>NC_051068.1:34496633-34854020 GCF_004664715.2 Peromyscus leucopus | reverse complement strand
GATTATCCTGGACTGTAAAACCAACCTTGAAAAATAGAGATAAAGAGTTTCTCAGTCTTGCTCAGAGGTGTTGTGTTTCCATGGTGATGAAATCAGCTCTTGATACCAGATTAACCAAGGTGATCCTGGGTTTCCCACTTCACTTCCTCATTCCACATACCAGGGAGCCCACAGAATGGAGAGGGAGAGCCAGAGGTCAGTGGTACTCCTGAGAGCTTTACAGAAAACCGCCAAGAGGTTGGGGGCTGGTGTCAGTCTGCCAAGGCTGTCTGATGTTTTTACATCTATGGCAGTCTGCTTTACACAATACCTTTAATAAAAGTTCAAAAGCAGGTATCTTCACCCAGTTTCCACACCATCTAGATAAACCCTAAATCTTGCTGCTAACTTCCCCTCTTTCTAGAAATTCCATGTTCACTAAATCTTTGCATTTCTCAAAACTGTATGACGCAGTTGTCCAGCTTACCAACACCCGAACCCACCTTCTGAACTCACACCCTGGGTAGGCCTGTGCTCTGCCCCTCATCTCCTGACTTCAGCTCTCTACACCCTTGATGAACGTGTTATTATACAGGTCACAACAACAGCGTCCAACCTTGTGTGTCAGAATTGTCCTGTGGAGTGCTGGGCTCCGTCCAAGATGTATGGAACCAGGATGCATTTTTAATAAATCTATAGATGCTGCGGGTTTGGGGGGGTCAATGAAATATAACTGTATGTCTATTCTTTCTTCATGTCCCCTACAGGAATCTGCATCCATTTAAGTGTATAGGGTGTGTTGAGGTAGGATAATCGAATATATACTAACGTATCTGTCAGGGTCCATTGGAGTGCAGAGGGCTAGGTCCCAGCCTAGCTAAGTCTACCAAATCTGAATCTGGGGGGTATGGCCTGGAAACTGATCAAGTTCCCTTCCACTCCGAGACACTCCCACAGGAGAACCACTGGTCTTTTAGGAGTCAAACTGGAATCCTTGACGGCCCAGGCATCAGGCAGACTGGGTGGGAGAATGACCAACGGGAAGTGAATCCCTTTCAAAGCGGAAGCCACTCCTCGACAGGTAGCTTGTTGCTATTTTGCATCCTGGCATTGTCAAAGCTTTAAATTTTTCAGAAGCTAGACATGAGGGGGAATTTAGTTTTCCATGATTCAAACAACGAGTACATAAACAGCAGCCACCGCCCTGTGTCTTTGAGGGTTTTACCCCGTATAAATGAGATCTCTGGAAGTTGCCAGCATAGAACAGCATGAGCAGACTGACCAAGCGGCTCCCAGGGATGAATTACGGAGAATCAGAAAAGGATGACATCCTCTGCCCTTCAGGTTTCCTGCCATACCAACCGTATCTGGATGCAGTCAGGAGGACTCCACGAGGGCAGCCGGCGGCACCATAGGGCCTAACTAGTGAAGTTACTCTTTCCTGCCATTCTGCCAAGCGTTGCTTTCCTACTTTCTCGATGAACTTCAGCCACTGAAGACGGAAACACGGTGTCTGCCTTCACCCTTAGCCCTTCTTCAAACCCCCACATTGGCGATTACCTACCAAGTCTTGCTAATTCCACCACTAACAGAAATGGCGAAGCCATCACTCTGGGCAACCTCCTTGTACAGTTTTCGTTATGAAAACACTATACTGACTCATGACCTGCCAATTTGATGTTTTAAAGAAATATCCGGGGGCTGGAGAGATGGGTCAGTGGATAAGAGTGCTTACCTTGCCAGCATGAGGACCTGAGTTCAAATCCCCAGTACCCAGGTTAAAAGCTGAACACAACTATGTGTGCCTGGAACACCAGCCTACAGGGACAGAAACAAATGGACTCTGAGGGCTCACTTGACCATCGGTCTAGAAGAAATGGTGAGTGATGGGTTCCATGAAAGGCCCTGGCTCAAGACAGCAAGGCAGAAAGCAACAGAAAAGGGCACCTGACATCTTTCTCTGGTCTCTGCATGTGTATACATGGGCATCTGTGCCTGCACAGTCACACGTACGCACCACAGGCACATAACATACAACCATGCCCAAACTGAAAAGAAAAGAATCCTTCTAAGGGCTGAGGCCTGCTAAGTCTTTGGCTGAGAGTTGAGCTTATTTGGAAGAACACAATTGTTTAAAAGTGAAGTTCTCGCCTAGGTTTTGGACGCTTGTGTGAAGTTCAGGACTCTGGAACTGGCTGCTGGTGTGACTGTCCTCCAGCAGCCACTGCCCTCTGGGATCCACCACTGCCTTAACTGCACACGGCTTCAGGGAGGGGCCAGGGCATAAGGGCTGAGGAAGGCCAGAGGAAGGGGCTCCGTCTGTGGGGCTCCAGGACAGCCGTGATTCCTGCAGCATGAGTCTTTCTAGGTACAGCCTTTGCTGGAGGGGCGCCGACACCCCTATAGTAAACCCTCACCTGCGCTTTGTAAGGGAGCCTACTAAACTCATTGGCTCCTCAGAGTGAACTTTGGGGGGATCACGCCTCCATTTGTGACCGGGGCCCTGGGAGGACGACATGTTGTTTCTGTCTCCCCAAGAGAAGGAATTTTAGCAACACTACCCTTTAATAAAAAAAAAGCTCCAAGAATGGATCGGGCAGGCTCCCGTTCACGTTGAAAGGGAAACAGGGATTGAGGGGGCCTTAAGAAGACAAATGGTTCCTGGAGTCATGCTCCGCAAGTCTTTTCTCCTGGAATTCCTGACCACGGCCTCTCTCAGAACCCATGTGTGGATCTGGAGGAACTCCATCCAAGCAGGACTCCCAGCAGTAAGGGAGGCCAGCCAGGGATACGACAAAGCTCACAGAACCCGAAACACCTCAATAACTTCTTTTCCAACGTCAGAGCAACCACAGCTGAGACTACGAACAGTCGTTATCCACATAAGAAGCACAGAGCAGGCCGGGCGGTGGTGACGAATACCTTTAATCCCAGCACTCAGGAGGCAGAGGCAGGTAGATCTCTGTGAGTTCGAGGCCAGCCTGGGCTAACAAGTGAGTTCCAGGAAAGGCGCAAAGCTACACAGAGAAACCCTGTCTAGAAAAACCAAAAAAAAAAAAAAAAGAAGAAGAAAAGAAAAGAAGAAGAAGAAGAAGAAGCACAGACCATAAGAGGGAAACTTCTAGTTCCTTCCTTCACATAGTGTGCCCCATATCTATGTGTTATTTTGGCATCTTCAAAGGACTTATAACAAGAAAAACAAAAGCTGAAGTAGTTATTAAGCATCTCAAAAATCTAAAAAGTCAAACTCCTTTCACACTATTATTAAAAGAGAAAACATTTTATTGAACAAAACAATGGATTACAGGGTAAACCTGGACACTTTAACAATAAAACTTTTGTGTAAGAACATTTCAATGAAATATAAAACAACCACACCCACCCCGTTTCCAACAGTTGCTCTAATACCCCGTAGGAAGAAAGGACAAAGGACAAAGATCTGTGGGTCTGTAACTAAAGATCCAGCAAGGAAAGTGCCCCTCTTAGCTCCTCATTCCACTCACATGGTTGCAAAATGCAACTAAAAGCATATTAACTTATTCAGTCACCAACCGGAAAAGCAGACACTGCTCCCGACGCCCCTGGATATTTTAGTTCAGGTGATGAATGAAAAAGGGGGGCTCTTTAAAATGCCAAATCTAGACAAGACAGCAACTAGAAATCAGTGACAGAAATAAGCAGGCTGCAAGATCTGTGCTTGGTGGCCTGGGGGGCATCAACACACCTTCCTGGTCTTAGCTGTTCACACCCGCATGGTCTTCTTCGTGGTATGATTTTCACAAAGGGAACAATAGTTTTTGGTAGAACAAGTGAGTGTGGGGTCACTCGGGCTACTGCTGCTTACAGCTCTCTGGCCAGGAAGTCCCAGCATGGATGAAGGTGCCTGAGACACAAGGCTGTCAGTGCCATTCACTGTCTTTCTATGTATCTTTGGAAGATTCTAGCACATTCATCAGAAGGCAGAGTCAGCAGCTTTCAAAAGATCTTTCTTTGTCCCTTCTTCCTGAACTGAACAACGGAGCCCAGCACATGGTCTAGACTATGAGCCTCAAACATGGATTGTCAATGTGTCCCAAATTGTCGCCGCAAAGGAGGGCGATGTCCCCTTTAACTGAAGGCTAGCTCATTCTTACTCACACTGTCTCAATGCATCTCTGTATCACGAAGTAGTTTATAAAGCCAACTGGGGTCTTCAGGCATCTAAACCTACGGGTTTTCCAATATTTATTCTCTTAAAAGTAATTGTTTCCTTGAGGCTGGGGGAACGACTCATCAGGCCCAAGCGGCTGCTGAGAAGCCTGACGATCTGAGCCTGAGTCTTGGAGCCCACGGAAGATGCCGGATGAGGGAGTGAGAGAGCCGGCCGGAAGCTCCTGGCCTGGAGTGCACTGTAGCAGAGACAAGGGAGACTGCCTCAACAAGGAAGAAGTGAGAAGCAAGAAAAGCTGTCCTCTGACTTCCACATGCACACACACACACACACACACACACACACACACACACACACACACACACACACACACACACACACACACACACACACACACACACACACTCACCCCTTTGAAAATCAAAGCAAAACAAAATACAACAAAAATAATTATTTTCTTATGAAAATTCTACTGCAAAAACATACACAGTAATTACATGTCTCAACAACTAAAAACTAATCAGGTGTGTGAGCCTATAGGTCTCAATGTGTCAGGTTCAGGGTGTGAGTCTGTAGTTCCCAATGTGTCAGGTTCAGGGTGTGAGCCTGTAGTTGCCAATGTGTCAGGTTCAGGGTGTGAGCCTGTAGTTGCCAATGTGTCAGGTTCAGGGTGTGAGCCTGTAGTTGCCAATATTTTGGGATGGTTTAAGCAGAAGGATCACTTGATCCTAAGAGTTCAAGATCAGAGCAGACAATAAGGCAGGATCTCATATCAGCCAGTCATCCATTCATCCATCCATCCATCCATCCATCCATCAATCAGGACTGTTGCATCATCTTTAACTTGTCTTGGTCTTCCTATTCTGACCATTACTGGCACTATTAAATCTGTGATACCCTCATATTTTAAGTTTTCTCTGTAATTCCTTTTGAGATGTCTTTCTCACAAGTGCATCTTGGGACTGTCACTATTATTCCTGTTTCACAGATGTCACATAGGGATGACACCACTCTGCTTAGAAGGGTTGTATTAGGTATCATTAGACCATGGCTTTTAAGTACACGGAATATATGACTCAGCTATGGTCTCCACAAAAGACTTCACTGTTTATGCTGATCCGTCCACCTGGAACACTCTTCCCTTGCTCATCTCTGACTCAAGACCCCCTGTGTGGCTAATTCTTTGTCTCTGGATCTTGGCTTAGACAGTAAGTACCTCTCCAGGGGTCAGCAGTAACTGATTTAACTATATGTTCTCTTCCTACATGCTCCAACCCATATCGCAGCTACCTGCTTCTCTGGCTGTATCCCCAAGACATTTCATGAGTGTGAGCATCGTGTCTCTGGACATTACATTCCCAGAAGTGCCAGTAAGCACAGGCCAGAGCATGAGGGTACCCAAGGACTGCTGTATAAAAACTGGTGTCTGAACTAAGCCTGATGGTGAATGAGGGATGGATTTTCATATCGTGAGGGTAACCACTGCAGCTGAGACAACAGAAGCAGTTTTGGGGTCAGCTGAGAATGAAGATAGAGGAATGGGTTGTAGTATCTTAAGAACTCTGAGGGGACAGGGAGGGACAACCAGATCCAGAAGAGATGGATTCCATTTGGCCACCTAATGCTAGTCTAGCTAGGCCATATCCAGATTCACGACACTAGACCTCCAGATACCAGGCCTGCAGCATGGAGACCAAGGGCCTGGGCAACTGCAGCAATTACCCCATCCAGACCGAGTGACTTAGACATCGGCACAGCTCCTGGGGTGCAGACTATGAGCTTTGAGGCCAGGCCACTAACAGCCACATGCAGCTACCAGCTGGCGAGGCTCCAGTCTGGCTCACAGATCCCGGAACACTTACCAGGTAACTGGGAGTAGCTGCCCGTGTTTGGCAAAGCACGGAACTGCAGTGCTGAGGAAGGAAGTTGGAGACACTGGGCACAGCGGACGGTAAATAAATGGAAATGTTCTGATTTGTTCTGGCAGCCGAATCACGGGGAAGGACAGCCCCGGGACAGTATGTGACCGCATGGCAGGAATTAAGCGAGAGTGCTGCACTGGAGACTCGAGTTTTAGAGAGATCCTCAACAGAGCTCTCCGGAACAGAGCTTAACTGGCCTGTAACAAGAAAGGAAGCAGGTGTCTGTGAACACTGGGCTCAGTTCTGTGACTCTGAACGACAGCATGTGAAAGACATGGTCCTGGTATCACTTCCCCACATCACACAGGTGGACAGCTCTTACACTTAAACACTGATGGAAAAATAGAGTGCCATTCCTGGAAGGACATTTAACGCAACATGACCGTGGTGTGTTTACATTCGTGTATCACAAGAGATCTTAGAAGACAGGCAGATCTCTGTGCCTTTTGGGGTGTGTGTGTGTGTGTGTGTGTGTGTGTGTGTGTGTGTGTGTGTGTGTGTGCTGTGTGGTATGTATGTCTACCACTGTAACCAAACTGACCATCTGTCCCGGTTAGTTTTATGTTAACTTGACACAAGCTGGAGTCATTTGGGAAGAGAGATAATAAAGAAAATTCTTTCAAAAGGCTGGTAAGTCCACAATATACTTTCTTGATTGACATGGGAGGGTGCAGCCCACTGTGGGTAGTGCTCCCCAAGGGCTGGCTGGCAGTCCTGGGTTTATGAAAAAGCAAGCTGAAAAGCCAATAAACAGTGTCCTCTGCTTCAGTTCCTGTCTTCAAGTCCCTGCACTGGGCTCTTGCTTTGACTTCGCCGGATAATGAACTGTAGGCTGTAAGATGAAATAAACCCTTTCCTCCACACACTGATTTGGGGCATGGTCTTTTACCACAGCAATAGAAACCCTAACTCCATTCCTATAAGGCCAGGAAGGATGTGAGAAAAGCAAAACAACACAAACAAAACCAAACTACATCCAGTCCCAAAGGAAGGTTTGGCTCATCTCTTTCTTAGGACTGAAGTGGGTTAGGCCATCACAGTTATAGTTTAGTTCTACACAGCAGCTAGAAGACGAAGATTCTTTTTTTTTTTTTTTTTTTTTTTTTTTTGGTTTTCCGAGACAGGGTTTCTCTGTGTAGCTTTGCGCCTTTCCTGGAGCTCACTTGGTAGCCCAGGCTGGCCTCGAACTCACAGAGATCCGCCTGGCTCTGCCTCCCGAGTGCTGGGATTAAAGGCGTGCGCCACCACCGCCCGGCTGAAGACGAAGATTCTTAAAACACATAATGTTTTCAAAATAATCTCCAGGGCTGGAGAGATGGCTCAGTGGTTAAGAACACACCCCACTCTTGCAGAGGACCTGAGCTGGGTCCTCAGCACACTCAGGACTCTAAGGATATGGTGCTCGGAGGCCCTGGCTGGCGGGCCAAGGTGTCCCGCGGGTGACGGAAACATGCCATGCAGATGCAGTGGCCCCGGCCAGTGCATGGAAAGTCACTCACACCCCAGGCACTGCATCCTCGTGGAGAGAGGATTTCATAATAGAAAGATAGAGAGAATGATAGGGAAAGAGAGAAAGGAGGGAAAGCGGAGGTGTGTGCCCCTCGTGGCGGGGGAGGAAGGAAGGGGGCATGGGGAAGAGAGGGGTTTCTCTTCGAGGCTTTTACATAAAATGATGTCAGGACACTGGGCGGTCCCAAGGGCAGGTTCAGAATGCTACCAATGACCCCCTCTAAATATATATAAATTAAACAGTAATGCGTATGGTCAGTTATTTTTCAAATGGGCAGTGACTAAATTGAGGGTTCCTGACTCATTGACCTTCCAGATCTCTTCGGGTTTGCATATCCCATAAGTCCACAGTTCTAGTATAGCTCTGTGTCTTCCCCAGCATGGTCTCTCTGGGTGATGGGATTCCACAACATACTCAAGCACAGAAAAGCCTGAACTTGCAGCCATCAACACCTTTTGTTTTGTTTTTACAGAACAGCGTTGTATGTGAAGATACATAACAGGCGTTGTTTTTACATAAACAGTATTGTGTGCAAAGATATATCCTTAACAGGCATTGGGTATAGCCTCACCTATCTGACCTAATCGGGATCACTTTAATCATCCCATGGTGATACTGAGCCACAGGCACTTACTGCCACTTGGGGTGACTTTTTTTTTCTTCCTATTTTCCTCCCTTCTCCCCAGGTCGAGAGAAAGGCCTGAAGAGACCACTGAAGTGATCTGTATTTCTTTCTGTGGCTTCAGGGCCAAGTGGGGGACTGTGTTCTCTTTGGTCCCTTCTCATGTCTTTAGACACAGCTGTAGGAGCCTATTTGTCCCAGAGCTCCCCTGATCCCCTAAACTTGCATGTGGTGCATCTGTCCTGCACTTGAACACACTGGGTGGACCAGTTTGCTACTGTGATCCTGTCTGCCACGGAGTTCCAAGATCCACACGAACAACTACTGCATCTCCTCTGAGTTTCCCCATCTCTGAGGCAGGGATGCCAAGCAGAGTACCAGGGCTCAGGCTTGCAATTAGTGGGCAGAGTGATGGCCAAGGATGTTCCCAGCACAGTGGGATGCTTTGACAGCACAGTTCCTTAGAGGAAGCAATCAGAAGACTCAGGAAAGACTGGAAGCTGAGGAGAGAGGCGTCCCTGTCGTCACTCAGCACCAGCCACTCAGTCTAGATTCCACTTTACTGTCTCCTCCATGGGAAGCAGCCTCCAGGAACACCAAAAGTCACACACTCACCCTCTTGGGCTTTGGCTCTGTTCCTTCCCATCCTATTTCCGTAGCTATGTGGGAATGCCTGGGTTTGCACAGAAATATAACAGAAACGCCTCTGGAAGGAGGATTGCATGTGTCCACATGGGTATCTGTAGTCTATGTATTTCTTGACCACCACTGATCTAGGCACTAAAAATATAGCAATGAATAAAACAGGAGGGAAAACCCTCTGCCTTTGTGGGGCTGGCATAATAACAGGAGAAGACAGTCAAAAAACAAAGCATAGGTGTAGTGGGTAGCCATTCCAGCTTTGATCTGGAAGTTCCAACCCCCGTTGAGGCTTCGGTAACTATCACACCTACAAGGCTGGGCCAAGAGAGGGCCCTGAAGACCCGAGATCCAGATGCACCTTGCACTCTTGTTTCCTGGACCCTGGATGCTAGAGGTAGATCGAGCAGAGTTCTCCCAAGAACACTACCAAACTGCGCTACATCTTCCCCAGACCCTGTAACCTATCTATCCCTTCATTTGTAAGTTACACCACTAATAAACCTCCCTTTTAACTATGTGGAGTGGCCTTAATAATTTCACCAATACATAGGAGTAAAGGGCATTAACAGGCAAAGAGTACCAAGAAGTCAAATCCAACCTAGACAGTGGATAAGGGTGTCCTGTAATGTGTGCAGCAGGCAGGAATGAGGAGCTTTAACTAGGTGGTTGAGGACTCAGACTAGGTGACCTTTAAACAAAGACTTGAAAGAAGTAAATAAATTAACATTCTAAATGCTCAGGACAAAGCCAGCACTGAATTCATATGAGCACACTCAGTCCTCTATATCCTTGAGCTGGCATTTCAACCATGGATTGAAAATATTAAAAAAAAAATCAACAACAGTGAGTCTATAGAAGACATAGACAGACTTTGTTCTTTAAACAATACAATGTAACAACTATTTGTGTGAATTTACATTGTATCGGGTATCATCCAACCCACCAAAGATTTCAAGTAAGCAGGAGGATGTGACCAGGTTATATGCAAATGATATTCCATTTTATAGAAGGGACTTGAAACTCTGAAGATCTGGTGTCAGCTGAGGGACTTAGAACCAATCCTCTGTGGGTACCAAGAGAAAACTATGCTTCATTTTAGATTTCATTTCTATAAGAAATAAATTCATCAATATACTTATCATCTAATAGCAAGATACACTTTCTGGCAATTATGGTCAATTTTGAGGCAGTTTATATTTTTTTATTTTATGTGTATGAGTGTTTGCATACATTTATGCATGTTTATCACATGCATGCAGTGCCTGCAGAGCCCAGAGAGGGCAGTGGGCCCCCTGAAATTGGAAGTACAGGTAGTTATGAGCTGACATGTGGGTGCTGGGAACTGAACTCAGGAGAGTAGCCAGTGCTTCTGCCCCTAAGTTAACTCTTGTGGTTGAATCTGAAATGGGCCCCCAGTCTCATTTTGAAAACGTGTTCCCTGGCTGGTGGCACTGTTCTGTGGGGTTGTGAAACCTTTAGAAGCTGGAATGCAGCTTGTTGGAACTGGGGAACTGTTGGAACTGATCCTGATTCCTAATCCCCACTTTGTGATGTCCTGTGGTGTGAATGCTGCCCTGCCTGTCCTAGTTATCACAGACGGAATCCTCTGGAACTGGGAGTTCAACATTTCCTTCCTGGGCTTGTTCTGTCAGGGATTCTCCCACAGCAACACAAAAGGAACAGAACTCAGTTTAAATACTTCAGGATGAAGTCAGGACTCATTGTGTGATGTTTCAGCTCTACTTAAGCACCCAGTTACAGCAGGAAATGAATGGGGACTCCAGGGGCCCCAGGGGCGGCAGAGCCTCCCTTCAGGCCCATGTGCTCTGTGAACTGCACAGGGGTAGGCATAGCTCACCTCTTACAGCTTCCTCCAAGGGCCCTTCTGCAGCAGGCCTGGAATACACAGTCAGGCACTGGTCAGCCAGGAGCTGGATCTCCCTCACAGATGAGTAAGCGCTTGTCAGCACACCACTGTCCCTGGAAAGAAAAGAAGGATTCACTTTGTGCAATCTCCCGGAAGACAACATGAACAGCGCTGAGTTCAAAGGCTTTTCTAAATTGTTTTCTAAAAAATGTATTGGTGGGGCTGGAGGGATGGCCTGGAGGTTAAGGGCACTGGCTGCTCTTGCAGAGGTCTTGAGCTCACCCGGCAACCACAAGGTGGCTCACAACCATCTACAATGAGATCTGGTGCCCTCTTCTGGCACACAGGTATACGTGCAGGCAGAACACTGTATATATAATAAGTAAATAACTTACTTGTTTATATGTATGAGTGTTTTCCTGCATGTGTGTATGTGTACCACACAGATGCAGTCCCTGCAGAGATTAGAAGAGGACATCAGATCCTATGAAACTGGAGTTACAGCTGATTGTGAGCCGCCATGTGACTGCTGGGAAATGAACCCAGGTCCTCCGCAAGAGCAGCCAGGGTTCTTAGCCACTGAGCCATCTCTGCAGCTCTTCAAAGGCTTTCCTATTAGTCAAGATCTGAAAAACCCTGACAGAGCCTCAGCTATAAATTACTTAAATAGGACAAAGAGGTACTCAGGCCTTTTAATGATTCTTCAAGGGTCTTTTTTGGTTTCTCTTTGCTTGCAGGACTCCTAAGTTTGAGTAAGGAAGTCATCACTTGGCATGTCATATTTTGAATCAGCGAGCTTAAGGACTGCCTACTAACTGGTTTTAAATGCTCCACAGCCCTCCACCTCTGCCAGAGGATTCTAGACTCCATCCTGCCCCTGCTGGACAAGCAGTCTCAAAGCTCTATTTTAAAGTTCTCAGGAGTAACAAGGACCACAGCCGGGAATATTCTATGTGTGTTTTGCGGTAATGAAATGATTAGTATGGGCAGTGGGAGACACTCGCAGATCCTTAACCTGGGCTCTCATTGTGCTTTCAGTTCCTGTCCATGCATCCAGCGCAAACAAGGAAGGAAGAAAACACAGTCTAAGGATTCCCACAGTCCTGGCCGTACCTCTGTGATGTGGCTGCACGTGGAACGAACAGCTCGATGGGCACTTGTCTCTTCGAGAACCTTTTATTGCTCTGGAGGGATTCTGTAATCTAAACAAGGACAAAGATGCACATAGAAAACCAGACTTACCAACACATGCATTTGCAGTTACAAAAAGAAAATTAAAAATTGGGGCATGGAAGCATTGCTGAGTGGGACTTTAGAAACTGAATACCTGGGCCATGATGGCCGGAGAGAGGTTCTCCCGGACATACTTCATATAATCAACGGTCGCTTCAATAACTGAAGCCACATCGCTCTTCCTCCCCTTGACATACGGCAGAAGAGTACGCAGCTGCTCGCAGCAAAACTTGATGCGCTCTCTGTTCCAACGATTGTGAGGAAATAAGAAGTATTAGTCTCACTTTCTTCTTTGTTCACAAGGATAAACAACTCTTCTTCCTGGGTTTTTGTGAAAATGGACTGTCCCCATCTTCATCTGGTCCCTGTTTCAGGGGAAGGCCATGTCCCCACAGGGCAGCAGCCCTCACAGCTCCTGAAATCACAACCTCCAGGGTCCCCACTCACAGGCTGCACAAGATGAACATCTGCCAAAGTACAGAGTCTGTGCCATGGCAGCCCCAGCGCCCTCGACCAGGCCCCCAGCTGTGGTGCCCTGGGTGCCCAGACAGTGCAAAGCACACCCCTCACAGCCCCTGAAGATCTGTAGAATCCTTGGGGGGGGGAAATCACATGCTATACAGACATTCTTCTTCAGTTCACACTAGAAGCCTAGCAGGCCAGGAAGAGTCAGGATCTGGGTTTGGACCATAACAAGAGATCATTTGGTGTCTTGTGACATGTGAGTTTCACACACACACACTGTGGCCTGAGCTGAGGGAAAACAAGAAGACAGCTTTCTAAGCAGATGAGCTAAAGTGCAAAAGACACTGGCCAGGCTAGCGTCCAAAAGGAGATGCACGAGGAAAATAGATCTAATTGAATTAATCAAAGCCCTTGCCATTTTCCCCCAAGTACTCGTTTTTATCCAGTTATGGCCTTGACATGTGCAGAGCGACTAGCTGAAACCTTAGTCAAGTCCCTAAATTTCTCTTAATTTCAGAATAGAAGAAAAATTAAACAAAAAAAATCTTGCTTGACATATAAATATTCAGGGGTTGAAAATAAGTTGGTAAGTGGTAATTTTTTTGTTTTTGTTTTTAGAGACAGGGTTTTTCTGTGTAGCTTTGGAGCCTGTCCTGGAACTCACTTGGTAGCCCAGGCTGGCCTTGAACTCACAGAGATTCACCTGCCTCTGCCTTCTGAGTGCTGGGATTAAAGGTGTGCACTACCACCACACAGTGGTAAGTGGTATTTTTATAGGGCTTCAGGAGCTCTGGGGCTCAGCAGAGATGTCTCAGGAACCGTTTTTTGGTGGGGTGGGAAGGAGTCAATAACTGGACACTATTATTGGGAGGCTCTCCACAGAGAACTTTCACTTACAAAAGAACTGAAGATAAAACACACAGTAAAGTTTCCATGTGCAAAACAGCCTCTCGGGAAAATATGAAAAGTGGCCTAAACATGTTAAACAGGAGGACGCCTTAAGCAAATTGCAATCTATTCTATCTTCAGAATTTCATCTGAAGTGGCTGTGATGTTACAAATCTCACTGAGGAAAAGTAGAACTCAAGACAGCAGTGGGGGGGGTGGATGTAATCCTAGCCATTAAATAAAGCAAGAATCAAAGACATTAAGCCATCCATCATTATCTACAGATGACAGGACTGTGCACAGCAATTCTCCTCTTCTAGAGTTTTGCTAGATACATGTCACTTCCATAACGAACAATGCCATTACACATTGCTCCACCGTGTATTAAGAAAACATCTGAATGCACAGGAAATGGGAGAATTACAAACGAGTATTTCTATTCCTGCCACTTAGAATTTTACTGTTCTCTAATCACACTGTGGCACTGGTGCCTACTCGGCCATTTGGTCACTCTGGGGACCAAACAGCTGAAAGGGTGACACATATTTAGTGGCCACATTTACCAGTTTCATCTAGACTTTTGGCAATGTTAAAGTGATGAAACTTGTAGACGTGATCCCTCTGTGTCAAGGAATAACCAGGAAATGTAATTAATATCATGAGTGTAATTAATATCTTGAATGTAATTCATGCCACTGAATTGTGAACTTAAAAATGGCTGCAACTGCAAATATTATGTTCATTTAAAAAAATAAGGTGGAATGTAATCACCATACATTATATGTGTGTATGAAGTTGAAGACAGCGATGTTCTAAAATAGAAAGTGGTGATGGTGTCATGGGCCTATGAGAATACTGGACTAAAGTCTATCAAATTGTGCAAACAAGGCAAATTGTATACTATGTGAATTATTTGTCAATAAAGATTTTATAAAACAAAAAAAAACAAACAACAAAAAAAAACCACCAGGAACCAAAGCCTGCATCGACACTCACCTCCTCAGCTTCTCTTTGCTCGAATGAACAAAAGAAGTCTTTCTGTTTTTCTCAGGACCCGGCAGTGGGGCCTTTAATACAAGTTCTCTGTCATTTTTCAGCTGCCCAGAGCTAGAAACAAATGAAAAATCATGCCACATATTAAAGAGGAAAATCATCAGGCAATTGTCAACGAATGAACGCCAATTCAGTAACCAGATGGAGACTACGTCTCCTGCTTCATACAAACCAGAAGAGGAGGGGGCAGGGAAATACATTAAATCTCTGTACCTGACACATTTAGTACTGAATCTTTCCTTTCAGATTTCAAAATATCTGACCATTCAAAATCCAATGGTCAAAATTCTAAAATACACTAAAGTATAACATATAATCAGGATTAAGACATATCGATTATGGCTATTCCGAACTACAAGCAGTCACCCACTGACAGTGTTTTGTTTGTTTGTTTGTTTGTTTGTTTTTTAACTTCATGCTGCCGTAAAAAGCATTGCAACATCAGTCTATTTCTCACAACCTGCTATAAATCAGACTGAGTTACATGGCTCTCGCCCAACTGCAGGCTAAAGTTAAGTGTGCTGAGAATGTTACAGGGCAAGCTACGATGTCAGTCAGATTGGATGCAGTTTTTACTTACAATACTTTGTACTGGGTCTTACAGTCCCTCTGTAAATCAAAGAACATGACTGTATCTACCCATAAGACATTAAGGCACATGGAGCTAGAGAGATGGTTCAGTGATTAAGAGCACTGGATGTTGTAGCAAAGGACACAGGTTCCATTTCCAGCACCCACGTGGTGGTTCAGGACCATCTGTAACTCCAGTTCCAAGGTATCTGATGCCCTCTTCTGGCCTCTGAGGGCACTACAGTGTGTAATGAAATAAAAATTTCATTACAGAGAAAAGAACAGAGCAACTTTACATGTCCTACGCCAGCTTTATCAGCAAAGTCAGTTTCTCTTTTAAATTTTCTCATTTAATGGACGTTGTTCTGACTCTACTGTCTAGATTCTAGAAATTCATGGTTTTGCACGATGTTATTAATGTTTATTTTATGTGTATGATATGTAACACATGTGTGCCTGGGGCCCACGGATGCCAGAGGAGGGAATAAGACCTCGGGAACTGGAGTCAGAGACAGTTGTGAGCTGCCATGTGGGTGCAGGGAATTGAACCACTCTAGAAAAGTGGCCAATGCTAAGAGCTAAGAGCTGAGCCATCTCTATAGGCCCCCTTTACACTGTTTTTTAGAAATTGAAAAATAACCCCACTTTGTGGGGGGATAAGGAAGAGGGGAAAATGAGAGAATGAGAGGAAGAAGGAAAGAGAGACAGACAGAGACAGACAGAGAGAGAGAATGCATGCATGTAGAGGCCAGAGATCACCTTGGTGTTTTTCCTCAGGTGCTGTTCACCACAGACTTTGAGGCAGGGTCCCTCACTGTCCTGAAGCTCACCAGACTAGCTGGCCAAGGTGCCTCCCGTTTCCACCTCCCCAGCGCTGGGATTCTAAGCTCCCACTCCACAAAGTTTGTATTTGAATTCTGGGTCTCCAGCTCAAGTGCCCATGCTTGCCAACGAGTACTTCATTGACTGAGTTACCTCCCTAGCCCTATAATCATATTTTCTTTATCCAAAAGGGTGAAACTTGCCTGGAAATTTTACTTTGATTGACAGTGGTTAAGATTAGGATGGAGGATAAAGAAAAGTTCAAAATTAGTAGGCACTGAAAAAAAAACCAAGGAACATAGGCAGATCATGAAGCCTCACAACACCCTTCCCCACCTCATGCCCCAGACAGGGGGTCACCTTTCTATAAAGCTCTTGGAGACTCAGCAGCTAAATAAGATTCACCAACTGTTGTTATCCATGCACCACTTCAGTGAGATCATCTTTGGTTTGCCACACTGAACTGGCTGCCAAGTCCCTTCCTCGTTCCCAATGTCGATGGCTGCATTCTCTACACATTCCAGAAGTGCCGGACTTGGAATTTTCGTCATCAGCAGCATCCATGGGCTACAGCGAATACCAATGGGCTACTTGTCTATTCTGGGAAGCACTAAGCTCTATTAAAAACCTCGTTGGTGTAAAAAGGGGTGGGGGGGCAACATTCACAAAAAGCCGGTTTTTACCAAACATGCAGAGCTTAGTAAACTAGGTAGAGTCTGGTAAGTAAGTAACATAGGAAGAGTCTGACCCCAAGTTCAACTGCCTGTGGGGGGTGGGTTTGAATGGCAGTTCTAACACCCAGAAGAGAGACAGGCAGACACTGAGACGGCCTGTCCAAACTCCCCCGTACAGACACTGAGAGCTTCCTTCATAGGACATAGAACACACTCTCCCAATCGCAGGCGTTCAATAGCTGAAGCGCTGAGTTTGTGAGTTCAAAACAGACAACAGGGAGAAAGTGCTGTAGACACAGACTAGGTAAGGCTGTGTTTGTCTGTTCAAATATCGGAGTTTCAAACTTGTGTTTGGGGGAAAAAAAAGAGTCTGCTGTTACTTTATTTGAGTATCAGTGTGTTTTCTTTCACTGAGTTGGATCCTCTTGTGAGGTGTACCATGATCTCAACTCTAGAATCTGAAACAGAAGAACGCTTCCTGTCTCCCAGGGAAGAATCCCCTCCCCCCCCTCCTTCTGTATCACTCTCAGCACCAGGGCCGTTAGTGTCCTATCATGAAGTTCTTTAAGGAAATGTACACACAGTAAACATCTGTAATATGGGAAAGTAGGGAAAAAATAAAATGAAGCTAACCGAAGAAACAGATCAGTAGAAAAGTGTTCCCCAAGTTCACTGCAGAAAGTCTGGAGGTGCAGACTATGTTCTGGAAGCCTCTCAGCGCTTTCCGCATTTGCTGGAAGTTTGAGGTGTAGTCCGAGTTCTGGAAGCCTCTCAGTGCCTTCCACATCTGTTGAAAGTTTGGAAAGCAGATCATTTTAATCCTAAAATCACTACCAATGATTTTTTTACAGAGCAGGCTTTTTAAAACAGAAAGCAAATGATAGATTTCAGTCCAGGAAGCATGAAACCACTCCAATTAGAAAGTACCATGGAAAGGCTCCAGACATGGCACCCCAGCATATCCTCTTTTCAGTTAGAACCTCTTCACTTAGTGACATTTTATAAAGCACCTCCAACCGAGTCGATGTATCACCTTCCTATTTATAAAGAAATGTCAAGCAACGGCACTGTCAAGATACAGCCTCAAGGGAAAAAGAATCTGCAGCTGTCAGTCCTTGGAGCAATGATAAAACCACCAGAGAAAGACTGTGGCCCATCAAAGGTGCCGGGCCGGTGATGAGCAGCTGCTGTTTGCACTGAGGACCGGGAACAGATTGCAAAGGGACCGTGACCACATGCCTAGTCAGACCCAGGAAGATCTCTGAAGCCAGAGGGTTAGGGGTTGCAGGTGGGGAGGGGAGGTTAGAAGGGGATGGGATTGAGGGAGGCGGAAAGGGGCTACAAATTGAACTCACTACACTGACCACTGAAAACTAACGCTATAAAGAGGCAGACATATTGACTCTAGAATGTGACCTTATATATAATAACCCTCAGTGTGTTTCAAAAAAAAATACTAACTTTAAGTTTCCAGCTGTACAGAGATATGACTGTAAGTGTGTGTGTGTGTGTGTGTGTGTGCATATTAGCAGTATGTAGAGTTGATAAACATATACATTGTAAACACAGCACAATCAAGTTAGTGTATTCATCAACTTACATAATTATTTTCTTGTGCATGTGTTGAAAACATTTAAAACGGATACTCTCAGCAAGTTTCAAGTACTCTACACAGTATTGTTAATACAGCCATCAAACCATATCTTAGGTCTTCAGAGTTTACTTATATGATGTAGCAAAAACTCTTCACCCCTTAACCAATGCTCTCCATCCGATAACAACTTAATTCTGAATGATTTCTCAGCTAGTGTCCCAGCCTACAGCAAGCAAAAATAGTTACTGAAACACATTAATTCCAGGACTTGGAGGCTGTCTGCTGTCCTTTTAGGATAAGCTGATTTAATTAGTGCTCAAGTGTTGCAATACACAATACAATAGGTAAGGGATTACAAAAGAGAGGTCTACTTGAGGCATTGACATTAATGCTTTGATCTAAAACTAACCAAGGCAAAGAATGACCCTGTATTCATTTCAAGAGGTAATAATTACACAAGTGTTTTGCAAAGGAGTTATTGCTCCTGTTTTTTGAACATCCCTGAAATGAAGTAACCTAATTAATTATATTTTAATAACCAAGATATGGCAGCACCCAGGTTACCAAATGAAAAGAAACATAGTAACATTCTCGAACAAAAACAAAAACCAACAGAACCTTCATCACACAGCTATCATGCAACTCATTTGAAATTTCTGAACATTTCAGCTTCTCTTGCAAATAAAGGAAAGATTTTTTTCTCCTTATTTACACTTATTTCCTGACTATGATTGAAAAACATACTCATAAAATACATGGCAAATTGTTAATCCACAAATAAAGGGCACAAAACAAATTTAAAGATGTGCAAACATTTTTATAGAATTTTAATAAGAATTTCTTAAACCTTTGCAAGTATATTTGTAACTCACCCATACCTGTGAAATATGCTTTCCAGTACTCTACCACCATGTCCATTTTTCCCAAGGTCAGTGGCTCAGGGAAACTAATATCCACTCCATAGTCTGAAATACAGCCTAAAGAAATCGAGTTAACACCAACCTTGTAATTCCTGTTTGAAAACGAAACACATGCTACAGCAGGAAGTCACATACATACCTTTAAATTTTTCAGGTTTTATAAAAACAAACAGCAAACGGGTGTTTTTCTTCTTGCCAGATCTGAGGGGAAAGTGTTACAATGAAACAAAATCATCATTCAAAGAAAATTAGACTCAAGAGTTTAACTCCCTAGAAGCCAAACTATAGACACCTTTAACTTGGAGAATTCACAACGATGGGAAAAAATTTTAACTCAGCATCTCAAATCAATGAGGAGTGGTGTGATGGACTGCTCTTTCTTAACTAAAGAAAATAATCTGAACCTTCTCCGTATTTTCAAATTTCTCATTAGTTTAAAAAAGGTTTTTTTTAAAAAGACATTTCAAGACCACTATAAGAATAAAATCAGGGCTGGAGAGATGGCTCAGTGGTTAAGAAAATTGACTGCTCTTCTAGAGGACCTGGGTTCAATTCCCAGCACCCACTTGGCAGCTCACAACTGTCTGTAACTCGAGTTCCACGGCACCCGACACCCATGGCAAAACACTAATCAAAAATTAAATAATTTTTTTTAAAAAAGAAGGAAATCAGCAAAATCCAGATTGGGGAAAGTTGCATAAAACTTAAAAAAAAAAAAAAATACATATTTGTGTGTTTGAAAAAAAGATAAATATATATAATTTATGACAAAAAAAACCCCAAAGAATACAAGGAAGAGAAAATTGAAACTTGACTTTTTATCAACATGTTTTTTTTTAGAATCATAAGCAGAAAACACTGAACATTGATTAGATATTTCAACATTAAAGAATTATTAATTTAGCCAGGTGGTGGTGGCACCTGCCTTTAATTCCAGCACTCAGGAGGCCAAGGCAGGCAGAGCTCTGTGAGTTTGAGGCCAGTCAGGTTAACAGAATGAGTTCCAGGACAGCCAAGACTACACAGAGAAACCCTGTCTTGAAAAACCAAAAAAGAATTATGAATTTATAAATGTATAGATGTGCTATTGGTACTGTGGCTTTTATTGAGTCCAATCTTAGACAAGTATTTATTAAAATACCGAAAGGATGAACTAAACAATGTCAGGTTTGCTGTAAAGTCCATCTGCAGCAGAGCTTTCTGGAAGAGGGAAGGCGTCACACCAAGAACAATCAAAACCGCCCTGAGAACTTAGGAGTTCACTGGTCTAGTCTTTCAGACTCATGTGTACAGTATGGCAGCTAAGCAAAAGCTGATTCTTCAGCTCACAAGCTTGGATTATCCAGGAAGTGGGAGCCTCAACTGAGAGCATGCATCCATCAGACTGGCCTGAGGGCAAGACTGTAGGGCATTTTCTTGATTAATGATAGATGTGGGAGGGCCCAGCCCACTGTGGCTGATGGCCACCCCCTGGGCAGGTGGTCCTGGGTAGAATAAAAAAGCAACCAGGCAGTGGTGGTGCCCGCCTTTCATCCCAGCAGTTGGGAGGCAGAGGCAGGCGGATCTCTGTGAGTTCGAGGCCAGCCTGGGCTACCAAGTGAGCTCCAGGAAAGGCGCAAAACTACACAGAGAAACCCCGTCTCGAAAAACCAAAAAAAAAAAAAAAAAAAAAAAAAAAAAAAAAAAAAAAAAAAAAAAAAAAAGCAGGCTGAACAAGCCATGGGGAGGCCAGTAAGCAGCAGTCCTCCAAAGCTACTAGATCCTACCTTGAGTGCCTGCCCTGACTTCTCTGCACAGTGGACTACTATCAGGAAGCTGAAATAAACCCTTTCCTCCCCAAGTTGCTTTGATCATAGTATTTATCATAGCAATAGAAACCTAACTAAGAACCTTTGCATTATACTGTTAGTGTATGTAAAAGTGAATGTATATTACTCTATATTCCATATTTTATCATAGACTTATTCCTAAGCATCTCTAGGAGGCTGGCTCCAGAGTCTCCCAGGAATACCCAAATCAGTCTGTGTTCAAGCCCCTTGCAGAAAACTGCTTTTAGTGAAGGGGGGGGGCAGAGGGCAGAGTCCAGGTGCTCCAGGTAGCCTGGTAGTGGCATCCATCTCCTGTTTCCCACTAACAGGTAACTGAGTGGCTTAGTCTTCTTTCTGCCTCTCAGCCTGTCTGGTCCCCTAATGTAATTTGCATATTCCCACTCAGGCATCGTAAGGGAGTCCCCAAAAGTTCTCCATTAGCCTACAAGGGCCTGTCCTGGGATATCTTGATCCCACTTTCTCCATCTGCTCTTTCCACGGGAGAACCAAGCTGTTCAGCCCTAACCCTGTTTAAACACATCCTGAGTGGTTCAAGAGCCCATGTAATCCCGCAGGGAGAAAGGTAACTCTCCCTCCGAGGGACTCCATTTCTCTGAAAGCAGCTCGGGCTTGAAGAAGCTGAGCCTTTACAGAGCTCTAAGATGCAATGGGGATGTCTGAGTTGGTATCTGTCAGATCCCAGGAGCCTCATCACACCCCAGAAATAGATTCTGGCCACTGCCAACTCCACACAGAGCTTGGGGTGCTTGCTTTACTATCCACCATAACTCTCAATAAACTCGGAAAAGATGTGCCATTTTAAATGACAGTTATTTTAAAAAAGCATATCGATGGGACCAACATCAGCATTATAAACCAAATAAATTTCACTCATACCTATTCTCTCAGGTTGAAACATGAGTTCTTACAATAGCATGTCAAACTGGCCACGAAAACAGCTTCTACCCATGAAGATGTGCTCCATTTTAAAACTTAAAGTGGACAAAATTTATGTCCATGATATCAATATATTGTATCTTGCCGATTTAAGAAAAGGGTTTGAATGGCGATTTTAAATGCACAGAGTCAAGACTGGAAAAGTTTTACCGAATGGACTTGACAGCCTCCAGCTCCTCCGCGGTTAAGGTGGAAGTCACCTTCAAGAAGATGATGTCGAATGAGTTTGCGGCCAAAAGCGCGGCTACCTTCTTCACATCGCTGACGGTCAGGGTGAAGTGTGCGGTGCTGGAAAAGAATTTCTGTATAGAGCCAGTCAGGAAGTACCTTGTGGCATCTCCAACCAGCAGAAGGTCTAGTTTCCCCTGAAAGAGAAGGAAGGAAGCAGAGGTCACGTGTAATTACTACCAAACAAACACGAGTGAGAAATAACGCAGGGAGCTGGCAGCTGCCCCTGAACACTGGAGGTCAGGAAGTTCTTCATTGCCCCCCATGCCAGGGCTAGGCTTGGGCTCAGCAACTTGCTACTTTGTTAAGATCCTGCCCTCTAAGGCCTGGAGAGTGTGTTTTCCCTCTAAACCTCTCTTGTTCCACTAACAGGTAAGGTTATGATCCAGTTTCTTAATTGGACTTACCTGCTGGAAAATGTATTTTGTGAGAAAGCCAAATTGGTGAGTCCCACATTATTTATTTTGCTAAAAACACATTCCAGAGAACAAATTTAAAAAAAAAATCTAAATTTGGTGCTAGAGTGATGGCCCAGTAGTTTTAAGAACCCTGGCTACTCTCGCAGAGGACCCAGATTCGTTCCCTGCACCCTTTGTGATGGCTTACAGCTGTTGCTGAGGACAGTTCCAAGGGATCTGGTGCCCTTTTCTAGCCATCACAGGTACCAGGTACACACAGACACACATACATACATGCAGGCAAAACATTTATACAAAACCACCTCATAATGTTTTAAGTGAGTTTATGATGTGTGTTGGGCCTCATTCATAGCCATCCTTGGCCACATTGCCAACCATGGGTTGACGGGTGGACCCTTGCCTCTCTGCACACAAGGCAGCACCCTCCACGTGACTATTACCCTCTCCGGCATCCGCCATGCCTTTCTGCTGGGAATGCCTGGAATTTAAGACTTCATTCTACCTGTTCTATTTATAATTAATATTTACACATAATGGTTTTTGTGGCCATTTCTTTGATTCATACTGTTCCTGGTGGCTCCTATCTGCTTCTTCCTGGGGTCCATTTTATTGAATTTCAGTACGGGCTCAGGAGATTCTTCTGCCTGAAAATGCTGTCACTGTGTTCTCACAAGTCAGCGCCAGCTGGTCCAGATCAAAAGCCACCGTGTCTCTGAATTTTGAAGATGACGGTCCATCACCTTGTGATATCCAAAGTGGCTGTCGAAAACACCAAGCAACTTCCCTTTCTTTGGGTGACTTTGTTATTTTTTTTATATTCTGTGTCCTGACAGTATCTCAGTAGAAGCATTTATTATTAGCTCTGGAAACGGATGGGATTTCTTCAATCAGGGATCACGTTTTCTCTCTGTTTTCTTTCTCTCCCCGGGAATCTTCTGTGACATGTTAGAAACCACAGGGTGATTCTTTTTCTCCGTTTCTCTGTGATAGGTTAGATTGCTTTCTCGGCTTACAGTCCTTTAAAAAGTACTGAATTTAGTTGTGAATTTTTAAGGTTTTATATTTTTGGTGTTTTCATAACCTGTTACTTTTAGAAAGTGATAGCTTCTCTGAAGATACAAATTAGAATTTGACTTGTGTATGAATGTGTGTGTATGTGTGTATATGTATATGTGTGTGTGTATGTGTGCGTGTATGTGTGTGTATGTGTGTATGTGTCTGTGTGGGTGCGTGTGCATGTGTGTGTGTGTGTGTGTGTGTGTGTGTGTGTGTGTGTAGGTCAAGGACAACCTTGAGTGTCACTTTCCAGCAGTGCCTACCCTCTTTGTCAGGACCGGGTCTCTTGCTGGGCTTGGAGTTTTCTCAGTATGACAGGCTAGCTGGCCAGGAACCCCATATCTCCACTTCCCCAGGGCTAGAATTACATGACCATGCAGCCAGGCCTGCAATGTGTTCACCTGTGATTGCACATGTGTATTCCTGCAGGTGGTCGGCAGAAGTCTGCATGGGATTTCTTTCTCTGCTTCTCTCCGTCTTACTTTTTGAGGCAGAGTCTCTAATTGAATCTGGAGCTCAAAGATTTGCCGGAAGTGGCTGACCAGTGAGTTCCAGGCCTCCCCTCCCCCCCATCTCTTCCCAAAGGGAGTGGGCAGGAGCAGACATGCCTGATCTTCACACAGAGGCTAGGGGCCTAATGCTTGCACGTTTGCACTTTACCAACCATGCTATCTCCCCAGCTCTGCACATGAGAATTCAAACACGTGTTTCTATTCTCTTTGTCCTGGCCCCTTCAGCTCACTCTTTTACAAGTACCAAAACAAGGGTGATTATGAACAAACTAATTTCTTCCTTGTCACTCTGGAGATTGGAAAAGTCCAAGATTAAGGTATTGGCAGATCCAGCGTCAAGTGAGGGCATGATTCCTGGTTCACAGAAAGGAACATTTCAGTCAGAGTGCTTTCACGTGGCGCAAGGGCTGATGGGTCCACATTGGGCCTCTTTTACAGAAACTAATCTTATTCTTGATGGCAGAAGTACCCTAGTGACCTCATCACCTCGGAACAGCTCCCCCTCCTACTTCCAACACCTTGTGGCGGGGTGTCAGGATGGAGAGGACCCCAACACTCACAGTAAAGCAGGCTCACAATGTGTGCCGGTTAAAGCCGCGCACCTGTACGACTGCACCTGCCTACATCCGGGAAGCTTTCCTTAGAGAAACTTAGAAAACCGAGGACAGAGTAGCGGTCAATGTCCCCAGCGGTGGCTTCCTTTAGCGGAAACTGATTTGGGTCCAGTGTTAGGGAGCGGGGAAAATGGAAAACAGACTGAAGAGCAGCGAGGGTGGGATTGTGCCCGTTCCTGGCCACACAGAGGACTGGAAATTACCCACGCTGGGAGCCTTAGTCCCACGTGCAGCTCATTTTCTGTAAGAGCCGTTCACAGGCCTAGCCTAGAGTTAAAAGCATCCTCACTCCGGTCAGCTGACCGAGCTAAGTGCAGGGTTTCCGCATGCAGCCGCTTCCACACCAGGGGATCGCCCTCCGCACAGGTGTGGACCTTTGTTCCTGTCCATCACGAATCCGTTTCATCTCAGCATCTCCTCTCTCCCTGTCGGCAAAGCTGTCGCTCTTCTCTGTAGTGGACATTTGAGCCTGTCACCCTCTAGCTGTCTGACTGTGGGTTTTAGGTTCTGAGAGAGGCTGCTGTGTCGGAACCACGCACAGCAGTGGGCGTGGGGGCGGGGTCTTCTTAGGTTTTAATGTAGACTTGCCCCTCCCCTTTCTTCTCCAGTGCTCTTTACTTGCTAGAGGCTTCATTATTTCAAAAGTGCCTCCCGCTGTGGAGTTGAGAACAGAGGAGGTGGAGGAAGTCTTTATGTTCAATTCACACCGGCAGGGGCCAGTCTCACTCACCTGCTCCACCAACATCAGAAAGGATAAAAAATGTCCACTCCTTAATGTGGTGTTGTTGCTTGAAAACTGACATCAGCCTACCTTACCAAACATATTTCTGTTTTCCTTGAACCCTATCATTTTCAAAAATTACCATAACCTTTTCCTTTAAAAATAATTATTTCGTTAATTATTTGAGACACAGCCTTGGTATGTTCCCTAGGCTGGTTTCAAACACTCAATCCTCCTGTCTCAGCTCCTGGAAACTATAGAGACCCAGGGTGAATCTAGAGGCCCTTGTGATCGGTTTCACTTCATTTGAAAACCACACCATAGGTCAGTCGTAGTTCAGGTCAGTACTATAGCTGGACAACAATACTGCATCACATGATTAATTCTATTCCAGCACTTTCCTGAGACCTCCTGCCCAAAGATGAAGGCTGCTATAACAGTGATAGTGGTTATGAGAATTGATTCCAAGAGGGTTATGGTTTTGTTGGTTTTTTTTGTTGTTGTTTAAATAATGTGTTTAGTTGAAGCAACTGCCAATATGCTAATATAATCTGCTACAGATAGGGTAACCATAAAATGATTATATAAATGTTTCTGTGGAGTGTATGTGTGATGTGGTATGTATGTGGAATCTGTTTATGTGGTACGTATGTAGTGTGTGTGTGTGATGCATATACGTGGTATGCTCTTACGTGGTGTGTATATGGTGTGGTGTGTGAGGGTATAGTGTTGGATGTGTGTGGTATGTGTATCTGAAATGTGTGTGTATAAGGTGCATGTGTGTGTGGTATCTACCTGTGCATGTGGTGGGTGGGTGGGTGTCAAGTGTCTTCCTCAGCCACTCTCCATCTTAGGTTTTGTGGCAAAGTCTCTCACTGAACTTGGGTTCAGCCACTGGACTAGACTGGCTGGCCAACAAGCTCCAGGGATCTCCCTGTCTCAACGCCCTCTCGCCAAGCAGATGGATGCTGCTGCTGCTGCTGCTGCATCTGGCGTTTATGTGGGTACCGGGTGCCAAACTTGAGTTCTCCTGTTTGAGCTGCAAGCACTTTACCAACAAAGCCGCTGCCTACCTCTCCAGCCCCCTAATTTTTCTTTTACCTTAATATAGTAATTTTTCTTTCACTGAGCCATTTGAGAATAAAACAATGTGGTATGAATAATGACACTGAAAATAGGTATAAGCCAGGGAGCCAGGGCTGGGGATAATTTGTAAAATTTTCTATTAGGAATTTTGGTTCTCTTCGTCTTCTCAAACATCTCACCGCTTTGTGCTCCTGCTTAATTGGGCTTGATAATTACTGCCCCCAAAGGTATGTATTGAGCCCTCCTACTGGGCAGAGGCAGTGCTGGGAGCCCCTGCACAGCCAAGCGTCCCCTGCACAGGCCTTTCCACGCCTTCTCCATGGTGTAGACAGCAGGGCTCACAACCCTTGGAATACAGAAGAGAGCAGGAGCCTTGGTTACCAGCCCATTCCCAACATCTGATGTGGGGCCAAGAGAACAAAGGCTTCAGGGCAAGAGCCAGAATCTGCCTCTTGGTTCCAGGCACCAACACTGGCTCTAAGTGAAAGAGCCACGACCTGTACCCGAAGGGCAAGCTCACAGTGCCAGGGCCCTCGTACATGGTAAACACCTCTATATTTCCTTAAACGCCAAACCTGAGCACAATACACACACACACACACACACACACACACACACACACACACACACAAAATGTCATTTCAAGCTGAGAGGCTAGGAAAGAATTACAGGGGTGTGCATTCAGGGTAGGCAGTGGAAAACATTGTCCCCACTGCGTGAGTCACAGACTCTGAGAACAAAAGCAGCTGCCTTGTCCTTGGTGGCACCTGATGTTCTGACCGCATGAATTTCCTCCCAGCCCCCTCCCTCCCAGAGTCCCCAGAATCTATCAGTCATGTGGAGCAAAGTCAAGAGCTGTAAGGGACAAAGACTTGGGGAGGAGCCTTGGGGTGTGAGGAGAGGAGGAGCAAGGGAAGCCACGCTCTGTGGAGGAGCCTGAGGTCTGCAAATGCTATGTGCTGAGTGAGACACACACACAGTACAAAACAAAGCAGTTCTAGAAAGATGTGGCTGGCCCTCTTGCCAAAGGCTTCTTTTCCTGACCTACAAAACCAGAGCCACAACATACTCAGAGTGTCAGCCAATGTCACACAGATTAAAGCACATGATGTGCCACTCAAGTCCGCTATCCAGTAAAGTAAATTTAGCAAATAAAGTACAATTAGCATACATCTGAATGCTGACTCAGTATCTTGTTGATGGTGTAACATCTGAACACAGGCAACAGGCCAATAACGAAAAGAACGGAAAGTTCTAGCATGGTCTCCTTTGCAAAACTGCCTTTTAAAACACGTCTAGGATTTCCACCTAAGAACACAATCGGCTAGATTTCATTTGACAGCCTTTTTTTTTTTCTGTACGAATTGCTTAGTGCATTTTAACTAATACATATTCATTGGGAAATTAAAAAAAAAAAAAAGAAGTGAAAATGAAATCCCACGCTCTCTTGGGGTGTGGCTTATTAACGCCCTGCCGCTCGTCCTTTAATTATGGGCAGTTTTATAACTCGAATCATCACCAATGTCCTTATCTCCTCCGGCTCATTTCTGGCTGCGGCATTATTCAGGGCACTCACTGCAGTCTCTACCATTTTAAAGCGCTAGATTTCCATCTGCAGTCGGTGGCGGTCTAAACCCTTAATTAGTAACAGCAGGTGCTGAAGTGCTTAGCGCGAACCACTCCTACATTTTAGTGAGTTGTTATTTATGTCACTCTTATCACGGGGAGCAGCGCTGGCAATCCGCAGCAGCGGCTGCCTGGGCCTGAACTCTCAGAGGGCAATCACCGGCCTCCGGTTTCCCAGGGACCAAGGGATTTAGCTCTAGCTGGAGACTAAACAAGGCGCCGTGCTCGCAGAGGATCACAGGACTCAGAGCGGGCTCCACATTCTCCTGGGCCAGAACACAAAATTATTTGCGTTCTAGAAAATCAGGCATGTTATTCAGAATTCCATTTGGGGGCCGCTTTGCTTAATCCAGCGCCATCGAAGTACTTTCTTTCCCGTAGAGCTTTCGTGCGCGCACAAACCACCTTGCTCAGAATTACCAAAAGCCGCTAAACAACCTACCGAAATAATTCCGTTTCCAGAAGCGTGTTCCTAAGGGGTCAGAAGATTAAGTAGTCAAAGACTTCTAAGGGTTTCAACAAAACTCATCTAGGTATAAGTGACCCCTCCTCTTTGTCCAGAAAGATCTGTGAACAACAGAGAACACCGGCTTCCCTTTATGGGGTGAGTAATGTTCCTCTACACTCCTCTAACCAGGCCATCAGCGTTCCCGCTGTTTTGTTTTGTCTTGTAGACGGGGTCTCACACTATAACCCAGAGCAGGCCTTGAATTCATAGTAATCCCCCTGCCTCGGCTTGGGCATAAGTCACCAGGCCCGGGTTTCGCTCCCCCCCCCTTTTTTTTTTTTTTTTAAATCTGGAACAGTAATCCTGTGGGTTACCAAAGGTCTGGTCAAGGTGCATTTCTGGGGCCTCTATCTGCGAAGCACGGATGCTGCGCATACTGGCAAGCCGGCTTTGTTTGAGCAGGGCCACCTTGGGTCGCCATCTTCGAAAGGCGAACAGTGCGAGGAAGGACAAGGGCTCCGGAAACACGGGCAGATAAATGCGCGCCCCTCGGGCCCAAACCTTTCCTGTAGGAAAGCTCAAACCCGGTCTCCCAATTCCAAGACTGGCCCGAGGCTCTGCTCCGGGCTCCAGGGTCAGGGGGTTCGAAGTCTGGCCTGGTGGCTTGCTTGCCTCAAGGAACAGCCCCACACCGGAGCCCAGCTCCGGGCCCTGGATGGAGCCTCCTGGGTGCACTCTTGTCGGGCTGGGCCTGAGGGGCCAGGCTAGGGTGATGCTCACGGCCACCTCCCGACAGCTCCTACCTGCCCTGGCCTCCGGCCTGGCTTCCCACTCTTCAACGGGTCGGCCATGGCGTCTAGTGCTCTGCAGCTTGGCGGGCTCAACGCGCTGCGGGGGGCGGAGCGTGGCGCAGGGAGCGCCCGCCCGGGGCTGGGGGAGCGCTGGGCAGAGTGACGTGGACACCCCAGGCCCGCCACTCACGCCTCAGGCTGCCTTGCAAGGCTCCACTACGCATGGGCAGAGAGAGGCTGTGCTGGGACGCCTGAGATGGGCCAGCGGGCTTTGCGTCCTACAGATGCGTGCGCTTGTCCCGTAAAATGTGTTTGCCGGATGCCTGTGCTTTTATGGACAGCGCTCTTAGGGTGATTTCTTTAATTCCGGATTTGAGAGTCGCTCTGTTTTTGTACTGCGATTGAACACGTTGGCCCCATTTTCTCAGCTGAGAAACTGAGGCAGTGAAGAAGTTTCTGGTGGCTGCTGGCATGCCCTGCCTGGTTCAGCATTTTCCAGAAAGCTATTGCGACAAGGTCCTTCTCTTGTTACTGTGTCTAGGCTTTTCTAGTGCTTAGAAACCTGATTTTGGTGACTCATCTGGCTTGAACACAACACAGAGGAGCTTTGTGACACCCACCACTGCAGGTGGTCTCTCTCCCAGCAAACCCTCAGGGTGCCCGGCGCTACTGTTGCATTCTGCTCAGGGGGTCTGATTTAGGTCATCAGAGTACACAGAAAGAGTCCTGTGCCTCTCTGCTATTTGGATGAAAAGAGGTATGATAAATTGTCTTGGGGAGCCCCCTTCATCCATGATTCTACCAACTGTGGGCTGAAACTATTAGAGAAACTGGCCAGGTGTGGGGGCACCCACCTTTAATCCCAACACTGGGGAGGCAGAAGGAGAAAGATCTTTTGAAGCCAGCCTGGTCTATCTAGTGAATTCCAGGATAGCCAGGACTACAAGAGACCCTGTCTCAAACAAACAGAGAGGAGAGAGAAAACTGCATCATTACTAAACAAGTACAGACCCCTCCTTATTCCCTGAACAATATAATATTAGCCACTGTCTGCACCATATTGGATTTTACAGAGTGAGTGTCCATTATCTAAAGGCTTCAGGCCTGAAAACTTTAACAAATTCAGGAATGTTTTCACATAGAAAATGAGGCATCTTGGATGTGAGACCTGAATCCAAACATGAGATTCAGTCTAGGCAACACAGTACAGAGACTCAGCCCTTACACATGATGTTCAATTATGTTTATAAGCACCTTGTACACAGAACCCAAAGGTGATTTTATACAGGCTTTAAAAATAATTTTGCACCAGGCACAGCTCCCCGTATGTAGTTGGATATGGAAAGGAAGGGTCATGCGACATCATTGTCAGAAAAGAAGTTTAACGTTTTCCAGAGTTCAGAGTTTCAGATTAGCTGTGTTCCACCTGCAAAAAGCAATTTAGAGCTGATTTAAAGGATACTTTAAAATGTTGTTTATATGCAAAATCAACAGCATTTTATATAAAGGACCTGAGTACTAACAGATCTTAATATCTACAGGGGGCCTGAAATCAATCCTCTGATTACACAGAGTGAAATCTGTACATGGATGCATTTTAATAAGCCCGAATCCCACCTCTCTACTGCCTTCTGCCTCATCAGGGCCTGGGAATAAGTAACTGTCTAAATCGGATGAACTCTTTCATCAGGGACAAGGTGGAAGTCATACCCAGACACCGGGGTATAGTGTGAACTGAAGCCACTTGGAACATTTGTCTTGAGCAGTAACCAACTTTCCTTTATTCCAGTGGTGAGGAACAGCCACTATGAGGCCACAGTGGCCAGCACAGACTTATTTAGTTTGAATAAAAAATGACCTTCAGCTAATACAAGAGAAAGTCATGGGGGGGGGGAGTTTTTGTTGTTGTTTGTTGTTATTTTGTATCTAGAATATGGAAGTCTAAAACTGAGAAGAATCAACCTAGATATTTTCATTTTTAGCACCTCAAAAGAAAGCTCAGTTTTTAAGTGGGCAGATATCTACGGTTTTACAGGGATCTCCCTGAAGGGGATTTGTTGGATAGGCCTCTCCTCTGCTTGACATTTGGCAATCTGCTTCCATCAGTCACTGGATGAAGGCTCTATGATGACAGTTAGGGTAGTCACCAATCTGATTACTGGGGTAGACTAGTTCAGGCACACTCTCCACTTCTGCTAGCAGTCTAAGCTGGGGTCGTCCTTGTGGATTCCTGTGAATTTCCCTGCACCAGGCTTCTCCCTATCCCCATGATGTCTCCCTCTCTCAAGATAGCTTTTTCATTACTCTTCCAGGATCCATCCCTGGTTCATGACCTGGCTTTTTGGAGCCCATTACCTAAGGCGAAGACACCTTGTGCAGCCTTGATGCAGCAGGGAGGGGCTTGGTCCTGCTGTGAATGTACCTAGCTTTCTGATTCCTCATGGTAGGCCTTACCCTTTTGGAGGAGGGGGTGGGGGTGGGGGGGATGCTGGGGGTGGGGAGCTGGAGGAGGATGAGAGGGGGATGGATCTGTGGTTGGTATGTAAAATGAATAAAAAAATTTTAAATAAAAAATAATAAATTTGCAAATAAAATTAATCTGAAAACTATTATAACACTAATTCTACATTGATAAATTATAAATTTATCAATAAATTTATAAATTGATAAATGCACCTAAAATTACCAATTTAGTCTATCCTACAAGATGGCTAGGCTTGTGAGTTTTACATGATTCTCCTAACTAAACTATTATTGTATTTTTTTCTTTCCTTCTTAGTTCTGGAGATTGGACCTAAGTCCTTGTGCACACTAGGTAAGTACTATACTACTGAGCTCTGCCTCAGCCCTCATACTTACTTTTCATTTTGAGGTGGGGGGGTGGTCTTACTAAGTTGCCCAGGCTGGCCTAGAACCTGTGATCCTCCTGATGCATAGCTACTATTGCAGGCCTATGCCACCAGGCCCGGCTCATTATTTATTTTTCATAATTGCATATAAAATAAAAGGTTTGTTTGAATGAACTCTTGTGTTAAAGAAAAACAAAACAAAAGAACTAAGCTTTCTCAGTTTGGAAATCTACAGTTTGGGAGTCTATGTTGGTATGTCCTAGTGACTAGGACATACTGTGTGTCTAAGGCTGTTGATCAGCTGGCTTATTTTCAAAGCTGCCTCCTTTCGAAGATAATGGGACTGAGGAGAGTGTTTTCATAAGACTATAACCACAAAAGTTGAAAGCCAGAGAATTCACCAATTTTAGTCATTTTACTTAAAACCCTTCCCACATAAGACACTAACATGTATAAATGAATAAACATATATATTAGGTAATATATATATGTATGATATATATATATATATATATATATATGAACAATCATATACCACCTTTGCAGTACACATGACTACCAGAACTCCATTAACTGTCAAGTTCCATTGTAGAATTATAAACAGTGTTCAAATTTCTGCTTCAACTCTTGTCTCCTCCAGTCTCTTCCGGCAACTCACAGAAGATTAGCCAGAACCCAGAAGCCAGAGGGTAAGCAATGTGAACACCTTGTCTTAAACCTCCAGTGGGAATGCCCAGGACCTCTCCCATACCCAACAAGGTCCTCTGTCTTTTCTGATGCTTGCTGTTCCTACCTCTCAGTCTCCGGTCATGATGCCTTCTTGTTGGTCCTTTGTTCCTCTCATTTTCTGTCCAGATTTTTCCACTTTGCTGCAGACAGTTCTCTGCTGTGGTGACCCCTCCTGGGGTACTCCAGTCAGAATGGAGCCCCTTCCTCTATTTTCTGTGCATCATTTACCCTCATGTAAATAGCACATTTTTTATGTCCTCTCTCAATGTCTAGAATAAAGAGCTAGAAAAATTCCTGATTCATAGCAGGCATTACACTATTTGAATCGAAGAACACATTATAGGGGCTGGAAAGATGGCTTAGCAGTTAAGAGCACTGGCTGTTCTTACAGAGGACTCATGTTTAGTTCCCAGAACCCACATGGCAGCTCATGACCATCTGTAACTCTAGTGCCAGGGAATCTGATGCTTTCTTCTGGCTTTCCAGGATTCCTACATGCACACACACACACACACACACACACACACACACACACACACACACACACACACACACATTCGTGCAATCACAGGCACATCTCTCCACATCTCTCTCTCTCTCTCTCTCTCTCTCTCTCTCTCTCTCTCTCTCTCTCTCACACACACACATACACACACACACACACATATAAAAATAAATATATTTTAAGAAAAGGGCAAATTGATTGGCACCAGTGGACTTTCGTGTCTTTAAAGATATGAGTCCATGATCTATTCTATTTCATAATGCCACCCACTGTGTAGTGAGACACAAAAGATAAGATTTGTTAGAAAAGAAAAAAAATTGCATAACCAAAATGAGTTTATTATCAAAGTGACAGTGCTATCATCACATGGATAAGGTCATCCAGAGAGGAAAAGGACAGTTTTAATTTTGTCCTTTCTAACTTAAAATGTGCAGGAGCCTCTCTGCTTATAAACTTAATTCTTTTCCTCGGTGTGACAATAGAACCCATACTCTCATCCCCCCTTCAGGCTTTCAAAACTCAGGGTTTAATCAAGTCAGCCAAATCAGTCATTCTCCCCAAATTAGTCTCTCTTCCAAGATTCCGCATGACGAGGCCAAGGAATTTCTTTGGTGCTATGGGTGAACCATAAGAAGCCCAGAGAAGTCCCCACCTCTTCTTGAAGACAGCATCTTCCATCAAACCTCTGTGGGCCAGTTCATTGACTTGGGAACTGTACTGGACATTTCCTCTGTGCCTCCCCAGCTAGCAGCTCATGTATCAGTCATTCTCACTTCTGCCTGAATTTTCCTGTGTCACTTTCCCTGAATCTGAGAGGCCAGCCACTCTCTTGCTTGTGTGCCTCCTTCCTGCTGTGTGCTCAGTTCCTAACCCGGAAGTGTGGTTCTAACAGCGGTGTGGTCTAAGTTCATGATGCTTATCCATGAGTGTTCTTGTTTGTCCCGCTTGGCTCTCCCGCACAGCATGCAGCGACTCATACTTTCTTTTGCAGCAATTCTGGGAAAATAAGAAAAATTGCAAGGTATTCCTAATTCCCTGCAGATAATCCATGTCTCCCTTAAAATTAATCTGCTGAAATTCTGATTTTGAGATGATAGTATTAAGATCTATGAGGGGTCATTGTGTCATGAGGATGTAGCCCTTGTTAATTATATTAGTGCTCTTATGAAAAAGCAGCCTGAGGGGGTCCCTCGGCTTTTCCACCCAGTGAGCACACAATGAGAAGATACCATCTATATATCTGGACTCAGACCATCCCCAGTCCACTGAATCTTCCAGCACACTGATTTTGGACTTGGCATCTTCCAGAACTGGTAGAAATAAAATTCTGTTTTTTCCTAAGCCGGTCTGTGGTGTTTTGTTAGAGCAAGTCAGCAGGAACCCTCTTCTGCCTCTGTTCGACGATCACAACTCTTTTAGCATCATAGGCCAGAGACTGTTTTACTAGCCTTCATATCCCAGTAACTAGTAAATTGATAACAAATACATACACACCCCCCCATAGTTTAAGAAGTATTTCCCTTAGGCAGCAGAAAAGATCACATAGAAACTGATTATGCCCAGCAGTAGACTGTAATTGGTCTGGACAGCTTTCCCATCAACTAATATACTAACTTTCAAAAGCAGGAATTGGTTCTAGTAAATCTACCTCATCTCTAACCTCAGAGCCTTGTAAGAGAGTACAGAGCTAAATGGAAGTGACAGTACAACTGTGGCCCAGGCTGTGTCACAGGGAATCCGGAGTGTCCCCCACTCCCGGGCAAAACCATGCCACTGAACCCTTAAGAGTCAGCAGATTCCTCCGAGCCTCTGTGGTGATGCCGCCGCCGAGAAAACAGTTACAAAGGGATCTGTTTTCCTTTAGCCGCAGTGACAGCTGGCCTAAGCCAGCAGGAATTTTTGTCATCAAAAATTCAAGCAATCTTAAACGGAGAAATTTCTTGTTGGTGAATGTTGGGGATAAGGCAAAGTAGGAAAGGGGACATCTTGTGACTAGTTGAATATATAGTGACAGGAGAGAAAAGTCTACTGGATTAACTTTTCATTTTATTATGAGACTTTCATAATTCCCAAGTGTGTGTGTGTGTGTGTGTGTGTGTGTGTGTGTGTGTGTGTGTGTAATATAAAGTATAAAGATATGGGTACATATCAATATTCTGACACTGCCAATGATTTGAACTCTTAGCTGTCTCTCCTTTCCACATTCTCCAGTTATGAAGTCTTTCTATAATTATTTATTTTTACTTCTTTTATTGATGAAGCCAGATGGGATCGTTGTATAAGAGAGAAAACCTTTTGTGTGGCGCTTCTGACACCTGAAATTAGCTCCTGCATCCACAGAACACTGAAGCAAGTGGCATTAACTCAGCACCTCGGGGGAGGGGGACACCAGAAAGACACCGAGGTTTGAAGCCTGAAGACTCCTGTTTTCACAGAGCACTAAGTACTCAACAGATGTGTAGACCCCAGAAAAGATGTTGGGGAAAATATTAGTAAATGTGGGGTGTTATCGGTTGCCTTTAAAAGTAAAGACAGTCAGCCTGGTCTACAAAGTGAGTTCCAGGACAGTCAAGGCTACCCAGAAAAACCCTGTCTCAAAAAAAAAAAAAAAAAAAAAAAAAAAAAAAAAAAAAGTAAAGGCAAAGTGAGTTTGGGTGCAAAGAACCCATTTTCAAGGAAAACCTAGAAATTTAGGACTGGGAAGGGTGTGAAAGTATTGAAAAGTTTAATAACCACTAGGGTCCCCAAAGCAAAGATGAAACAGAAGTGTTTTGAACACCACAAAGGCTGCTGGGACCCAAACTGTGCCAGAGCTCAGCCATGACTGTCAACTTTACTCCCAGAAAGATTTTTTAAAATGTATGTTTGGTGGATTTCATGGGGAAGGAGGAGGAACGGACCAAAGAAACAAATCATGCTTGGAAATTATGACTATTATACATAGAATTCACTCCTCTTCCTTTACTGTATGTGGTGTATGTGTGTGTGTGTGTGTGTGTGTGTGTGTGTGTGTGTGTGTGTGCATGCACACAATGTGTATGTGTGTATGTGTACATGGAGGCCAGAGGTTGGTATTGTGTGTCGTCTTCAATCACTCTCCATCGTATTTTTTGAGACAGGGTCTCTTATTGAACCTGGAGCTCAAAACTTGCCTAGACTCTCTGAGCAGTGAACTCCAGGGAGCCTCCTACCTCCCTCAGTGCTGAGATCACAAGACATCATAGCAGCTTTTTATGTGGATGCTGGACATCAGACTCAGGTCCTTAGTCAGGCAAGCACTTCCGCCAACTGAGCCCTTTCCTCAGCCTTCTGCTACTATATAAGTGGAATTATATTATCCCAAAAACCGTAAACTTGGAAACAGTGATTTTTAAAGTGATTTCTAAAGTCACCTCTGGGCATCCACGTTTGTTCAGATGCTGAGCCCTAGAAGTTGTGTGCCCCCAAGGGGCAGCATAGTCCTTGGCACCCACTTCAAATGTGAGCAGGATGACTGGGAAGAGAAATAGAGTGAAGCAGAGGCTAAGAAAGCGTAGACAGGAGTGTTCCTCTCAGAAAGTAGTCTGAACTTAATCAGGGAGCCTAGCAATTCCCTGGGAAGAAGGTCTTCACTGGGCCCACCCACTGGGTTCCATAAAGACCATGGACCAGTGAAGCTGTATATTCCTATCCCAAGTAAAGTTGTTCTGGACATATTTCCCATTCAGACATGGACTGTACATTACAGCTGTTGGGACCCAGCTAGCATTGGACCACCATGTAAAACATTTGTAGCAAGGATTAAGAAAGCAATGTACTATGCAGGTATTAATGGAAACACAAAGAGATTCTATCTAGTTAAAAAAACATCATTCTAGTTATGGTCAAGAGACTTGAAAGTAGAGTTGGATTCAATTTTAAGTGCTAGTTAAGAAACCTCTGGCCAAAGAACACTACTATCCATAGATGGCCTGATTTATTTGTGTGATTGTGAAGATTTTAGTGGATACTGTTAGCTACTAAAATACCCAATGCCTCTAAGATTTATTAGAAATATTGCTTGGTGCAATATGAATGAGAATAGGTTAATTGCTTTGGTAAGTAAAAGTCAAATATTGGTGGACAAACACAGAACACATACAAGGATAGACGCTTTATTCACATATCAAATGAGGATTAGTGGAGTGAGCAGAACAAATCTGCTGTATTCAATGATTTGGGGACCCGAGAGTCTTCCATGTTATGGGGCTACTGAACATCAGGGCTTTGAGATCTGCTTCTTGGGAATGTGTAGTGCCAGCACTTCAGAAGCTGAAGCAGGATGGCCAGTTTAAGGCTAGCCTAGGTATTCTAGTTTGACTTCCTGTTGCTGTGATATATAACACAGACCAGAAGCAACTCGGGGAGGAAAGGCTGTATTTGTTTCTTCTTTCCCAGTCTTCCAGCTCACATTTGAAGTGGGTGCCCAGGGTTACGCCATCCTTTGGGGGTACACAGCTTCCAGGGCTCATTCTCTGAATGAACATGGGTGTCATGAGGTGCCTCTAGACCCCCTTTTTAAATCACTGTAGTACAACTCCATATGTTTTGGGATAATGTAATTCTATCTGTAAAGTAGCAGGGGGCTGGGGAGATGGTTTAGTCAATAAGGCGCTTGCCTGACTGAGGATCTGGGTTGGTCCCCAGCATTCATATTAAAAAAAAAAAAATGTAATTTAAATGCTTACAAGAATGAAGCTCAAAAAATGCTCAACAACAATGTAAAATTACACCAATGCAGAGCATCCAATAAAAATTATATAGTAGGCAGAAAATGAGATCAGAGACCAGGAGAAAAATCAGTCACAGAAACAGACTAGATAAAGGAAATAGAAAATAAGCCCATTAAAACCACGGCTGTGTCTCTGATACATCCAAAGAGCTTAAAAGGAGATGAGGATGGGAAGGAGGCACAGCCAAGGAGAAAAGTCTTGGATGTTTTTGCGGGCCAGTCCTAGACATGACATACATGTTTTATGCTTAGTTTATTGGTCTAGCTGTGCATGGTGATACATGTCTGTAGCGTCAATACTTGAGAGGCTGAGGCAGGAGGATGACAGTTTCCAGCCTAGCAGTTCTAGCTTGCTTTTCTGTTGCTCTGATGCAACACTTCCAGAAAGCAGTTTAGGAGAGGGGAGCGTTTGATTGGTTTACATTTCCATTTCACAAGCCGTCTGTGAGAGAAGACGGAGCTGGAGCTTGAAGCCGAGACCATGCAAGGATGTGGCCTGTCGGCTGGCTCAGTTACCCTGTTTACAATCCAGGACCACCCGCCCAGGAGTGGCTGCATCCATGGTGGACTAGGCCCCCTTCCATAAATTAGCTAGCCAGAAAATGCCCTGCAGACACTCCCACAGGCCGATCTGATAGAGACTGTTCAACTGTGGCGCCCTCTTCCTAGGTGTGTCCCGTTGACAACCAAGATCAGCCACTCCCCTAAGCTGTATAACAAGACCCTGCCTCAGAGACAAAAGAAACCCACAATGACCACCGGGAAGAAGACCCAAAAGGGTGTATCTGCTTGACAGAGGGTCACACACAATTCCTCGCCTCTGTCCCTAAACACAGCTGTGTGCTCCTGAACAGTGTTTCAACACATACATCGACCCGGTATATATGACCTACCCACTGGTAAACAGTGCTTCCCACCTGTGAGACATGATCTTCATGTGTGTTTCATGGAGTAAAGCAATCTGGGCTGCAGCCCTGCAGTTTGATCCCCAAATACTCTTTTCCTCTTCAGAAACAGGACTCACTTCCCTGGCGAGGAGGACAAGACGAAGCCACGTGCCCCATTTTATCCAGGCGCTAACCCAAAGAAATATAATGATTGAGAAGCAAAATGTTGGATTTTAATACATTTTCTTGGCTTTAAAAAATATTTTAGTATCGAGTGGGTGAGTTCTTTAATTCTGCTTTGCAGGAGTGACGGAGCCAAACTTATCTATTCACTGTGACTAAACAGAGGAGCAGATGAAAACAAATGAGGCCGTTGTTTGCAGGCCCAAGAGTGTGATCCTTGAGAAGTGAAGTAAGCGCTACTGCCGCTTACTTCCTCCCCCACAGCACAGCACAGTCCCCAGAGAAGGAGGTCCCATGCTGAGGGCCACTTCCCACAATTGGGGAGGCAGGAGCTGGAGAAGGAGGCTGATGTTCAGAACACAAAGACTTGTGCAAGAACAGAACCCCAAATCTGCACAGGTTACCCTGAGCTCCCTCCTGGACACCAGGGCACAGATTGCAAAGCAGTGGAGCAGAATGCCTACAAGCCTCGGGGCATCCAAGCTGGGGCCAGGCAGTGTCATTGTGTGTCACTCAGGGTATCTTTACTAGGACCTCAGGCTAGCTAGTCTTAGGAACCTAGCTCATGGGGAAATTTGCTCACTCCAACGGAAGTCTGAAAGATTAAGCAGAACTGTAAGCAATTTAAATGTTCATAAAAACATTATAATCCACAGTGTGAGATTACTAATGCCCAGTCCAATAAAAATTATATAGATATAAGAAGCAGAAAATGATACCCAAAGCCAGGAGAAAAATTGGTCCCTAGAAACAAACTTAGAAATAAGAGAATAAAGGAAGAGAAAATAAGTACATTGAAGTCACTATTATGCCTATATTCCATTTTATTAATACAGTTTATTCTTTGAAAATTCCATACATGCATACAATGTATTTATATCATACACACCCCACTTCCTCCCAAATCTCCCCATAACCCCCTCCCAACTGCATACCTTTAAATATATATACATACATACACATAAATATTTCTATATATACACATACAAATATAATAAATATCTAATTAATTTATAATTTAGTTAATATGTAATTAATAATATATGTATATATTCCATTGAAGCTAGTTAGTGCTGCCCATAAATGCATGGATGTGGAGCCATCTACTGGAGAATTGTGAGCCTACCAGGGACCACACCCTTAGAAGAAACAGACTCTCCCTTCCCTGGCAGCTCCCACCTTCACTAGCTCCTCAGCTGGGGTGGGGCCCCTGGGCCCCTTCCCCATTGCAGCTGGAATGTCGGCTGGCTTGATCTTGTGCAGGTTTTGTGCAGGCAGCCAAGATGCTGTGAGTTCATGATCACAGCAGCAATCCAATCATCTGCATAAGCATGCACATATCACACATACATCTATGCATGCACGCACAGACAAAAGTCCTTCAGTTCTAAGAGACACATAACATATAGAAAGAAACAAATGATACCTCTTTTCAGATAACAGGTCAAAGCATCACTTTTTAAAATATTCACAGGAAATTTAAACTTCAATAATTCATCTTATTAAAATGGGCAAGTAAGTTATATGAATTTTCCTGGCCTAGATTACAGTTACAAAAACCATCGAAGTCACAAAACTCCCTAACCATGAACAGAATTCATTGAAGTTTGTGGGTCTTAAAACAATGACTCTTCTCTTATTCTTGTTCTAGTTACTGCTAGTCTCCAGTATTCCAAACTCTTGAAAATTTTGATTCAAAGAACTGTTGTGAGTTAATAAACATCACAAGACGACTTTAATGCCACATACTCAGTGGCAGGCCCCTGTGACGGAATAAGCTTTCTAGAACGTCAAGAAATCTTGTAAACGATACAATATACCATAGTGACTTCATAGATGTGGGAAAATTTACATGAGGTGATAAAATTTGTCCCCAGCCCTCGAGGTTACCAACAGAGTGGGGCCTGAGAACAGCACAATGCCTGGCTGAAGTTGTTGGCAGCATCTCAGTCAGACTTTTATGTGCATGTGATCTGTGATCGTGTGACTTTGATTTTAACAAGCCAGCTGAGTGGGCACAATGCAACCTGAAATCACAAAGAGCGTTTTTTCCCATATAAGTTGTAGCTAATGGCCAACTTAGAAACCAAACACACAGTTATCAGTGCAATGAGGGCAGACCAGAAACGCCCTACTTAGACTGTCGGGATGATGTCAGCCTTCGGGCTGCCTCCTAGGACACAGTAAGAACCACAAGCACAGGGATCGGACATTTAGAGTCACCGGAGACACGTGACTTTTATGCAGACAGACGAATCGAGTTTTTGAAAGAGCCAGAGAAGCTGCTCTTCCTTATCTATTTCTTCCCCCTGCGAAATATGTTGAACATCAACCTAAACTGAAGATTCTGGATGAACAAAAGATGGAAAAATAGAAGTCTGCCCAGCTCTGGAATCACGGGTTGAGTTTTGGAAGATGGTTTGATCTTGGTATCTTTTTTACTGGTCCTTTCTTGGCATTCGTTATCTTCTGATTAACGGGATTGTATCTTCCACTGAAATAAAATAAGCATTGATCACAATTTTTCTGTCACCACTGTCTGCAACAACAACAACAACAACAAAACAACCAACAGCTTATGCCACGTATGGCTGACCCATCTCCTCCAGGCCGGAGCAGGGAAGTCTTCATTGACACGTTCTGCCTACAGCCTTAGGCAGCCATGTGTCATCATCTCACGCAGGATGGGGCAACCACTGCAAATGCAGGCACTCAAGGCTGAGACTCCAGAGGCAGCCCATCAGGTACCCACCGTAGAAGGCTCTGTCTGGAGAAAGGGGAGGGGGACCAATCTGCTACTTACCTTTCAATCTGAATTAAAGGTAAGAACACGGAGGGGCCAAGAAATAGAATAGGGGCAATAAACCAATACCAATACTCGGATTTCTGTTCTTCGATCCCATGGACTCTTCTCTGACTGACCTATGCAGCTTTGTGAAGGCGACGTCATTGAATTCTTCTTGGAGATAGCAGACGCTGCTCCAGCTCCGGCGCTTTTCAGATCTATCTTAGAGAGTGGTCTCAGCAAAAAACGACCAAGTAAAGACCTGCCATTTTCCTTCTAAGCAGGGAAACTTTTCTCTCCCCCATAAAAGTAAAGAGAAGTTGGCAAAAATGGCTCAAAGCAAGTGCCTTGAAAGTCTAGACATCAAACATTCATAGCAAATCTCAAGAATTTACAAAACAAAGAAAGTTGGGGACTTGGTGAGAGCACTGGGTTGTGCAGAATTTAATTTCCCCTGGCCCCATGCCTGCCCCTTACCTCCAAGGAAACCAACAGGCCATAGCTATGGTAAACCCAGGAGCCAACACACACTACAGGAGATGCCAACCCCTGACTGCAAAGCTCTTCTTCTTTGCCCTTCTCTGGACATGGTCCAGCATGAACACTTCTCTTGGAGAATTTGCTGGAACAAATTGAAGCCATCATTAATCTCATAGCTACTGCTATTTAAAAGCTAAGCCAACCAGGAAAGTTCAAAGGCTGGAGTGGGTGCTAATAAACTCCAGCACGTGTCTTGGGATCTGGAACACCATACTCATGGGTAACTATATGTACCTAGACTCATGTGTGTTCTTGGGAAAGACTTGACAGGCCCTACACTCTCACCTCTGGCTAAATTTGCGGTGCTGCAAACACAGAAACGAAGGTGATGGCTGAGCAGTGGTTTTCCTGGCTGAGTATGGAGAGCCGGTCCAAACACACATGCTGAGTCCACCCGGAAGGAAGAGCGTTATTGATTCCCGGCGCTTTAAATTGTTATGTTAATCCTAAAACCACTTAGCTAACCCAGCAGAGTATGAAGTGACCACTCATGAGAAAGAGCACCAACTTCACAGAATGAAGTTTAGAAAGTCACCCCATAACAGTAGCCTTCAGCCCTGGGGAAGAGAGAGACTCTGAGATTCAGAATAGGTACTTGATATTATATAAAATGACCAGTTTTGATGAAACAGAAAAGATAACAAAAAATACAGACACCATAAATAAAGCTCGAATGAAAGAGGGACAGCAAAGCTGTCAGTAAAAACTCAGTTTAAAACATGAAATGCTGAAACATACTTAAAAATCAACACCAAGGGGGTGGCGGGGGGCAACACTTCAAAATACAGCAATCAGCGCTAATTTTCTGCAAAGCAACCCAGCAGCGAATTTAAAGGAAATTAAAAGGCTTCTGCACAGCAAGGAGACAACCAGAGGAGCAAAGAGAACCACAGAAGGGAGAAAGTCCTGGCCAGCTATATTTCAGACAGGGCATTAATAGCTAGAATATATAAAGGAATGCAAGTATTAACCTCCCAAGCCCCAAAACTGCCAGTCAAGAAATGGGCCAGTGAACTGAACAGGTGGTTCTCAAAAGAAGAAAAATAGTGAATAAAAATTTGAAAAGGTATCCCACATCTTTATCCATCAGAGAAATACAAACAAAATGACTTTGCGATTCCATCTCATCCAATGGCTTTCAGCAGAAAAACTAATGGCAACATTCGTTGATGGGGATGTGGGGAAAGGCGAACCCTAGTCCTCGTTGGCAGAGGTATCAAGTGGTACCACCACTTTGGAGAATGGTGTGGTTGTTTCTCTAAAGACTAAAAATAGAATTACTACCCGCATCCGCTGTGCTGCTTCTGACACATAACCAAAGGACTCTAACCCGATGACAGAGATATGCACATAGCCCTGTTCACAACAGCAAGGAAACAGAGCCAGACTAGATGTCCATCAACAGAAGAGTGCTGGAAGTGTGGCACATATACACAATGAAAATGTAATCATCCATGAAAATGAAACTTAGGTGAAATGGAAATATATTAAACGAGGTAACGCAGGACCAGAAGACAAGTGCCACGTGCTCCTTCTCATGTACGGATCTCAGCTTCTAATTTTTATGTGTGTTTATCTAGAAATAGTGTGGATGCCAAGAAACCAAGGAGAGGCCCTTCAGGGGGAGTGGTTTTAAGGGAGAGGAGTGGGAGGGTATGAAAGTGGAAAGGGGCTTCCTGAGGTTAGAAGACTACCATAGCGGATGCAGAGAGAAAGGAATGGATGGTACTGGAGGGACGACTCAAACCTAAGTATATGTGATAATGCCACAAGGAAGCCTGTTACTTTGTATTCAAATAAATGAAGAGCACATATAAAACTCTGTCAGGAGTATCCATAGCAATATTGTTCACATTATCACGAATGTATAGATAAGTCAAACCCACATCAACTGATGATTGGATAACCAATGATCTATAAAAATCTGGGATGCTAGCTAATCACCATGATAAATCTGGCTGTGCTCAATATGGATTATCTTGAGAACAAAAGCTGGACCATCGAGCCACACCTTGCACATTCTCAAGTGACATAATAATAGGAAACCCCCACAGGAATAGAAAGATTAGTGACCCCCAAGAGCTAGAGGGTGAGAACTGACTACTAATAGGTATGACACCTCTTTGGGAGTTGTTAGGGGAGAGCGTTCTAGAATCAGTGGCAATGGTTACTCAACCAGGAGAGTACACTAAAAACCACTCAGCTTTGCTGTGTGTGACTGCAGACTGCTTCAGTCATATGCAAATATGTATGTGAGATTAACAGGTTACAATGGAGTTCAGTTGTGCTCAATAAGGTTTAGAAACCATTTTATATGTGGGTACTACATAACTGATTCTAGCATGACTGTGTTACATGGTTGTTATCTGCATGCTCAAATTGTTTATACTTATTTTTCTCTCTTTACAAATGGATGCTTTCTTATTCTGCTTGTACTTTGTAGTTACTAATGTACTACACACTGGAAAGGAATGAAATTTGAGAATATTTATCAAGTTAGGAGTTTTTCAAAATCTTCTAATTCTCCTATCAACTATCCAGCATAGATAGGTTTCACCCTCATTTTACAAGGAGGTAAACTGAGTCTGAAAGTTACTAACTACTCTTATAAAGCCACATTGTGTAAGTGGTAAAGGAAAATTGATTTTCTGTCTGCTCCAAAGCCAGCCAGTGCAAAATTTCATTAACCATCATGCTTCTTGCTTTATTAAAAGAATAATACTGAATATACTGTTATTTTGAGTTGGCTACTTCCACAAGCTAGCTTATCATGGGATTTTTACTCTCATTAAGATGATACAAAACTGCACAATTCATAGAAAATACCAAAAATGAATAAATACAAATTATCCATAACCCTACCAAATTATTTTACACTATACTTTTATTTACTATTATAAATATTCTACATCAGTTCTATATTCTAGAATCTGCATTCCAGAATCTTCTAGAGTCCATTAGAACTTCTTAATGCTGTCACAGTTTGTTGAATTATTGTATTAAGGTTGCAGACATTGGCTATATTTCCTATATCCGCTTCTTAAAAATAAGTCCCCCAAACAACCTGTCCCTCAATGAGCCACAATTAATGTCCCACAGATGCTTTTATTCTGGAGAGTGGAGGACTGCTCTGCTTCCCTGAGGGCCTTTGATCACTATATAAAACTTTGATCAGCAAAGCAAAGAGGAGGCTGCATCACACAGAAGAAGAAATGCCACAGTTGGTTCTTGGCCGAGTGGTCGCTGTGGTGCCCGTCACCGTTTGGGTTCCTTACTGGCCAAGTCTGGTTCTCGCAGTTGATATATTCCATGGACTACAGTCCAAAGCTACCTACCAGCTTTGTAAAATGTTGGGAGTAACTTCCAAACCTATTTCTAAAGAGTATTTCCCTTAACCATGTTAGCAATCCTTTATAAACAGTATGTGCAAGGATCTTTGACATAGATCTTTCAGCAAGATGGAAACATCTTCGTTCACAGCCACCATTTCACAAAGTCGGAATGTAATTGGTGATATTCAACTGGGCAGAATCACTTTCTGATTGATGTTTTAAATAGAATTTCTCTTCACTGGGTCTCTTCTGGTACTCTGATTTATTCTGAGTGTCAAGCAGTATCATAAGCCAGCATTTGAACATTGGTACTGCTAATACAGATGTTGCCTGTGACCAAAGGTCAGTGTGTTAAGCATGAGCCCTGGCTGTACTAGTGGGAGGGAGGCTGTGGGATCTGTAGGAGTCTGGGTCTGGTGGGAAGTCTTGCGGTTGGTCACTGGGAACATGACTTTGAAGGCAGCAGTGGGAGCCAGACCCTTCCTCTCTGCCTTGTGGTCCGCCTTGCACCACCAACCATTAGTGTGCTGCCAAACGCAGGCACCCCACAGTGAGAGCGACCAATCCGAGACCAGAGCCTTTCAAACTAAGGCTAAGTTAACTTTAAAAAAAAAAGTGAATTACCTCAACCTCTGTGTTACAGACGCAAGTTGACGAGCACATAAGAGAAGGTGAACCAGAGCAAACGTAAAGGCCGTAGCACTTGAGTTTAAAATATCATCCAAAACATGGCATGTACAAAAGTATGCAAACTATAAGCTCAAAGACCCAGGAAGTATCTGAACTTCACATTCCTTCCAACAACTGCTCCCCAAGCTTATAGATGAAATACTGTCATCCTGCTGGAAGGTGCTCCTGGACTTCCTAGTTCTCAGCCCCATTTGTAAAGACCCTCCTGTGTTCCTACGCCAGCTTACTTCTACCTCATTGAACTTTATGTGAATGGAAGCACATCTACATATTCCTTTACGGAAGACTATGAGAATTGCCCAAATGTTGTATAAATGGTATTTTATTACTATTACTTATATAGTATATATGCATAGACATAACAAATATCCATTCCCTATTGACGAACATTTTAAGATTTTTCTACCTTTGACTATCATGAATGAAGCTGCTATGACATCCATGTACAGGACTCCTGGTGTAAATACACCACTGTGTTTGGAATTGTTGACAGACAGACTAGGTATATGGACAGCTATAGAAGTGGATACTAAACACCATTCCCAAGCAGCCATCTAAATCCACACTCCAGCAGCTCCCACTTCAGTGTTCTGGCTCTGCCTCACCGTCACCCCCGTCCTCTGTAGGTGAGAGATGGTGTGGACACCTCCTCCTAAATTCATAGGCCACTTGGGGTCAACTCTGCTGTGAGGTGCTCAGCTCCAGCGTTAGTTATATGAGTTTGAGTAATCAACAAAAAGAAGGCTATCACATTCCGTGGTCAGAAGACAATATTTTAAGGCAGTCTCAACTACATACATGTATTCAAATATCTACTCAAGAAGATAGAGAAGTTCCTGTTGGGTGAGGTCCAAGGTTGCTGATAGTTTCAGACAGCGAAGGAAGGCCTTAATGGTCCAGGTGCTTGACCACTCATCAGCTCAGTAATCTGTTCAAAGATCATTAAGCAGCAGTCTACAGTGGATAATCTCTCCACCATTGGAATTCATCACAGACAGAATGGATCCAGGCGGGAAAGAGCAGAAGGTTGTGAGGTAACTGAATGAATGAGAGTCCCCAGCCCAAGGCATCCACCTCCTACATCAGCACCTCAGGCTCAGCTCAGACCTATGGCTCAGAGGCCCAAACAAGCAGATGGAGGCATGGTGTACAACCACTGCTCCACAAGGAGGCAGGTGGGAATGGGCACCTTGGTGATCTCCTTGGGCACCCTTCAGTCAAACCTGTAGAGATCTGAGATCTGTCAGGAAGCACGCCCCTCAGTACGATGGCTTCAGTAGCACACGACTTCAGGCTCAGTATGACGTGACTTCAGAGTTTACTCTCTGACATAGCCAACCTCAAGAGTATTCAGTGAAAATCCAAACTGTCCTCAGAGTCAGCGTCTGGGGATGTTTATGGATATGCACATCAATGTAGTGAGAATAAGGCCTAGTTTAATTTTCAAGTACCTCTTCAGTATCAAAGAAAATTTCAGAGTAGTAGTAGTAACTGTTACAAAGAGATTTGGATTAGAGTAAAGCTAAAAAATAAAAGGTAGTTCTGTAAGGTGGCTGTGCAGAGAACAGCTGAGGTAGCAGCTGGGAATTACTGTCCTCAACAAGGCTTGCCCATGAGGCACCTAGTGGCAGTCCTCTCTCCTAGTAAAGCCTTGCCCTCGGTGGAACAATGCCCCCGTGCCTACACTGTTGATCACACCTGCTTCTCTCCTTGGAGTCTGGAATGTCAGTAGGAGTTAGGTAGATGAGTGATGCTGGCCAGCAGCAACCTTGGATGCTGTGCAGCGGTGAGCCTCTCCAGGAAATAAAAGCCTTGTGTGCTGTCAACTTGCCACAGTAGCTCCTTCTTGGGGGGACTAAGTGTGTCAGTGGGGTTCTGCTTAGACAGAATGTCACAACTTGGTGCCTAGTTCTCAGTCTTTACTCTAGGAGCCTTTTCCCTCGTGGATTTCAATTGTGTCTTTTCTCTGTGACATATCCTAGCTCAAGTACAAATACGTCCTGAGTTCTAGAACCTACCACTGAGTCCTTTACCACCAAGATGGTCTTGGGAATCTCAGACATAGTGGTTTGATTCTTTTTCCATGGAGGTCCTTTGTCAAATTTTAATATTTAAGGTGCACTATGATTCCATGATGAAAATGTGTAAAGAAAATTAATTGTAATTTAAATAAGTAATGATTATTAATGAAAAATGTACTTCGACCCATCGAGCTGAGAATTGAGCAAAATTGACTACATCATTAATCGTTACCAAAGAAACCCATCATGTTACGTATCCCTTGGGTACCTCTTGTCTTAGCCGTGGCTGGACAGGATTGATCTGTAACTAACTCACATCTTGAGTTAATTTTTCAGTGTTCTATATCAATATGTCCCCCACACGGAGATAAGGTTGTAAGACAAGCATCTGGTGGCTCTGTGTTTTCTACAGGATCTGGAAAGTTCAGAAGCATATACAGCCTCAGAAATACCTAAAAGCTCTTTTGTTCTTCATCATGAAGTGGCTTCGTTTACATGGGATGTGTAGTTTAAACTGTACTATGTCCATAGCAACAAATATGTTTGCCCTCTGAAAAGGTCAAGGCAGACAGCAATTTTGTCTATAACATGTTAGTGGTGAAGGTTTTACTCTCCCGTGGATTCCATGCTGCTTTCGTTTAACATGTCACCTAGTTTGGAAACTAACAGTGCTTCTGGGAGTTCAAATCTGAAATCTGGAGTGTGAACTTCTCTGGAGTCTCTTACCATGTGCATTTTTATACATTGCTATACCATCCAGAAACCCAGCTTCCAAAATATAAAGGACACCTGTTGCGTGAGTGCCGTTCGCGGGCGAGTATAATTAGCTAGCAAGGGGAGGTCTACCTAGACGTACGTTTTCACCAGACTGTCTTTCATTCTAGGCAGCGGATCCATCTGTTGTCTTTTAGAAACCTGATTTAAGCCAGAAACCTGAAATACAAAAACAACATATTATTTTCTTACTTCCCAACTGATTTCTGGATTCAAAGTGTCAATTTTCCATCAATTCCTTTCACAAACGTCTCGTAGCATGTGTAGAAGGTGCTAAGAGCGGCAGGAAGTTCAGCCATTTTCTAAAAGGATCAACGTTTTAAGTTTCTGTACAAACCCTCTCTGGGCCCCACAGTCCATGTGACTTTTAATTTAAATACAGAAGAAACTAGGGTAGCCATTCACTCACGTGTGTGGACCACTAGGCATTTCTACAGTAGACATTAAACATACATAAAACAGGTAGCCTGCCAGCAAAGCAGAAAAGGCCAGGAACACGATATAGCGGGAAAGCAGAAAGGTGAGATAGTGTGTTCATTACATCAATTTTGTCATTTTTCCCAGGATAGGCGAATGGCTGCCTCAGGCAATTCGAGAACATTGGAGGCTGATCAACTTCCAGATGGCCACTGAAGCCTTGAATGAATGAGTCCATCCATCAAGGGCAATACTGGAGAGAAGAAACTCAGTGACATAAACCAAAGACAAGAGCATCTGAGGGGCCAGGAGTGGCGCCCAGGACATCATGTCAACAGTAGGGAACCCACCCAACACTGTCCGTGAAGATCTGTGTCACAGCCACCAGCCTAACAGGTTCAGCTCACTGCCATGATAAGGTGGAGAGGGGGACACCTGGTGTCCTCTGGCTTCCATGAGTGCTCATCCACTCTTTTGTATGCATACACCACACATGAGCACAGATGTGACATACACACAACACACACACATATAAAATAAAAGAGAATGTAGAATTTCTGGACAGTCCTACAGACCTGGGTCTCTATTGACCACTCTCATGTCCTTTGCTAAAATTCTATGTTATTCGGAACAAACACCAAAACAAATCTCTCAGGTCTCATAACTCTGAAAAGGCAGTCCTGCTGCACTCTGTAATGAGTCCTTATGACAGGGTCTCTAACACAGTGTGTAAGTGAGAAGACCTGTGGTGGGGGAGTCGATGTCTGCCAAACACGCCCACCTCGGTTGTTAAGTTACAGGTTAGATATAAGCAGGCTTGGAAGACACAGGGATTGGACCCTCCCTCACAGTCAACAACTTTAAACCCAGAACTAAAACAGACTTTAATTACCGGCTAGATAAAGGACACATCTTTGACCTGGGAAGGAGCCTGACACCTGAGCTGCCTTGCCTGGAGGGCCATGAATGGAGAACTTCTCAACCTGGCTGAAGGCGTCCTGAACCTTTACAGGGTGACTCTATCGCAGGAGGCTTTCTGGTAAAGAACAACAACACACCTTTACTGCCTCCTCTAAACAAAGATCCAAACAGGCCTGTCAATCACCTGGACAGGAAAAAGCCCCTCAGGAAAAGCTGCTTGTTCTGGGGATTTTAGAAAATAGTCTAATGGCTGCCTATCGTGTAGGTCAGGCCCGGGGTCTCTTTGGCCATTGTCTGCTCACACCGCTTGAGAGTGCATTTACTCAGCAATAAGCCACGCCTGTTCTCTGCACCGCTCTCTTTATCTTCTAAATTCATCCGATGGAGATCACAGGAGGGGAGGAAAGGAAAGCAGAGACTGAATCAGGCACAAACACAGTGGATGGAGAATGAGACAGTCCGGACGAGCACTACAGATGAGTACTACAGACGTTCCCACAACAGACTGGGAAACACAGCTCCCACAGGATCAATTATTTATGCACTCGGTGTGGGAAGAACAAAACTCACCCGTTACCCTTCCCAGGCACTGCATTCTGCGCCTGGCCAGACCCACCTTTGATGATAAAGATTAACAATTCACTCTAGAGTGAAATCCTCATTAACATTTATACTGGGGACAGGATTAACGCCTTCCTGGAAAGCTGCTGGCTTTGATTGTACATTCAATGAGTCTGCACTCTGAGGAAGATTAGTCAGCCTAAGTGGGTTTTTGTTGTTGTTGTTTTTGTTTTTTAAGAGAAATAAAGGGAAATGGATGTTTCAGGGGCAAAAGACTTTCACTTTTCACCTTAGACAAAATCAAGGGTGTTTTACATGAATGGACGTTTTCCTACTAATGGGCTTTTTATCATCAGTTGTGTAAATGCTCCTGATCACTGACGGTTTGATAGTCTTCGTAGTAAACAACAAGAAGAGCCAGGCACCCTGGCTGACCTCTGCAGGGACGTACTGTTGAGTAAAGCAAACGCATGTGTTAGCTGTAAGAGACCCAAGCAGAATGTCCATCACGGAGCAAGAGCCTGCAAAGCTCAGGAAGGGGCAAGGAGGTGGCATCCTCCAGTTGCTGGAGTTCAGAGCCTCCCATGTGTCCTACACATCACTCTACTCTTCACACACAGAGCTCTCTACACACTCCATCAGACTGGGAGACCGAAGGTACCAGGTTCTTCCTCAAGGGAAGGAAAGAAGTTAAGGTCTAGAGGTCACACAGCAAGGAGGGACTGGGGAGATGTCTCAGGAGCTAAGGGCTCAGAGATTGCAAGCATGAGGACTTCAGTTCGAATCTCCAACATCCAAGCCAAAAGCCAGGCATGGCTCTGCCCTCCTGAAGTTCTAGCTGGAAGGAGAAGTCAGGCAGATCCCAAGAGCTTCTAGGCAGTCAACCTAACTGAAATGGTGAGCTTCCAGCTCACTGGAAGACTGTCTCAGGGCGACGAGGCAGAGAGCAATGTAGATTGCTCTGGCTCACATGCGCGCACACACACACACACACACACTCATACACACTCACACATACATTCACTCACACATACATTCACTCACACACACATTCACACACACTGTTACACACTGATACATACACTCTCACTCACACACATTGACACATACACTCACTCACACACACACACATACACACCTCACACATCACACACCACCTCACTCATACACTCACACACACACACACGCTCACACATTCACTCACACACACACACACTCTCACTCATACACTCACACACACACACTTACACATATTCAACTCATAATTTTAAGAAGTAACAAAGAAAGTAAATGAAGAGCTGGATTCAAATCCAGAGTCTGTCTGGCTTCACGGTCTGTGGTCTTTCCATTACGTCAAGGCCTCCTAGAGAAGTTAGTGTTCACAAGAGACCATGAGATGGAGCGGAACAGGCTCCAGTGAGAAAGTGTGTCCCGAGTGGAGTGTGGAGTTAGAGAACAGGCAGGAGGGAGTCGGGCTGCAGGTACAAGCCTTGCTTCCCAGCCACTGCCCAGGACCAGGAAGTCGGCATTGATTGTTATTGTAGGATGGGAGATAACAGGGACTGACCGTCTTGCTTCATTTCCTGCTTACTTTGTTGACACTAAGCCCCAAGCATCCCTTTGTCACGGTAACCCTAATTTTCCTTCTTAACTTCCTCCCACATTTGCCCTTTGGGGCTCCAATCCCCACACCTAGCTCCTCCTCTGAATTATTTCATAGATCATTCTCGAAGCTCTGTATCACTATAGCAGATTGATCTTATGTCCCTAGGTCCCCTGTCTCCCTGCCTGCCTAGCTACACTCTCTTTCTGGCTCCCTCCACCACTGATGCTCTTCAGAACTATGACCTGAACTGTCTTTTCTTTTGCCTTACAAGTGGTCCCTACTGTATCTCATTCTTCCCATGTCTGCAATTACTATCTGTGTGCCAATGATTTCTAAACGTCTCTTTCCAATCTAGAATATTCTCCTGGGATTCACACATCCATCTGATGTCTAGATACTTCTATTTGGACAATATTTACTGAAAAGCGAATTCATGTCCTAATCTTAAAACGAATAGCAAAATAAAGTTAATGTAAGTTAAATACACATGTACGTCAGCATCAATTATAAAGATGTCTATATATGTGCTGCATGATGTGGTAGATGTTTTAAAGCATTAGGATGAAGACAACCTTTTAAATCACGAGGAAACTGAAGTCACAGCACTGGTGATGTAAAGCATGACCTCTGTAGTAACACCGATGTCACAGATGAAACTGAAAGTCAGATGGACGCTTTCAAGAGTCAGGCATACAACGTATCGATCACTTCCCACTGACAGCTGGGCTCTGTAGCTCAGACCCACCACCGACAGTTAGGAAGTGACATGACTGGAATTTTATGACACTGGAAGATTACCAGTTTAATCTTCATCACCATGATTATTACAATCAAACTACACAAATTTATCTTTTATCCGAGGAGACCATTTCACCTCTCTATAAAAGTTACGTCTTTTTCTTTCCACTTTCCTTATTTAAAAACCCAGGCTGTTTCCTTCCTTAATCCCAACATTTGTTTCTCTGCCAAACAAATAAGAATGGAAAACTAAAATGATTTACAGCCAGAGGAAACTTTTAGAATTGCAATAAAAGGAGTTACCTGAGACATTTCCGTGATGTACGTACGGCGCTCATTGTTGGTCCTGTGGTATGCCTATTAAAAGATAACATGTAAATCCTGCTTGAGAGAGGGATTGCCACTCTAACCGGGTCATTACCAAGTCTCTTACTTTTTTTTTCCAGGGCTGAGGACCGAAACCAGGGCCTTGCGATTGCTAGGCAAGCACTCTATCATTGAGCTAAATCCCCAACCCCCTCTTACTTTTTCTATCACATGAAATAGTGTTGTAAAAACTTCATGATTGTCAAGTAGGTTAATAGAAATACTAGAAATAAATGACAGCTTGAAGAACATTGCTTCATAGGGAGCTAAACCAACCTTGGATTCCTGCTCAAGTTTAAGTGCGTAGTCTTTCACTTGACTTTCGAGACTCCTCTTTTCTTTTTCGAGTTGTTTGAGTAACGTGTTTAAAGATTCCTGAAAATATGAGCAGTGAATTTTATGTACTTGTAGTTCTAAGCAACAATTAAAAAAAATCATTAAAATGTTTGCCCGTTAATGACTGCTCTAGCCCAGTGTGACTGTGATTTCATGAGCTGCACTAGGCATTTTTAAAGTAGCAGCAATAATACATAAAATAGTTATCATGTTTATTGAACTCTGTTCCATGAATTGCATTATTAAATACCTTCTGGGTTTATTTCAAAATCACATCTGTTGTCCCAAGGCCCCAATTGGACTAAGACCCAGAATTGTGCCTCTGCATAGAAGTTCCTAGTGAAAGGTAAAGGTTTATAAGGTCTGAAGAGAAATCAGAATATATGTATTATAGATGACTTCATTTGGTTTGGATCATGAGACAGCCTGTCTTTCTGTTTAATGTAGAGAAAATCGCAGCCCCGGGGGTTGCACACTTAGACCAAAGATGTGGGACTGGACAATGAGTGTGCTGGAACCAGAGCCCAGGTAAGAGGGTTCCCAGGTTCTCACACACTGAAGCTGCCAGACACACAGCTGCTGCCAGGCAAGACTGCCTATCTTCTGCCAACTGTATGCTTCACGTCTGTTTTATATACTAGTGTAAACTACCTGAGACACCAGGCATCCAAGAGGAAAAAACTGAAGGCTCCTCTCCCTCAAGAGCGGGGATGAAGCAGATCATGGTGACTAAGATCAATAACACTACACATATTAAAGAGTTACAGGGGCTGGAGAGATGGCTCAGAGGTTAAGAGCACTGGCTGCTCTTCCAGAGGTCCTGAGTTCAATTCTAAGCAACCACATGGTGGCTTACAACCATCTGTAATGAGATCTGGTGCCCTCTTCTGGTGTGTAGGCATATATGCGGCAGAACAGTGTATACATAATAAATAAATAAATCTTTTTAAAAAGTAAGAAAAATAGAGAAAAGTATGATTTAAAAATGTATCATTTTAGATCTGCCAAGGAACACTAGTTTCCTAGCAACGTGGGCTCAGCCCACTGATGATGAGGTCTAGGAGGGGCAGCAGCAGCATCCTCAGTGGTACCTCTCCAGAGGCACTAGCAAGGCTCTGGGATTCCTGTCACCCTACCAGGGTGCTATCCTTCACATAACAGACCCATCTGGTCTGGGCACTCACCTGCCTCTCAGAGTGGATTTCAGCCATGCCCTACTGAGTTTGCTCTCCCATTTTGAGGACAGACTTCCTGAGAGCTTCCAAGAAGGCCGTCCGGTCTCACCCTTCAGATGAGGGTTAACAGTTCCCTGTCTCAAATCATCCTAAAGCAGGCTACAGTACAACCTCCTGGGAACCCTGTATTTCCAAAACTCCTGCCTCACAGCTTCTTCCACAGTATCATGACCTAACCATCGCCCTGGGATGACCAATTGGTGTTATATGTACCAATCAGGACAAATCTTCTGCCTGCCACACAGTGGCCCAGACAGGCATGCCCCATCTTCCTGCTTCCTCACATCGCTTTAGGCACCATTGGTTTTATACCCAGCCTTCTGTGAAGTAGCTGCCAAGATGGGATTAGAAGAGCAAAGGTCAGGAATGCCCTGTGAGGATGGGGGGAGGGGAAACAGGAGCCTGAGAGAGAAGTCTCAAGGTCTCTCCACAGTGCAGGCCAAGCAGGCTGGCTAGAAGCAGACACATCCCAGTCTGTCATGCAGCCTACAAAAGCTTAGGAAAATTAAGAGGAAACCTTGAGCACAATCAGTCAACAACGGAATCCCCACATATGCCTTTGTTTCTCTGCTGCCATAGCTCAGAGGCAGAGAACAGACCTTGGTAAGTGTGGCCTCAATGGGGTTCAAAGGCAGGCACCTAGACTCCTTGGTCAAACAATCTTCTTGCTCTGGGAGTCTGAGGCACCCTGCTTGAACCATCATGTTTCCTTTGTCAACCCAATGGCCTTGTGATGTTGACCTGGCTGGAATTTTCTAAGTGCATGGTTGGGGGATGACAGCCGACCTCTGCTTCTTCTTTCTCCTTCTCCTTCTCCTTCTTCTTTTTCCTGAGACAGGGTTTCTCTGTGTAGTTTTGGTGCCTGTCTTTGGATCTCACCATGTAGACCAGGCTGGCCTTGAACTCACAGAGATCCACCTGGCTCTGCGATGCTGGGATTAAAGGCGTGCACCACCACCGCCCGGCCGAGCTCTGCTTCTTAAAATGCACAGTTCCTTTCTCGGGCCCTGTCTCACTTTTACCTTTTATTTGTGAAGCTCTGAGGTCCAGAGCTATGGCATTTTTATCCAGAAAAGGGTCTCCTAGCTGAAGGAAAGTGTGCCAGCCACGCGAGGGGGCGCCAAGTCCTGAGCGATGACTGCTCACTGTCTCACCCTACCTCTCCCATACCTGCTGCTCCCCAGTCCCCATGGGTAAGTCTGGAGCCCGCTGGCCTTGTCACTTGGGTCTCTCTCTGCACTGCTGTCCTCTCCTCGCCTGCCTCATGCAAAGACCTGCTCCTCCAGCTACCGTCTTCCAGAATGTCCTCAAGTTCTTGCCTGGGAAGTTTCATCCTCCGGGCAGCAAGCACCAGCTATCATTTCTCTGCTGACAGATACCACACTCAAACCTAAAAGCAGAGCCCTGGCTGTCTGCTCTGGACCCTTACTGGACACTTCAGACTTCACCAAAGCAACACTATAGTTTTTACTTACACGGTTTGTTTCCTAATAAACTCATTTTCAAATGGCACTAAGCATGGTCTTTCAATTTTACGTTGGCTGTTGGTTTTGGCTAGATGAGAGTAGTTTATGAATTTTTAATACAGGAACATAGAGTATATATTTGTGAGGAGAGTGTGTATAAAAGTGAATTTTAAAAAAATGATAAACTAAAGTGTTACATTAAAAACAACAAAGTGCTGGCCGAGCCCAGGCTCTGGACCACACCGCCTCTGCCTCTGCCGCCCTTGTTTGCTCCCCAGCTGAGTCTTGGCTGGGATGGAATGTTCTACTCAAGCATACCTGAGCAGCACAGCACTACAGCATTTCAGGAACAGCGGACAGTTCACACTCACACTGTGCATCCTTAAATAAATCATGCCGTCTCCTTGTTGCTTGAGCTTAGGAATTGTGTTATCTTTCCTTTGGCTGGCTGGGCACTCGTCTCATGTATGAAACAGCAACTTGAGATCAGTTGTGGGTTCGCTGTCTTGTCCTGACTCTCTTCACTAACATCTCCTGTCTGTTCCCCGACAGGTCCACACAGGACAAGGCATCCATGTTCTCTGGCCAGCCTCAGCTCTGTGCCCACAGGTGGCTCCAGCTGCGTGGGCCACGAGTCAGTCCTAGGCTGCATCTTTCTTCCCTTCCTGCACCTGCTCTGAGCTGCGTATCACACACACTTCATGCGTTTAAGTTATAGTACAGGGCAGACAGGAAGGTTTGCTGTGGAAATCTCATGGGAATTGGATCAGCATCCAAATTAATTGCACATTGGAGAAAACATGAACTCATTTGGATTTCCCTAGAACACCACCATCATAAAATATCCTGGAGTCTAGACCAGTACAGAAAAATGACTGTACACAGAAAACAAAAAACAAACAAACAAACAAACAAAAAACAACAACAAAAAAAGCCAACCAACCAACCAACAAACAAAACACAAAAAAAAATATTTAAAAGTACTAAATTATTCTAAAATAACTTTAAGGTCCATTCTGGATTTTTATTCTTTCATTTTACTGATGACAGAGTAAACTGGGTATTTGGAAAGTGGTTTTTACGGGGGGTGGGGTGGGGCAAACCCTGTCACCGGAGACACACACTGTAATTAATCCTCCTGATCTTCCCACGCAGGCAGTTATCTGTTTGCATAAATCAATGGTCACAAGCCAGAAAGACGTCCAGCAAAGGCAAACCAACGCCAGAGGTCCTCTAGAAACTGGGCCCTCAGAAAAGACAGAGATGTCATGCTCCTAGGAAAGAACTGCTTTTCACAACAGTTGCTTCCTAGCATTCTAACTTATCGTTTTTTTCACCTATGTTCTTGTTTTGAAAAGGTGAGCAGATTGAAACACAAGGTAAGGATAAGAAGCTGCAGAGCTGTGTTTACATAACTGACGTAATATGTACTTAGGGTTTAAATAATGGGGGAAAGGCCTACTCCACCATCCCAGACAGAATGGAAGCCCTACCTGTCACTCCCCCCCCCCAAAAAAAAAAAACTAATGTAATTGCTGCGCTAAAGAATTCAACACAGCAATAATAGGCAGGGGTGGAGAGTTACAAGTTAGAATATCCCACAGAGGTTTTAAGAGAGAAAAATGACAATAGGACTTAGTTAACTGGCTTAGTTAATGGCAGCCCCAGACAACATCAGATCTGATGGGGGTGGGGGAAGAGTCTTCACACTGAGCTTACAAGTGCCCCCTTGTGGACAATCCTGCTTATTACATATACGTATCACATCGTCATCTTTTCTCTCCTGTTTGAAGCTGCCCCTGCCTGTAAGTAAACTGTTTTGCTCTTTGGGGAGAATGCAAATTAGGGGTGAATGGGTTGATCACAGGCCTACCACAGCCAGGCAGACCATGGGAATTCTTTATCTTGCTTTTCAGAATCCAAGATCCCTTCATTAATCTTTTCATGATACAGTTGCCACATCAACTTAATATGCGTTATACAAAATGTAAATGTGGGTGTCAATAAGGCTGTAGAAACAATTAGCATTCACTCTAACTGACATCAAGTCTGTGGAGGATGCACTTAAAGATTAATGACCCACAACAAAGACAGGGTCTGTACTGGGGGCCCAGAAAGATGCTTGGTGGTTAACAGCACTTTGTGCTCTTGGATGACCCCACTTTTGTTCACAGAACCCACCCCAGGAGGCTCACAACCAGAACTGGAGGCCCAGAACTCTGGTTCCAGGGAATCCAATGTCTCCTATCCTTGGGATCTTGGGATTGGATGGCCAGCACTCTGATCTCAGTGCTTGCCCCTCAGTTCCTGGTGAGACACTTCCATAAAAAAGGCCTCATTTCTGTCCTTGTTACTCCAGGCCCAGTCCCTGCTGCTCAGGAAACTTCTCTGTGTTGCTAAGAAGAAAGACTTCAACATTAAATGTTTCTTATGTGAGCTACAGACTCTTTCTGAGAGCAAGATCCAGGCATGGAGAAGCAGGTGAGCAGAGATTTTGCTTCTCTACTGAGTATTTTACAGGTCACACTTGACAGGTCTTGTTAAAAGTCTACCTGTAACTAAGGAAGGGCACTTAAATCACCGTAGCAGCCATGTCCAAAAGTGCCACAAGAGGGCGACAGGAGCCACCACATGTTTTCCCATTTCAGACAGAGAAGAGAGGGGTATTTTCCTGTCCTTCCAAGACATGAGTATTTTGAGATCAGAGAGAACAGTATTTTGAGGTCAGAGAGAACAGAAATGTAGGCAAACCGATTAATTTCGCCTCGATTTGTCATCAACAAAAATGTGAGATGTCTCTGTAGTGTTCACTAAGGGATGGCAGAGAAAAGCACCCGTGTGCTTGCAGGCCCCCAGAACCCCGTGAAGGCACACAGTGCTCGGCCTGTAGCTGCTCAAAACATGGTCAGTGAGTTCCGATGAGCAGTTAGCACTGTGAGGTGGGATGGAGAGGGGAAGTCAAGACTGGCTCCATCTTAGGCTGGCTGGACTGCCTGTCTGCCCTCGGTCTCACCTCCTGCTATAAAGGACATTTGGTTTTATCTCACTCGGTGTCTTGGGATTGAGATAAAGAATAGGAGATTCATTTGTGTATCTTTTATGTTTAACTAAAGATAATTAACTATTATCTGGGTCTCATACTGGGATTTCCACTCACTGCCTGAAAGAAAAGGGGAGGGGCAAGATCACCCCAATGCCACTTATTTGTTCATACTATTTCAAATATTGAATCCTACAAATTCAGCTGAGTATTACATTAATATTATCCCCCTGCCTCCAGAGTACCTTTTTTTCTTTCAGTATATCACTATGCTTTTGTCTGAGTCACTTTTCAAGTAAAAATTCAGCATGGGCTCCGAGGAAAGTCTGTCTCTCAGCAGCAAGGACTCAGCGTGAGTCATGTCTTAGAGCTTTCCTACTTCTTCAAGAATAAATTCACATGAGTAGAAAAGCCCACATGCTCTATAAAGGATAAAACCCATGAACTGAATTTATCCAGGATGAAAAGGGACATTAAAGAGGGAAAGGATGTTAGGGCAACATTGAGAAGGGGTGAGAAGGCCCAGTGAAGTTTTGTGTCATCACAGGGCGACTTGGGTTGCCCCGCTGATTTTGTGTGTACTTATGTATCTGTGTATGTTCCTGTGTACAGTTCTGTCTACATGTTTTGGGGTAATGTGCACACATTTTAGATATGTAGAAAATGGTACTTGGTGTTCAACAACTGGCTTCTTCAGATGGTGAGGAGCAGGGCCCTTCAAGTCCCAGCCAGCCTGGCTACTGGTCCCTGCATTCAGTCCTAGCCCAGCCTTTAAGGTGCAGGCTGGCCTGAAGGTCTTGGTTCTTGTCCAGCTCCCCTGAACTTTATTCAGGTTTCGATCAGCCTACACTTCTGTGTGTCATTCTTGATGATCCTTTTCATCTAGGCACCCTCTACTTACCACCGGCATTCTTTCATAGGCACGGATGGAAGCTAGTCTATCTGCAAAGAAGCAAATGAACAATTGATATTTTCGTAGTTCACGCTCAGCTTCTCCGCACGCGGGTTGCAGCTTCAGTACCTGAAGGATTTCCGCGGACCTTTTCCATTTTCTCTTTCAGAGACACGATTTGCTTTTCCAATTGGTCATTCAGCTCCAGCTGGGTCTCATATCGGCATTTCCACTCACTGACTGAAGGAAAAGGGGGGGGGGGCAAGATCACCCCAATGCCACGTATTTGTTCAGGCCGGAAAGTGCCTGACGTGCAACATGAGAACCTAGTTCCGATCTCAGCACACACATAAAAAGATGAAGACAGAGGTGGGTTTCCGTAACCCCAGAGCTAGGGGAGGGGCAGACCCAGGCACACCCTGTCAGCTACAGTAGCACTATATTTAGGTATTTTCTTTTATTCTTCAAGCAGGTTTTGTGTTTGTTTGTTTGTTTGTTTTGTTTTCACTGAATTTATAACCTCTGGGTTCGGTAAGAGACCCTGTCTCAAAACATTAGCAAATAAAGAAGATGCGTGTGATCAAAGAAGACAAAGATATTGGCCTCTGTCCCTCACATGCACACACAACACATGTGCACCTACACACACTTCCTGTACTGACATGTACACACACACACACACACACATATATATACACGATAAAATATGGACCGATTCAAATTTACTTCATTGCTAGCTGGATTCATTAGTAATACAAATGAGCTAAAAAAAAAAAAAAAGAAAGAGGTCATTTCAAAGTATTATCTCTAAGACAGGATTTCCTAGACTGCTGGGATTAGACCCACCTTCATGATGTCACTCAGCCAGAACTGGACACTACTTTGGTGCCTCCTGCACGCCTCTTCTTCCTTGTTCTCTGCCCCTCATCCCCCATTTATCCTTCACTTCCCGCTTTCTTACAGTATACTCTATTAGGGGGAGTGTCAGGAACACGCCTCTGCCCTTGAGAGCTCCATACAACACCCTAACAAACAGCATCAGCACCCATCCGGTGTCTGAAGTCAGTCTTCACATAAGTGCTTTCAACATTGAAAGTTGCAACTCTCATATTTTAAAATTTAGTCATTCCACAGATGAGGAAAGCAAGGCCCAGAAATGAATGACATTCTCAAGATGTTAGAGCGAATATTGGTCATGATGGCACACATTTGTAAGCCCTGCACTCCGGGGGCAGGGGGGCCTGCAGCAGGTCTGAGGGTAGGCCTAATACACTGGGAGTGCCTAACCAGCCAGGGCCACATAGCAGACTTTGTGTTAAAAACAAACAAACAAATAAATAAATGTAAAAGTAGATTAAGAGATGATGTAACTGGAGTTAGACACAGTTTTATATGACTAAAAGTGTCTCCTTTTAGCTACTTAGCTACAGTAGTACTGTATTTAGTTGTTTTCTTTTATCTTTCAAGCAGTGTTTCTTTTTCCACTAAAACCCTTTGGCTACTAAGGCCAAAACACTCAGTATTGAGGAATGGAGGGAAGGCAAAACCAGCTTACAGTTGAAAGCTCCTTGTCCAATTCCAAAGCTCAGAACCTTGAAGTTGGACTTTGTAGAAAGAGAGAAAAGCAATGACATGTGTTTCCACTTACACTTAGCACATCTGAGATTCAGCCTGCAATCTGACAGTGCTGGGGTCTGAGGAGAATGAGTGAAACAGCAAACACCACTACAGACTGGACCCTGTCAGCAGGACACAGCCCTACCCTAGGCCTGCACTGCTAGACACAGGCTTCCAACATCGGGATGCACACCCTCCCATCTTCCAGCATAGGGATGCACACCCTCCCATCTTCCAACACCAGCATGCACACCCTCCCATCTTCCAACATCGGGATGCACACCCTCTCATCTTCCAACACCAGCATGCACACCCTCCCATCTTCCAACACCGGGATGCACACCCTCTCATCTTCCAACACAGGGATGCACACCCTCCCATCTTCCAACACAGGGATGCACACCCTCCCATCTTCCAACACCAGCATGCACATCCTCCCATCTTCCAACACCAGCATGCACATCCTCCCATCTTCCAACACCAGCATGCACATCCTCCCATCTTCCAACACCAGCATGCACACCCTCCCATCTTCTGATACCGGGATGCACATCCTCCCATCTTCCAACACCAGCATGCACACCCTCCCATCTTCTGATACCGGGATGCACATCCTCCCATCTTCTAACACCAGCATGCACACCCTCCCATCTTCTGATACCGGGATGCACACCCTCCCATCTTCCAACACCGGGATGCACACCTTCCCATCTTCCAACACCGGGATGCACACCCTCCCATCTTCCAACACCAGCATGCACATCCTCCCATCTTCTAACACCAGCATGCACACCCTCCCATCTTCTGATACCGGGATGCACACCCTCCCATCTTCCAACACCGGGATGCACACCCTCCCATCTTCCAACACCGGGATGCACACCCTCCCATCTTCCAACACCGGGATGCACACCCTCCCATCTTCCAACACCAGCATGCACACCTCCCATCTTCTAACACCGGATGCACACCCTCCCATCTTCCAACACCAGCATGCACATCCTTCCATCTTCCAACACCAGCATGCACACCCTCCCATCTTCCAACACCAGCATGCACACCCTCCCATCTTCCAACACCAGCATGCACACCCTCCCATCTTCCAACACCAGCATGCACACCCTCCCATCTTCCAACACCAGGATGCACACCCTCCCATCTTCTGATACCGGATGCACACCCTCCCATCTTCCAACACCGGGATGCACACTCCATCCCACCATTCACCAGCATGCACACCCTCCATCTTCCAACACCAGCATGCACACCCTCCCATCTTCCAACACCAGCATGCACACCCTCCCATCTTCTGATACCGGGATGCACACCCTCCCATCTTCCAACACCGGGATGCACACCCTCCCATCTTCCAGCACAGGGATGCACACCCTCCCATCTTCCAGCACAGGGATGCACACCCTCCCATCTTCCAGCACAGGGATGCACACCCTCCCATCTTCCAGCACAGGGATGCACACCCTCCCATCTTCCAACACTGAAATGCACACCCTCCCATCTTCCAACACCACCATGCACACCCTCCCATCTTCCAACACCAGCATGCACACCCTCCCATCTTCCAACACCAGCATGCACACCCTCCCATCTTCCAACACCACCATGCACACCCTCCCATCTTCCAACACCACCATGCACACCCTCCCATCTTCCAACACCAGCATGCACATCCTCCCATCTTCCAGCACAGGGATGCACACCCTCCCATCTTCCAACACCAGCATGCACACCCTCCCATCTTCCAACACCAGCATGCACACCCTCCCATCTTCCAACACCAGCATGCACACCCTCCCATCTTCTGATACCGGGATGCACACCCTCCCATCTTCCAACACCGGGATGCACACCCTCCATCTTCCAGCACAGGGATGCACACCCTCCCATCTTCCAGCACAGGGATGCACACCCTCCCATCTTCCAGCACAGGGATGCACACCCTCCCATCTTCCAACACTGAAATGCACACCCTCCCATCTTCCAACACCACCATGCACACCCTCCCATCTTCCAACACCAGCATGCACACCCTCCCATCTTCCAACACCAGCATGCACACCCTCCCATCTTCCAACACCACCATGCACACCCTCCATCTTCCAACACCACCATGCACACCCTCCCATCTTCCAACACCAGCATGCACATCCTCCCCCCCCCCCCCATCTTCCACACAGCATGCACACCCTCCCATCTTCCAACACCAGCATGCACACCCTCCCATCTTCCAACACCAGCCATGCACAACCTCCATCTTCCAACACCAGCATGCACAACCCTCGCCATCATTCATCTTAACACCAGCATGCACACCCTCCCATCTCACAACACCAGCATGCACAACCCTCCCATCTTCCAACACAGCATGCACACCCTCCCCATCTTCCACACCAGCCATGCACACCTCCCATCTTCCAACACCAGCATGCTCACCCTACCATCTTCCCAACACCAGCATGCACACCCTCCCATCTTCCAACACCAGCATGCACACCCTCCCATCTTCCAACACCAGCATGCACACCCTCCCATCTTCCAACACCAGCATGCACACCCTCCCATCTTCTAACACCGGGATGCACACCCTCCATCTTCCAACACCAGCATGCACATCCTTCCATCTTCCAACACCAGCATGCACACCCTCTCATCTTCCAACACTGAAATGCACACCCTCCCATCTTCCAACACTGAGATGCACACCCTCCCATCTTCTAACACCGGGATGCACACCCTCCATCTTCCAACATCGGGATGCACACCCTCCCATCTTCCAACACAGGGATGCACACCCTCCCATCTTCCAACACCAGCATGCACACCCTCCCATCTTCCAACACCAGGATGCACACCCTCCCATCTTCCAACACCAGCATGCACACCCTCCCATCTTCCAACACCGGATGCACACCCTCCCATCTTCCAACACCAGCGTGCACACCCTCCCATCTTCCAACACCAGCATGCACACCCTCCCATCTTCCAACACCAGCATGCACACCCTCCCATCTTCCAACACTGAGATGTACACCCTCCCATCTTCCAACACTGAAATGCACACCCTCCCATCTTCCAACACTGAGATGCACACCCTCCCATCTTCCAACACCGGATGCACGCCCTCCCATCTTCCAACACAGGGATGCACACCCTCCCATCTTCCAACACAGGGATGCACACCCTCCCATCTTCCAACACCAGCATGCACACCCTCCCATCTTCCAACACAGGGATGCACACCCTCCCATCTTCCAACACAGGGATGCACACCCTCCCATCTTCCAACACCAGCATGCACACCCTCCCATCTTCCAACACCAGCATGCACACCCTCCCATCTTCCAACACCAGGATGCACACCCTCTCATCTTCCAACACCAGCATGCACATCCTCCCATCTTCCAACACTGGGATGCACACCCTCCCATCTTCCAGCACAGGGATGCACACCCTCCCATCTTCCAACACTGAAATGCACACCCTCCCATCTTCCAACACCAGCATGCACACCCTCCCATCTTCCAACACCAGCATGCACACCCTTCCATCTTCCAACACCAGCATGCACACCCTCCCATCTTCCAACACAGGGATGCACACCCTCCCATCTTCCAACACTGAGATGTACACCCTCCCATCTTCCAACACTGAGATGCACACCCTCCCATCTTCCAACACTGAGATGTACACCCTCCCATCTTTCAACACCAGCATGCACACCCTCCCATCTTCCAACACCGGATGCACATATTCCCAAACTGAAGCTCAGAGTCACTCACCAAATACACCATGAAAGAGGGGAAGGCAAAGCCCTGAATTACCAAACATATTTCCAATAGATACCAAGAGATGGAATTCTCTCTGACCACCTAGCTGAAGCCTTCTGTCTCATTTACACCATGACAATGGGAGCTTTACAGCCAGATAAGAATGCTCCCAAAATAGTTTATTTTTTACTTATATGAGCATAATGTATACGTTTAATAATATGCTGCTGTGGATACAAAACACAGCTCTCTCCTCAAAGGGCATAAGAGGCTTCATTCTTAGCCAAATATGAGTGACCTCATCCCAGGAACATGGATTCAAGTTGCCCCAAATAACACATAGGAGTGTCTACATAATATTTTATTAGTTAAAGAACTAAGAAAGGCTTAAGACATTTACCTAATATACTGGTGTGCCCATAGGTAGGTAGGATATAGAAAATTGGGGTGAATTCTGTGGTAGCTCTCAGATACTGTCTGGTGACATTCATGGCTTTTGGATTGGTGGAAGCTAGGCATCTGCTGAGAATGTATTTCCAAGTTTCACTTCTTAGTCAAGGAAATCACATCAGATTCAGGGGTAAGAAATGAATGATTATTACTATATGCAAATCATTGAGTGTAATACAACACAACCAGACTGAAGAATAGAAATCACATGATCATCTCAACAGACACAGGAAAAACCTTTGACAAAGCAAAATGTCCCCCTCACCACAGCGCCGAAGAAACTACCAATAGAGAGAACGTTTCTCTACACAATAAAGGCCACAGTCAACATTGTGCTGGATGCAGAAAAACTGAATGCATTTCCTCTCCAACCAGACACAGAAAGCTTCCTCCCTCCTTCCCTCCCTCCTTCCCTCCCTCCCTCCCTCCCTCCCTCCTCCCTCCCTCCCTCTTTTTTTGTTTAACAAAGGGCTCACAGCCGGAGCTGGAACACCAAGGGGAAAGAAAGACATGAAAGAAGCAGAGAGGCAAGGAAGAAGCCAAGCTATCCCTTATTTGAAGCTGATAGGATCCTAGATGTAAAGGCCCCTCCAGACTCCTCAGGAGAACTCCCAGACACAATGAGCACTTCACCAAAGTAGCAGGATACAAAATCAACAGAGAAAAATTAATGAAATTTCTAATTTGTGGTTAATGAACTTGCTCAAAAAAATCAATTTTAAAAAAGCCCACTCACAATAGCTTCAAAGACAAAAAGAAAAACCCCATAAATCCTAGGAAGGAATCTAACTAGGAAGGTGAAGGGCCGCTATCGTGAAAGCTTTAAGACCAAAACTAAAGAAGACTCCGTGAGTCCTCCTGTGCGCAGGACAGGCAGAATATTGCCAGACTTGATATTATCAAAGAGATCTGGAGACTCAACACGATCCCCATCAAAAGTCCAAGGAAATTCTTTACGTAAGTAAACAATGAAAAATTCATGTGGAAGCACTAAAGGCCCCCAAACCACAGCAATTTTTAACTGGAAAGAGTAAAGTTGGAGGTGTAAGACATGGTCTCAAATTATACTATACAATTCTACAAAAACTGCTGTGGTACTGTGGTGGACCCCCAACCATACATTTATTTTTGTTGCTACTCCATAACTAATTTTGCTGCTGTTATGAGTTATAATGTAAATATTTGATATGCAGGATCCTGGAGGGGTCATGACCCACAGTTTGAGAACCATTAGAACAGAGACAGAGCTCTACATGCACATAGCTAAAGTCATCAAGTTCTCAGCCCTACAGGTGATGTGTTTCTTCACCAGTATAGAGGGAAATGCTGATCAAGAGAACTCTAAGTCATTTGTTCACTGTTGTGTACCCCCCCCCCAAAAAAAATAAAAGTTGTGCACTCATAAATTCCCCAGCCAAGTCACTCCAAGGCCAACTAACTTAGTGCAATTTTCACAGGGATTACCCAACACTTGATACACATATAAAGAAGAAAGGGTTGAACCCCGGTGAACCCTGAGGCGTTCCAAGTCTTTTCCGTTTTTGAGAAATCTGGAATGGACAAGTGCCCAGAACATAGGAGGACAAGGAGAGATTCACAAGCCAGAGGCCAAGAGATTCGAGTGTTTCAAAGGTAAGTTCCTGATTCATGCTGGAACAGGCCAAAGGTGAGGACCCTGAGTACTTACTGGCTTAGCTCACGCACGCATGCATGGCATCACTAGTGTCCCTGATGAGGAGTTCCGGGTGACTGGAGGCCAATCTCCTGACTAGTGGCTGCAATATGAATGAGGTGATCAGGAACTCCCTGGGTAAACCTGGTTCATGTCCCACTCCCACCCCCTCACAGGGGGGATGTCCCCAAGCCTCAGGAAGCCAAAGTTCCTGTCTCCAGATGAAAAACAAAACAAAACAAGAAACTGAGGGGCAAATGTCTTTCCTATTGTCTCCTTGCTGAAGCTTGAGATGAAATCGAGATTCAGTTATTCGTGAAACCACATTCTCTGCACACAGGTGCCTGTGCCAATGGGCTTCAAGGGGCCTGTTTTGAAACTGATTGTGGTTGCTTGCTCTCTTACCTGCAAATTAACCCATTTACAAGACAGATTAGATTAAATAAGGGAGATAAGAGAGAGCAGACACACACAGAAAAGCACTGTTTTTTGAAGCACGTTGCTGCATGGGTACAAGGTAGGGGAAGTCAGGTGAAGAGAAAAAAACGCATCAACAGAAGTCTGTGTGTTGTCCCTCAGATGAGGTGAACTCAGGAAGTCAGCACACACTAGGCCTGACTGGAGCAGAAAGGGAAAAGGATGAAGGAAGGGGCCTAGTTCTGGAGTACTGCCGCCCAGCCCAGTGTGAGTAGATGGGAACTACACACAAGTGAAGAGTTAACCAGGGTTAGGCCAGGCCACCCAGGAGCCAGATGCAGTGAAGGCTGAAGCTTTACTGGTAGAAGCCATCTTTGGGAGATTGCTCGTTCTCCCTGGAAGAAGAGGGTAAAGGCAGTAATTGAAAAAGAGCGTGGGAGACAGGTGGTAAGGTTCTGAGGACCGGAGAACATGCGGGAATTACACCGCAAATGTAATCACAGTTGTCCATAGTTATCATAACCTTATAAGGTTGACACAGTAATAAATCAAAGCTTTACTGCTGCCTTTAGGATAAATGCAGACTCATTAATGTCTCAGCAGTCTTCACAGTGTGTCTCCTTCACGAACCTCAGCCTCTCACTGCACGCTGTGTGTGTGTGTGTGTGTGTGTGTGTGTGTGTGTGTGTGTCCCTCCTGCTTACTCAGCATTCTTTCTAAACGGTTTTGTGTTTAGGACCCCCACGGCAAACTACATGCATTTTTATTTGTGTATGTATGTGCTTTATGTGAGTATATTTCCTGTGCATGAAGGTACATGAGGCAAGAAGAGGCTGTTCAGCCGCTCGGAACTATTATTACAGGTGGTTGGAGCTACCCCATGTGGGTGCTGGGAGCTGAACTTGGGTCCTCTGGAAGAGCAGGAAGCACCCTTAGCTGCTGAGATGGTCTTTCCAGGCCAGTGAATTACATTTTGCAAATGGCTGAACTACTACATGCCATCACACAGGACGTGGTGAACTGTGACCTTCCCTTTGGTCCTGGCTGAGCTCAAGGCGTCTCGATGCTATCTATGCTCCTAAGCTTCGTCCCAGCCTGCAAGAGGATCACGGCACAGAGCGCTTGTCTTCCGCCCCTGGAATCCATGACTTTTCACCAATAGAACACGGTGGCTCTAACCACACACCAAGTGTCCTTTTACTGGCCCAGCAACTTCACTCCTGTCATTTAGAATGCATGCTTAGGACTGCACTCTGTGAGGAAGGGGAATACACAACAGTGGTCTTGAATGACCGGCCCATTTGAGCCTTCAGATAGATGACTGAACCCCAAACAACCCTGGGCTGCAACCACAGGGACCCCAGTCAACAAGCATCCAGGCGAACCCAGCCAACCACTGGATTGTAACCGGTTTTAAGCCGCTGGGTTGAGGGTGGTTTGCTACACAGTGCCACATACAGAACCGGAACTGTCCTGTGTGCTGACGCGGTAAGCGCAGTTATGGCAGCAGCAGTAACGAGAGCCAGTGTTGGTCTCCACCAACTGTGTGACCTGGGAAGTAATCGAAGTTCTTGAATCCCATTTTTGAATAAATGAGGAGAATAACACCTGCCTGCCTCTGAGTTTCTAGACCCAATAAACATGCAGGGGAGGGGTAGCAGCATTTCCACCCTCCACCTTATGCTTTAGACCAACGACTCAGGAGCTCCCGCCATCCTGACCTGCCATCCTGACTTAGGCCCTTTGTGCCTCATCCTCGATCCTCCCTGAGAAAGCTGTTAGCATTCTGCCCTGTTCAGCAATGTTTTCCTAATGGACTTAGGCATTACATCGCCTCAGTCATTTCCAACATGTTTTCTGCATTTCCCACCTAGATAGGTCCTTGAGGACATTCTGATTAGCTTTGCCAATGTTAACTACTGAGTGAGTGAGGCCAGAGGCTGCCACCACAGGGCCCGTGACACCGAACATGTACATCTGGGGTTAGAAGAGACTATTATAGCCTTAGATAAAATGGTGTTCTCCAATTAGGTTTTAACAGAGGTTTGGTGTAGAATTTACTTTTCAATGCTATGATGAAACACCATAACCAAAAGTGAGTTGGGGAGGGGTTCATTTCAACTTGTAGCTCACAGCCCACCACTGAGCGAAGACAGGGCTGGTACTGCAGGGCAGGAGTTGTTTTTTTGTTTTTTGTTTTTTGGTTTGTTTTGGTTTGTTTGTTTATTTGTTTGTTTCAAGACAGGGTTTCTCTGTGTAGTTTTGCACCTTTCCTGGATCTTCCTCTGTAGACCAGGCTGGCCTCCAACTCACAAAGATCTGCTTGCCTCTGCCTCTCGAGTGCTGGGATTAAAGGTGTGCTCCACCGCCGCCCGGCAGGGCAGGAGTGTGAAGCAGAAACCACCATGGAAGAATGCTGCTTACTGGCTTGATCCCTCTGGATTCCTCAGCTACCCAGGCCCACCTGTAGGAATGGTACCGCCCACAGTGGGCTGAGCTCTCCCACATCAATCAGCCATCAAGAAAACGCCCCACAGAGTGCCCACAGGCCAATCTGATGGAGGCAATTCCTCAGTTGAGATCCCCTCTTCTGAGGTATTGTCAAGGTTTGTGTCAAGTTGACAGAGACTAACTATGACAGTTAGTTACTTACAGAACTACATTTTGCCTCAGATCTGGCTACCAGTCCATTTATTCATGGCTCCTCTGAGAAGAATGTAAAACTGGGTTTAAAATCAAAATCATCCGCATAATCCTAACAAATGCCTCCAGTCCTTCAGCATTGAGTTCAAGCACTCACTGCCTCCAAGACTCACTCACACATGCCCACTTCCCATCTCTCCTCACACAGAGCTTCTCCACATACCCAGATTTTAGCTTGACATTTTCTCCCAATCATCAGTCAACATTCTTTAGAATGGAAAAAAATAAAGATTGTCCATTTGCCGGGCGTGGTGGCGCACGCCTTTAATCCCAGCACTCGGGAGGCAGAGCCAGGCGGATCTCTGTGAGTTCGAGGCCAGCCTGGGCTACCAAGTGAGTCCCAGGAAAGGCGCAAAGCTACACAGAGAAACCTTGTCTCGAAAAAAAAACCAAAAAAAAAAAAAGATTGTCCATTCAAAGTATTGGCACATGATAGGGTCTGGGTTAATATTTGTGGGTTCATAGACTGACTATGTGACAATTTTAAAGGTGTGTGTGTGTGTGTGTGTGGTACCCCCTCCCTCTCATCCCATTCTTCCCATGAAAATAGCCAACCCCCAATTTTAATTATATTCCATGTCCAATAATCAAGACACAAAAGGCTGTGGCTAACTAGGAGACTTACGATATTTTATTACTGACTAAGTAAATTACACATTTATGTCACATAGCTAAACTTTGCATATTGATGAATACTCTGAGCTTGCAAGGTAGAAAAATACAGTCAGGGGTTTAGCATTAAGTGCTCCTATGAAAGCCTTTATTGTAAACTACTATAGCAGACAAGCATCATTGAAAGCTTGGTACTATTATCCAGTATGTGCTACTTCACCCACAATAGCCACCAGGCAAATGAGCCCCACGTGTAAACGTTTACTGTGTACCTGCATGGTCAACACTGAGGCTGGTCTCCAGCTCTGCTATCTTATGTCGTATTTCAAGCATCGAGAGCTGCACGACATCCCTGTTATTAGAAATATTCTTGTTAATAATGATTCAATAAAAGACAAGGCGAGAAAACTAATGTCTAGCAACCCACCCGTACTTCAGGACCAAATTATTATGAAAGACCATTTACTGGAGGTACAGTTGAGAAGCAGCTGTTGGGAAAATGAAAGCTAATTAGTTAGTTCTAGGAGTTAAAATGCACCAAAGTCCAGAATCCCCTGTAACCAGTGTGTGTCTACCCTCATATGTGATCCCAATGATGCTGCTACATGTATCTCAGAGTCCAGCTAAATACTAGCACGAGGAATATCTATGGTAATTAGGTAACAGCAGAAACCCCCAAACACAGATGTGGGAGGCACTAATAATACACACAGAGAAAAATTTAAAAGGTCAAAGGCACCACCTCAGAGGTCGTTTAGGGCATGAGTGAGTGGCAGGCTACCACAGTGCAGGATGCTGAGAGAACTGTCCAGTGAAGACTTCCGAATGCCCATTGTGCTGAATGGGCCACTGAAGGCCCTTGCTGCAAGCCTGACAACCTGAGTTTGATGCCCGGAGCCCATATGGTGGGAGGAGGGAACCAACTATGCTGTCTGTACTCAGACACGCACCTCGTGTGCCGTGACATATGCAGCCCCTGCCAAAGACACACAATAAATGTAAAACAAAACAAAAACAAATAAAAAACCCACGGTTCAGTGAACATGCGCACAGGGATGCAGCCAATGTCCCGAATGCTGACTGAACTGCCTGGGCTAAGAAGCTAGGCTGAGGTCTGTCGTGACTGGGTGACAGAACTGAGATGTGACTTCTTGCAGACTTGTTCTGCACCCTGACTGCCTCAGCAACACACAGAGCCTGTACTCAGAATGCTCTCAGTTTGGCACAAGACCCAGGAACAGGCCATTAGCTCTGTGATCAGAGTGCAACTTCAAAAGAACTGAGGCACTCACGGGGCTCTGATGTTCAGGAGGCCTGTGAATGGGGCTGTGGTTAGCTATTAGAAACACTCGGAGTAAGGGACTGGGAGGAGAGGAGGAAGGAGAAATTGTGGCCGAGATGTAAATATAGATTTTTAAAAATACTCAGAATATTCGAGGTCCTGAGATGAAATACTGCATTATTTCCCCCTGTACTAAGGATTGAATCCAGGGCCTGTGTATGCTCTTCGGGACCTCTTCTGTAGAGCTACATCCCCAGCCCAGGCTTTATCTTAAAACACTGTGTCCTGTGTGCCTAACTGCCCTCCAGCCCCTCACCCTCTTGCCCTGAGAACCTGAGTTTACAAGAGTTTCTCACCTAGCCCGGGTATAACTAGCTTCTTCCTTTTTCCTCTCTTAAAGCATTTTGGAGACAGGCTACCGCTCCGTGGTAGAACGCTGACCCAGCGTCACAAGCCCCAACCTCCTCGCCTCCACCACCACCACGCCCCCAAAGCATAGAGGGTCCCACCCAGAGCCCATTTCTACAAAAATGTCCATTTTTCTGAAGTTCTTCAAAAGGAACAGAAAAAATATGAATTTAGTGGAACCATCAAAACCAGTCACATATTTTCTTCAGCATTACAGACACTTTCTTTACACTTGCTCGCTCTACAAAAGCAGGACCACTCACTTGTATTCCCTTGGCTTCCATTGAACAAAAAGGTAAATGGGACCGTACAGGTGGCTCAGGGGTTAGGAGCTCTGGCGACTCCTGCCTAGGACCCGGTTTGGTTATCAGCACCCACATGGAGGCTCAAAAGCGCCTGTAACTCAAGTTTCAGGGGATCTGATGTCCTCTGTTGGGCACCCTGGGAACTGCGCTCGCTCTCTCTCTCTCTCTCTGTCTCTCTCTCTCTCTCTCTCTGTCTCTCTCTGTCTCTCTCTGTCTCTCTCTGTCTCTCTCTCTCTCTCTCTCTCTCTCTCTCTCTCTCTCTCTCTCTCTCTCTCTCTCTCTCTCTCTCTCTCTCTCTAGCACACACATACGAACAATGAACCTCTTCCTAAACACTGCTTTGGGAGGTGTCCCCACCCACGCACAGGGCCTGCCTCCTCTGTACGTCCGAGCTCCTGCCTCCTCGCGCACATCCGAGGAGCTCCTGCCCAGCAGGTCACGTGAGGCCTAGTGGCGAGATGGAGCCCAGATGGCCCACTCACTTCATGTGGATCTCCTCCAGCAGCTCTAGCTTCAGGCGGTCTGTGCTAACCCCCGCGAAAGTGTCTCCGCGGCCCTCTCCCATCGCAGCAGCTTAGAGACCTCCCGCGCCCTTCGGCTGCGCACCACCTAGAGCTTAAGACCTGGGGAAGCCTAGGAACCTTGAAGGAAAATGCGTTGCCAGGATCCGTAGCATGACGTCATAGGGTGTTGCTCATGTCTGCAGGCCCCCGGTGTGAGCTAGGGGTAAAACAGCCTGGGATACATCCATCTTTTTCTGACCCTCTTTTGACTTTGCTTTCCTGGACTTTAGAGCGCCTGCGCCTTCGTTTGCTTCAGCGCAGTAGGCTAGGCTTTGAAAAGACAGTCTGAACTTTGCTAAGTGTGAGCTTTCAGGCCGAGAAATTCTGCCTTGGAGTTTAGGCAGTTCCGTGCACTGGCCTGCTTATCACATTTGTATTCTACTCTTGAGACATCATGGTTTTAACATACTCTGCCTTCTCCTTCATCTTTTACCAGGAAGGTGATAGGCTCTGTCTCCTGCGGTTTGAATGGATTGTCCCCACAAAAATTCATCTTGAAATGAAATCCCTCTTAGAGGATTTATATTAAGAGGTGAGTCTAGACAACCATCGAGAAGTGATTAGAGGGGCTTGGAGAGACGGCTCAGTGGATATGAGCACCTGAGCTGTCAGAAATGGGTCTGGGGTCCCAAGAAAAGGACAACACAATCCAAAGTATCCCGGCAAGGCTGAATGTATGTAACTGGTCAAGCCAGCAGACAGGCACACCAGTTTTATTTCTACCACAAGGGTCGTGTGCCTCATTTTGAGCGGTCAGACCTGGGCCTCACACTCCCATGCTGTGGTTAGGGCGCAACTGATAAGCAAACTATAACAGAACAGAAAACGACTTGTCAGCACGCATTTTGACCCTAGAGGAATTCGGATTTCTGCCAAGTGACTTCTTTACTATTTTTTTTTTAAATAAGAGTTTTGTCTTATTTAATTCTTTGACAGAACAGAAAAGAGTACATTTTATTTGTATTTCTCACACAGCTCTTGATGAGGACTCTGGCTGGTTCCCATCGCTCAGGATGGATGCTGGACCATCCAACTCCCTTTTCTGATCTCAGCAGTCACTGCATGCAGGCAAAACATATCAATACATTCCAAATCGACTGGATCTTTGCCCCTGTGAGTAATCCTGTAGGTTAATGGATTTGTGGGTTATCTAAAAGTCAGTTTACTCTGGGATATCTCTTCTTCCTGGCTTGCCCTTTGGGGTGCCCTGGACTCACCTTGGATATGACATCTGATACCAAGTAGAGGAAAATGGCCACCTCGGGATTCCCCGAGGATGCTGAATGTTTCCTGAGTGTCCTGCACTAGGCATTATTATTGCGCTGACTGAATCAAAGATTTCCCCCTTCCTCTGTATTAAGGGCTGGACATGAGAGGTGCCTCCTATCACTTCCACCATGTTTTCTTCCTCCCCACTGTCTAGTTTTTCCCATGTGTTTGAGGTCTCTGGACCCCAGAAAGCACTCTTGAGCAGACATCTGACTTGCACTCTCTTATCCATGCCTCCTGCCATCTGGAAGAAACCACAAGTCAACACCATCTCAGCCTCCCCTTCCCCACTTTTCTTATCAAATCAGGCTAACTCAATGTGTAGCGTCCACACGTTCTTTCTCCTCCCTTATGGGGCAAGTTCTTCCTGTGAAGACAGCTGAGCCTCTGCTGCATGCCTTGTCATCAACAAAAAGGGGCTCATGACTGACATCAGAGGCTGCATATGACCCTGTCCTAAAGGTGCCGCTTCCCGGGACATTGTCCAGTCCATCAGTGTTCTCGGCATCATCTCTATAGTCACACGGTAGACTCTCTTCAGGGAGGCATACCATGGGACCAAGTGAGGAAGATGGGACACCATAGGGTTCCCAAGCACGCTCCACGCTCAGGTGGCTTGGCTTTGGTTGCCTGTCACCCATTGCTGGAAGCATGTTACCACCACTACATCCAGACGGCACACCATTCCACACCACATGGGAAAGGTAGCCAAAATGGAATTGCTCCTGAAGATACTCGAGTCTCGGAGAGCAGCCTCAGCCATGTGTCCCAGCACCCATTTCAGGAGCCACACAACGCCCCCCTCCCCAACATCCTTGGTTCTGCCAAGTCTCTTTAGGGGATCCAATTGTGATGTGGGACTTTTCTTGGGGAAATTTCCTATTTACCCAAATAGGACACCGACACCAACACCGTACCAAAGAAAGACGACTGTCCAAAGTGAATCAGCTCACTGAGGTTGCTGGCAGAAGTATAGGTGAGGGGTCACTTACAGGACCACAGGAGACTCAAAGACATCTTCAAAAAGCCTATGCTAGCGTGGGCATGATTGATGAGAGCTGCATTCCTGGGACTCCGTGAAGAACCTGCAGGCCGATTGGCCAGTTACAGAGGCTCCTCTCCTCAGCAACTGCACCTGCTTGTATAGCCTTGGGAAAGGACTGCCTTGTGGCTCTTGTAGCTCCCGGACCTTGTGTATTTCCTGTACTTCTGGTGTCGTCTGAGCTGCCCTGTCACTCTACGGGGAAGCAGCTGCATGACATGCCGAGGTGACAGAGCTCCTCAGGCTGTGCAATCTATAAAGACTAACGTCTTTTCCCAGATCCCGCCTCTGGAAGCACATAGGATGCTGGCAGGTTCTCCATTCCTCCATGTTCCTCGAGGGCCTGGTCTTGACTTCCAAGATGCTGCACTGTTGCTGTGTCCCTACATAGCACAAGGCTTCTTCCAACATGGGAAACAAGGAGATCAGAAAAGGGGCCTTGCTAACTTCCCCCAGCTCTTTCAGAAGGGCCTAATCCCAGCCTGAGGACAAAGACTGAATGGCCTAACCACCTCCTCAAGGGCCACCCTCTTGATACACTTGCACTGTGTTGAGTTTCAGCATGAATTTGGGAAGGAACATGAGCACACAAACCACAGTAGGCCTCAGGACAATGGAAACTCGGCTAGGGTGATGTGGTTAATTTTGTGAACTATGGTGAACACAGGTAATTGGATGTTCTGTGAGGGGGTGAGATAGGAAGAGATATTTGGGGGCTAGAGAAAGGATCACTGGCTAAGAGCACTGGATGCTCTTTTGGAGGACAGGGAGGTTCAATTCTCAACACAGACATGACAGCTCACAACTGCCTGCAATTCCAGTTCCAGAGGATGTGATGCCCTCTTCTGGTGTTGACAGATATTGTACAAACACGGTACACATAAAGACATGCACACACACATAAAACAGATATTAATACATAGATATTCGGTCTTAGTGCCTGATTCCTGACCAACCTCTGAAAACCCTTGGAGAGTCACAGAATGTCTCTGATTACTCCTCATTCCCCTTTAGGCACACCTGAGGAGTTTAATGTCACATAGATGAGGGGCTGGTTGTCATAATGGATCATGAGTGAGAAAGTTGGGACTTTCGGCTCTGTCCTTTGAGTGCTTGACCTCAAGGGGAATAAATGCAAGGCTGGGATCGAGTTAATCTCCAATGGCCAACGATTTAATTATGCCTGTGTAACTGGCCTCCTTAAAGATCTTGAATGGTAAGGTTTGGTGAGCATATTCTCAAATCTAAAGTGTGGTATGCTCCAACTCTATGGAGACGAAGTGTCCTCTTCTTTAGTCTAGACAGGAGGTCAGTACACTTTCTGTAAGGAGGTTAGTACTTTCAGTTTGGGGGCCCTACATTCTTACAACAGCTGGTGAGTTGACAAGGGCAGTCACAGTTAACGTGCAAACAAATGAGTGTAAGTGACCCAATAAAAATGTATTTTTGGAAACAAGTAGCCAGTGGGATCTGCTCAGTGGACAGTGCTCGCACATCTCTGGTCTCATGAAAGCCCTGCTACTTGTCACTGTTTTTTAAACAACAGAGCATAGACTGGCTGGACACTATGTACCAATCCATTTCAACAACTACTACATGTCCTTAGCCATAAGAAAAATGTCCCCATTAGTTCTGAGTTCCTGAAATACAAGCCCAATGAATAATTTGAGGCCCAGAAATTCAGAGACCATTTTATTCTCAAAGCACATTCATTAACCAATTTCAAATGAAATCTGTAAGTTAGTCAACTACAGGTTCAGAAATGATTACAACAGACTATAACTATAAAAAGCAAAATCAACCTTTAAAAATCAACAAAAATTAAAATAATCATGGAGTATTTTACTGTCTATTTGTAGCTTTAAAAAAATCAGCAAATGTCTTTCCTGCCTTCTGTGGAAGTGGGGACTACCCACTAAAGGATTCCATATTGTTTACCTTGATATGAACAGGTTCCTCCCTTTTAAATCACTTACTGGCTTTTAGTATAAACTCTAATGACTGAGTAAAAATCTACACTATCAATAAATGCAATGTTTATGTTTTATTTTCTGCAAATTTAGGAGAAATTTACAGATGCAGACATGGACAAGTGATTCCTTAAAGCCAATAACAACCATTTCAAATTTTAATAGAATATCAATCATACTTCAAAATTACCTAGTCTATACCACACCCCTCCCCACAAGGCTCGGGGAACATGGAGGAAGAGGAGGTGGCAAGGCTGTGAATGAATCAGACATCCAGGAATACTGGATGAACTGACATCTTCTGGATGTGACAGGACCCCATGTACCCCAAAACTGACAGCAGCTGAGGCCACCTCCACAAGACAAACTAGTCAACATCCCAGCATGGAATGGGCAGCGTCTCACAAGCCCTAGCAAGGAGCCATTGACAGTTATGGCTTCTGGGGAGGGAGAGTCAGTTTCTTTAGGGGTGTGGTCCCTGGAGATAAACCATGCTCCAGGGGAGTACCCCACACCCCATGAGCATGTGAGCAGCACAGACAGACTACTCATGGGTTATTTAAAACATAAGAGCATGAAGTTGGGAGGAGGGGTGAAGGGTGGACCTGGGAGGAGTTAGGGAGAGAATATAATCAAAACATATTTCATGCATGTACAAAATTCTCAAAGAATTAATGAAAATCACTCTATCGACAAATGACCTACTCTCAATCCTAAAGACAGGAAGAAGCATTTTCTTCAGTTTAAATCAAAAGGCCATTTTGGTTCCCAGTAGGTAGGAGATCTAGCAAATAAGAGATAACATTACAGAAGTCCATGACACTCTCATGGCCAGGCTCTTTCCTGCATAAGAAAGCCTTCTACAATGTTATCTGAGATCACTCTTTGATATCATGGTTTCATTTAGCTTATATGCTGAAAATTCTTTTGGGTATCTCAAAGATCCACAATTAGTGCAAAAAAGAGGAGTTTTTTTTTTTTTTTTTTAAGTCATTAAGTCATTCTTTCTCAGCATAAACAGAATTCATGTGGCTGTGAAATCCTATGTATAGGTTTCCTACTTTGCTTTCTGAAGGCTAGCACATATAAAAATAGATTGACATTAGGTTTAAGTTACATATATTATAAGCTTTATTTTAACTGCAAAAATAGTTTAGCCACATTTAAGGGAAAATAAATGTATTGAGACTATAAACTGCATATTTCTAGAACCAGATGTAAGAATACTGATTATTTTTCTTGTTAAGTGGATACATGGCCCAAACTTCCGACAGTCACTCTGTAGCAATGAACACACTGAAACCACTGGTCCTTGTGTGGAGAATCCACATCTGCTGTTCACATTCGTCCATCTGTAAGGCTTTGGTGTAGGTCACTCCCAGAACTCCGGTTATTTATCTTTCTTCTTTGCCCCTTTCTTCTTCTCCTCCTCCTCCTCTTCCTCCGTCTGCTTTTCCGTGTTTCTTCTCACGTCTGTGCTTGCTGCTCCTCCTCGGCCTTCCTTCTGCGAGCTGTCGATGATCTGATAGTCCTCCAGGAGAGTGTGTCCCGTCTGCTTGGCAGTCTTCTTCACGATGGCTTTGAGGCCGATGTTGTCGATATTGTAGGCAGTGAGGCCGACGTTGAGAGCGGAGTCCACTGCGTGGTGTGTAGCCTCTCCTGCATTGTGCCCGTACCTTAAAAAGGGTGAGAACGTAACAGTGTCATACACAGCAGTTCTGGAAACGTTCTTCTGAATCAGCGGTGACTGACTTCTGTGCCACCCTGAAAGCAAAGCTGAAGCTTAGGTTCCAATTTAGTTAATAAGTGAAGACATGGGAGAGAATAAAACTGTTACAAAGCTGCATCTCCCCTTTATCAAAAAAAAAGTGTGTGGAGATGAAAGACTAGCTAGAATGGTAATAAAAATGGTGAAAAAAAAAACCCTTAAATGTAAATTAAAAACAAACATTGTTAATCATTTGTTTAAATTTCCGCTTCACTTCTCAAAATAACAAATGTAGGTGCTCCTTAACCCACGAGCGTCTACAGGACCCCTAACCTCCGGCATCACAAATGCCCTCAAACCATGAGCAGCTATCACAGACGCTCCTCAACCCACAAGTGTTGAATTTCCTCTTAAGCAGTGATTCTGTGACACTCTCCTGGCACCCCACTCCACTGCCAACTCACTGGCCATCTTGCTGTCTTTAACACCCAGGAAATGCACAGAAGCCCTGACCTCCGCTGTCGGGTCTGTCCAGACTCGTCACGGCTCGATGCCTCCCCGGCCCTGAGCAGTCACTGCCTCCTCCTTAGACTCTAACCTGTTCAGACGGCCTTGGCCACGCCCCCCACTTCACTGACAACCAATTCTATCTTGACTGCCCTTTCTTCCTCCATAGCTCCCCATTTTCTACACCATAGAATGCATTAATGACAACTGTTTACATCTTCGTTTATCTCACTAAAATATAAAGCCCACTGCACAGGGAAATCTTTGCTTTGTTCACAAATGTACCCTGTGCTTCTGAGTGTCTGGCATCTAGTAAGTGTTTAATGAGGGAATGATATGATCATGTGTGGCATTGTCTCCCTCCTCTCTTTCTTCACTCTCCTCCTCTCCAGCCCTCCTTCCTGCACAGTCCAGGCTGACTGCAAGCTCAACCCTCTTGCCTCTGGCTTCCGCTGCTGGGATTACATGCAGGTAACCTGTCTCAGATTCTTCACCTAGCGTGGAACCGGTCACGGTACAGACAACTGTACACCCATGCTTATCACTGCTTTTTGTAGGAGTCAAGTGACAGAATCACCGAGGGGACCATTACTGGGTGAGTAGAGAAAGAAAACTGAATGGATAAAGAAAACTAATAAGCTATAAACACAATCCAGCTTAATTCATCAACAAGGAAGTGGAATGTTGCTGTTAGAAGTAAGGAGAGCCGTGTTCAGCGAGAGAAGGCACTCTCACGAAGTCCAATGCTGCTGAATTATTTCTCTTACACGTGGAATATGAGGTGGGTGAAGAATTAGAGAGTGAAAAATAGAGTCTATAGGGATATGGAAGAAGAAAAGGGGGACAGGAAGGGCAATATAGGGGTGCATTATATGCATGCATGGAAATGTTATAATGAAATTTACTGCTGTGCACAAAGAATATACAGCAATGGAAATGCATAGTAGAATACATGAGAAATTGTCAAAGCACACAAAAGTCCTTAGTATTGACAAACGACAGCAAGTCTTTAACACTGAGTCTCTGAGAAAGCACATCTGAATTATACAAGGATCTACAGCAGACCTCCCCACTGCTTATCTGACCCACACCCTGCCCTGAGGACAGGCTTTTAAGGCTTTGCTGACCCACAAAGGCCTGCCTGTATAACAACAGCCAAAGCCAAGGTTCGAATCTCCCTACACACGAAATCTCACGGAGAGGGCTGCAACCTCTGGACTTACTACATTTATTCGGGTATGTGACATAGTGTGTGAGGAGGTCAGGAGTCAGTGCTCTTCTTCCACTGTGCAGCACTGAGCTCAGGTGGCCAGGCTTGGCATGGAGGGCCAGCCCTGGACATTGTATATAAGCACAGATCTGCTTTTTGCTGTAAGGAATCTACTGCCAGCCTGCCTGACCAGAACAGGCTTGAGACTCCTTGGCTTTTCCAACTCAGTGCTGTAAGTCCACAGTCATCTTACCGTGGCCCGGATGGCTGCCCCAATTTTTCCTCAGCATGGAATTAGCAATTACAATCAATAGAACCCACAGCCAGCCAAAACCTATCTCTGAACCATCCTGGAATGGGGACTTTCTCGTTAGGCACAAGACAGAAAAGCTTCCTGTAACTGCTTTCTGCAACCCCTCAGCATTTTGAAGTATTGGCTGCCCTGTAAGAGACACCGCAGTCACGGAAACTCTCGGCAGATCCACCACTATGATTCAATGAAAGAATGAAGTGTGAGCGTCAGCATGGAAAAGTGACCATAACCCCCTGACAATGATAACCAGTAAATCCCTAAAGCCAAGTCTGAGAAGATACAAGGACAGAACATAACCTGGAGGATACTTCACAGCACTGTGGGGGCCACACAGAGATGATGCTGAGTTTACGATCCTGTTTTCAAGAATAGGAAAGTGTCCAAATGTATAAATGCCTAACTCTGAATAGCTGGAACACTCCACTCAGCAGTTTGACGCCTCTCATGGAACATGATATTTCTGTGTGTAAGGTACTTCTAAAAGCTACAGATTCCTTGATGTGTTGAATGAGTGTCTCAGTCTCTTGACTTTTTCTTCAGGCTTCAACAACTGCTCCAATGTGGAAAACTCACACTGAGCTGGGAGTCAGGAAACGACATCAGATACTACTGTGCAAGCAACTGGTCATAAGACTTTGGCCAACTCTCCCTGTCTCTGCTCTTCTAGCTCATAAAATATATATATACCTGAAATCACTTAGAAAATACTGAAGTACTGAGCCATAAACTTTATGTGGTTTTCATTTGCTGTGTTTACTTTTTAATATGTCCTCATTTATCGGCTTTAATATCCCTTACACACAATTCTCCGAATAGATGCCTATTCCTCTCTTCCTAGGTAATTAACCACTCAGCGCTTTACTGTATTTCAGCTCAAAATGTACTGCTCAAAACTCCTCAAAAGCGTGGATCTGGGTAAGAACATAAAGCTTGGTTTTTTTTTTTTTTTTTTTTTTTTGTTTTTTTTTTTTTTTTTTTTTTTTTTTTTTAGTAAATGAGAGCTTCAGTTACACTTTGAGGACAAACACCACAACTGAAGGACACTAATATGACTGTGAAGATGCTCTAAGTCAGAGTGTCTAATGGGCGATTTGAATCAGATCAGTGTGATCAGAACTGTTCAGATGTGTTCACTGATGCATTTGCCAATGTGTTCACTGATGTCTAGAGACAGAAGACTGCAGCGAGTCAAGATCTTACGGGTTAGTGCGGCAGCATGACATGTCACATCAATCAAGAGATATGCAACCTTCAATATTACGCTCAGAAATAGTGACCTAGAATATTTAAAGTGGAAACAAATCTTATTCACCTATTTATTAAAAGTAGGCGGCTGTGGTTAGTTTAGGAAGGCCATGTGGGTGAAGCTAAGTTTAAGTTCTTCATGAAAGCAATGGAGGGAAAAATAAGCAAAGGAATTGAAAGGCCAAATGCATGTTTCCACAAATCCCTCCGACTCCGAGTGCAGTGTGAGTACAAGGCAGGAAACAGGCTGTGTGTCAGACAAGAAGGGAAGGGTCTGTGTGAAGGTGGGACCACACAAGGTGGGGTCGGGATGTGCTGCCTCAAAGTCTACACTGGCATGTGACTGAGCCTGGAGAGTTAGACAGAAAATAGACAAGCCTTACTGGTGCAGAGGTAGGAGTGACATCCACAGGCACAGATGACTGTGCCTGATAGCTTTACGTCAACTTCACACAAGATAGAGAGATCTGAGGGGGAGGAACCTCAACTAAGAAAAGGCCTCCATAAAACGGGGCTGTGGGCAACCCTGCAGGGCATTTTCTTAATTAGTGATTGAGGGGCTGAGCAAACCATGAAGAGAAAGCCAGTAAGCAGCTCCCTTCCATGGCCTCTTCATCAGTTCCTGCCTCTAGGTTCCTGCTCTGTGTGAGTTCCTGTCCTGACTTCCTTCAGTGATGAACAGCGATATGGAAGTGTAAGTCAAATAAACCCTCCTGCCGCCCAACTTGCTTTTGGTCATGGTGCTTTTCCACAGCAAGAGAAATCCTAAGAAAATGACCCTATGCAGGAAACAATATGTATGTAATGAACACGGCCGGAAGACATCAAGCCTTGGGAGTGAGTGAGATCCCCACTGGGCGGCCTGCATGCAGACTGCTACTTACTGTTTTTAATAAGCATTGATTATTGCGACAAAACCAGGATAAGTCTGCAATTAGACGTACCCACAAAAAGTGCTCAGAAAATGAAACATCAACTTAGGTATGGGTCAAAATCAACAAAGCGAAAGTAAGCAGCATAAAGGAAAGGTCTTATACAGATGCGGGGCTGGATGAACCGAGTGGAAGAGCTCTGCCGGATGCTGCATTCATTCCCAGCACTAAACAAACAAAGGTCTAGATCTTAAAGGGCTATTTTTTGAGTGTCAAATAGGATATACGTCAGTAAAGTAATGGCTACCCACAACTTACACTGTCTTGTGTCCCTTATTGAGAGTGCAGAACATAACCTACGTAAGAGAAGCCACTCCTCTGCACCTGAACCTATCAGCATGGATCTAGAAGACCCAATCAACTCTGATTACTTTCAGAAAACTGACAAACTTGAACCTGTCACTAACAAAATGAAAAGTGATAGGGGGAATGAAAGGCCTGGAAATCATATTCAGAATTGTTCAAGAAACCAGAGTGCTCAGATAAAACAAGAGACAGGGAAACGGTGCTGCTTCAACATCTGTACAGATCTGTATGCAACAGAGGAGACCGACTATTCCTGCACAGAGGTCACATAGATCTGGTTTCAGAGACTACGGCATCTGTCATTGGAGATGACACCTCCGGAAATTTAAGGGGCATTTAAATCAAATCTTACTCTAAACAAGCCAATATAATCTAGTGCCATCTGGAGTAAATTGCTTCCAGTAAAACACTGTGCAGCTTATTTTTCCACATCTAGATAGAGATAAAATTCTGCCAGGAGAAAATACAAACAGACCTAACCTCTGCAGTGATATCATTCTCCGTAACAAGTCAGAGCAGAGCTAAGGCGCCTCTGCGGCTTTGGAAGCTAATCTGGGGTGAGGGGTATTTGGTGGTCGGGCAGCTGCTGCAGCTGAGTTCAGTAGGCTAAGTCGCTTATGCCTTTCCAGTATTCCTGTAGTGAAGACACTTGCCTAAACCTAAAAAACATGAGACCAAAGTATTAACATAAACGACAAGAAAGTCTACATATTCGCCTGAAAAGGTTCAGTGTCCCTACTCCCTCAGACCAACACCAGCAAACACCAGGAAAGGAAGTTCATACACAGTATTTGTTTTCCTCCCAGGCATAATGCATATGATGTAGGCAGACTTAAAAATTCGTGGGAGAGCAGCGTCTTCCAAAGGCAAGAGGACACAGCTTCTTCATTACACTAAAATCAGTAGAACACAAGTAAACACTCATTCTCCTTCCTACAGCGTCATAAATGTAAGGATACAGAAAGCATAGATTTAAATAAATAACTAAATTAAGTGAAGAAATTTACAAATAGCTCTTCTATTCTCCCACTCTATCACTGTTGCTGGCTGAACTGGTATGTTTTGTCAAAGATATTTTCTACTTCTGGGCCTCCACAGGTACAAAATCTGGAATACTGGGGCCAAATCCTTAATCTCCCATGGCCTCTCCCTGCTTCCCAAGATTCTAACTGCATAAATTAAATAACTGTTACAAAAAAATCACCCTTATGGTCACTAGTTCAATGCTGGGCAACTCTGCTTTATTTATTCACACCATGTCTCTTTGGAGAAAAGAATATAATAATACTAACATAGAGCATCACAGGCACGAATTCACTCAGGACCATTGTTAAAATACTGTGGGTCTGAACAAAAATGTCCCTCATAGGCTCATAGAGGGTGGTGCTATTGGGATGTGTGGTCTTATTGGAGGAAGATGTCAATGGGGAGGGGCTTTGGGGTTTCAGAAGCCCAAGCCAGGCCCAGTGTCGCTCTCTCTCCCTGCTGCGTGCTGGTCCAGATGTAGAACTCTCAGTTCCTTCTCCAGCACCGTGTCTGCCTGTGTGCTGCCATGCTTCCCCCCATGATGATAAACCTCTGAAACTATAAGCCAGCCCCAATAAAATGTTTTCCTTTGTAAAAGTTGCCATGGTCATAGTGCCTCTTCACAGTAACAGAAACCCTAAGACAAGTACCTTGTTCATCACACCCATCTCCGCACTAACGAGCCACAAATTTATGGAGAAAATTTAACAAGCACTTTCACTTTCCAATATCTGTGCTAAGAAATGGTAATAATTTACTCTGTATTTGTTTTCAGCTCTGAGTAAACCTGACACCCAAGCTGATTTGTCAAGTTGCTTTGAGTTAAAGGCATACCCCACACTGAAAGAACAATTTAGGATGAAAATTAAATTTAGTACTATCTAAGCTGAAAGCAAGCTAAATAAAGGTACACTGATGGTTCCAGAAGTCAGTCCAGAGCACAGAAGTTGTAGCAATGATCCACCAAGTGGGGAGGTGGCTCAGAACTGTTCCCCGAGTGTAAGCAGAGTGGGGAACCTGATGACAGACACTTGGTTTATACCACAGCTCACCACCTCGCTGGGAATGTAAACGCCAACAGCGCTTTAACTTTTAATGTTTTAGTTTCCTTCCAAAACTGTGATAGAAATTATATATATATATATATATATGTATGTATATATATATACATTTGATAATATACATATTATATATACATTTGATATTTTTATATATTTCTCATATATAAATATATATGAGAAACCCTGAATACAGTCCAAATACATTAAATATGAACTCAAATAGTGCCACTATTAATATTACATTTTTGCATGTGCATGTTGTATGCATGTTTGCATGTACATGCATGTGGAGGTCTGAAGCTTACCTGTTCCTTGATCACTCTCCACTTTAGAAATTAAGGCAGAGTCTCTCACTGAGCCCAGAGATCTCCAAGTCCATCTTGCAGGACTGCTTGTCCTGGGAATCCATCTCTGCAGTTCCCCTTCTAAGGGGCTGCCATGCCTGCCTGGCTTTATGTTGGTCTGGGGATCTGAACTCCAGGCACTGAGCCATCTCTCCAGCCCCACTGCTCCTTTTTTTCATGAACAGTAAGATCCAAACTTATGTGAAACTAAGCAAACAACTCAGACCCCACTAGATTTAGTTTTTAGACCCCAATTTCTCTGATTCAGACAGAAAGAGAACATGACCAAAGGTACACTTCATGCACGTGTGAAATGTCACACTGAAACCCGGGTTTGTACAGTACACACTGATTAAAAAAAAAACCTAAGTTCAAACAAAGAAGACACCCAAAAGCCAGCGTTTTAAATCTGTTCTTTAATAACACCACCAAAGTATGCTGCTCAAAGGTGTTTGGAAGCAGGTATCCTGCCACCTTTGGCCTAGTCTAAACTTTTAGTCTTTGTGTAGCTTGTTGGTGATACTTGTTCCTCCCACTGACTCAACTCCATATGCTCGACCTCACGACTGCTGACCGTAACAAAACCTAATGGCTGACACCAGAGTCCTGTGAGTGACTTCCCCTCTCAGTTTCTCTAAAGCAGCCAGCCTACTCCCACCCCACCCCAAAGCCAAAGGCTCACAGACCTTAGTAAGGTCACTGGCCCTCTTCCTTCACCTCTTTGGAATGCTGCCCTCCTGTTGCATGTGCTCTGGAAGAGGATCCTGCTACCCGCACACTGTGTCTGTCCTCTGGAAGAGGATCCTGCTGCCCGCACACTGTGGAGTCTGGAGTGAAAGGCTTCTGACTTCCTGTGCTTCATTGCATCCAGTCAAGAAACTGGACTGAGAGCTAAGGGGCTTCCTGTGACAAAGACACTTAGCTATGAGTTGGACACAGGCTTTAGGTCACTGCTAAGGTGAAGGGAAGTGAGTCTGAATAACCAGCAGGGCACACTGAAGTCAACTCTCTCCAGAGCCCTCAAACCAAAGACAAAAGAAGCCACACCACCAACATCAGATAAGCTGTACCAATCCATTTCTGTCCTACCTACTTAATGTATAAAGAGACGACATCTCTCTAGTCCAAGGTAAATGTGCAGTGGTAATCATAACTTAGTAGTCATGGTGCATGAATAAGCCAATGCTAATATGGGACCTCCAATCCAATCAAGCCTTTATTGTTCTCCTTCAGGCAAACACTACCATGAAAATTATGCAGTTAAAAATTAAACATTCTTTGCATTAATGAACATTTATAACAATTAGTGTAAATCAAAGCCACAGGAGTTCAATCAGCATACTAATATTTTCCTGATTTAGGAAACAGTGAGTGAAAAAATATGCTCATCAGAGAGTAATTACATAAATTTTAACCACCATGGATTGAGTTGATGATACAGGAGAATTATTTATTCTCTACAATGAAGCTGCACTTACTTGTATCTGACAGTTTGTACGGTTTCTGCAGACACATTGTTGACGATGCATTTAGCCGCACACTCCAAGCCCTGCCAGACAGTTGAAAATCCTGTAAATGTACATCAAAGTCAGTCTCACTCAAGGCATACAGCCTGCCCGAGTTTCTCAGGTAGCTCAGTGTCCTCCCAGAAACACAACAAAAATAAAAGAACAAAATAAACCCAGGGCCTTTTGTTACCTTGAACACTACTTGCTGCCACGACCATGGCCCCATCCAGAGTGGATTTCCCGTCTTTGTCTCTCTTGAGAGACTCCGGAACGAGTTTGCTTCCATGCTTCTTGACGTGTGGGGCGAGCTCTTTGCCAACGCAATTTGCTACCGTGCAGACGCCATCAACTGACAACCACAGAGAAAAGACTCAGGGAACCTGCTCTCTCGATTTTACCACCTGCGTCAAGCAAAGTTCTCCATCGCCATCCACAGCTGCTTTTCTCGTGACTGTCACTGTGTCTGTTAGCTGGGTTTGCTGTGTCTATGGAAACCCTGCCCCTTGGACAGACTTCTGTTAGAAAGAAAACCATCCACTTTAATTTTTCTGATTCAAGGAAGACTTAGTGTCAGAAAAGGTCATCTTACTGGATTTAACGGAAATCCACTGCAGATTGATACAGCTCTATTAAAAACAAATCTTGGGGCTGTGATTCTAGAGTGTCGCCTGGGGAGATGGACACAGAACCACTGCAGCTGGGCTGCGGGTTTAACTGTGGGGGAGGGGAGCTGCTTCATACTCTTTCTTCATACTCTTTCCTTGTGAGACCGAGCTGTGGGCAAACATTTAGCCTAGTGTGGAGCAACAAGCGCGTCTCCGTTATCCTGGAGGCCGCCCAGGCACTTACCCAGGAACTGGCTGACCTTGGCTGCCCCTCCAGTTGCCTGCTTCGCTATGTAGAGGCCCTTGGTGACAGCCGGACTCACTTCCACGGGTTTCTCCTCTGGTTGAATGCGCTCTCGGAGTTTAGAAGCACCTTTTTGGATTGCTTTGCCAGTAAATTCGGCACCTTTGACTAAACCCCAGCTCACCCAGGAAGCACCTTTTACAAGGGAAATTTAAAATTGCAGAGATTAGGACTAGTTATACCTTTAATTAAATCTTTAATAACATGAGCAGAAAAGATCCTAAATGGGCCATGAACATCCTAATTGCATATCTACAGTTTCTTACTGAAACAAATCTTTCTCTATTGAAAAAAATTTATTTTTATTTTATGTGTGTGAGTGTTTGCATGAATGTATGTGCATCACATGCATGCAGTACCCAAAGAGGCCAGAAGAGAGTGGAAGACTCCCTGGAACTGGAGTTATAGTGCTTGTGAGCCACCATGAGGGTGCTGGGAACTAAACCCAGGTCCTCTGCAAAGTGACCAGTGCTCTTAAACACTGCGCCATCTGTGTGGCCTGAATGAAGCCTTTCTAACTAAGCCTTTACTTAGGTCACACATCCTTCTGGACCAGAATCCTGCATTATTCTGAGCTGTATCACCATGTGCAGGAATCTGCTACTGATTACCCTTTTCTATTATCAGATCCTGATGATGAATTCTGAATTGGGGTCATTAAGGCAGCATCTGGTAGGAGGAATGAGGCACTCTTGTCCTTCCTACCTTAGTTTAGGCAACATTTTCCCCTGTGAAATCCTGAGAAAGACAATTAAAACCAGAAAGCAGAGAACCTGCTTTTTGAAGACTCTTGTTTGCTTTAGACTCACACATTAACTGGGCAGGGGATCCTGTTCTCTCCATTCTACACTCAGTTCAGCATGCTGCACCTAACAACAAAATCATGAACGCACTGACAGATGGAACAGCCTGGAGTGAAGCTGCCCCTGGTGCATGGCCCCACCCCTCACCTTTACTGCGCTTCCCACAGCCTGAACTAGAAAAGTGGTTGCCACAGAGATATCACGATTATCACGATATCAGAGCCTTGTAGGAGAGAAGAGAGGTCTTGAACTAGAGGGCAACGCAGGAAAGGAGCTGAAGAAATACAGAGAAGCAAGAGGAGCATCCTTCTCCTCTTCCAAGAGCTTGCAGTTTAATCTCGTTTACAACCAGCTCCAGAACAAAAGGCTCTTAAACACCACGTTCATTCTCTCCAGGTCTGCGGCAGTAAATGCTACCGGGTCACATGAAAACCACAGCCATTTGTTCAATGTATCAACAATTCAAAGTAGGGTATAGTAACTCATTAGGAAACTTTCTTTTTCTTATCTCACTCAACCCCCTCTCAATCTCTTACCCAAAGACCACACAGGAAGCAGTGCTGGCAGAGGACCAGCTACCACCCAGGTGAGGAGAGTCCCAGAAGAACAAAGGCCTGAGCATGTCCATGCTAAAACGGGGGTGGGGTGGGGTGGGGTGGGGTGGTAGTGCACCCAGCAGTTAAGAGAATGCTGCTCTTCTAAAAGACCTGAATTTGGTTCCTAGCACCCACGCCTGGCAACTGAAAACCACCTCTAACTAGCTCCAGGAGATCTGATGCCCTCTGGTATCAAGGATAGCCTCCAAGGATACTACACTCACATGCACACGCATCACACATATACACACAGCATACATATAAACAAAAATAAATCTTTAAAAAAATGTGTCTAGATTTCTTGACTTAGAGGTTAAAAAGTTTGGAAAAAAAATTTTTAAGCTGAATTTGAAGAACCAAGACTGAAAAAAATCACAAAATAAAAAGCAATACAACAAATGAGTCTATAATTAGGATTATATGAAACCATAAGAAACAAAAAGAAATATTCCTTTGTGATTATGAAAAATAAATGAAATTGAGATACATGAAAAGTCATTGCCCTAAGGGAAGCCAGACCTGGACACTCAAAGCCTTGTCACCAGGCAGGAACATGATACCGACACATAGGGTGAGCCCAGAGACACCAGAACCAATGATAACACGTGTTATACATTCATGGCAGCTCCTTGGAGCCTTTATGCACATGTGTGGTGATAAATATCGATTATTTCTAGTCACAGCTGCATAGTTTGCCCTCAGGAATGCTGACATAATAGACAGAAAAAAAAGATGAATGCGTGCTGAGTGAATGAAAGGCTGGTGGTAACTGACTTATCTAAATCAAACCTAACCACTACAGTTTCTGAACTGTTATTCAGTTTTACTGACATAAGGAAATCAACCACTTGTACTTGTACTAAAATAGAAAACCTAAACCATGGCTTCCTCCCCTGGCAGAAGGGAGCTTAAACCTGAGGGGAAACAGATCTGATTTCTAATACATTTTCAATTATTTTATCGTAAGAAATAATTTTAGAACACTGATGTTTCTATATTTGGGCTTTTGATATTCAATATCTACATGGGGGGTTAGTGGCACACGAGGGGCTACTGAGTCCCCAATCACATGTCATGTGTTTTCTCTTCTCATGTTTAATGCCCCCCCCCCAGTCTGTAAGTGGCCTATCTTAGCACTCCATCACCCTGAACCCCATCAAATGATTAGTTGCATGGATGCGGGACTGTTCTCTGTGATCTGAAGACTACCTGAGGTCAGGGTGCTGCTGGGAGGTACTGTGGACCTAACGACAGGACCTTAGGTCAAGCACTATTACCTCAAAGGGAAGGATGGGACCTCAGCCCCTGCTGCTGCTGCTCCCTGGCTTCTCCTCTACTCCAGTCCAGCAGTCTTAGAGAGGCACCCTCCCATGGACTGCCACCTCCTGAAACTTTCTGTCTTAATAAGGCGAGTGCCTCTGGTATTTTGCTATAGCAGCAGAAAGCGACTACACTTCTACAGATGAAGGGACAGTTTTTCACTCTCTTGGGAGGCGTCCGAGACTTTGCTGTTGTAACAAACACTGCAAAATTGTGGTTGATAAGCAGCAGAGATTCGCTTCTTGTGACTTGAGACTGGAAAGTTCAAGATTGGGGTGCTTTTGAGGCAGTCTAGAGGACACTGGAAGCAAGGCGACCTCCTGGGCCCCTTCACAAAGGTTCCCCCTCACAGCCCAGTCACTGCTCAAAGACCTCACCTTCTATTTTGTGACTTTGGGGTGGCACTTCAGCATGGGGATCTTAGAGGATACGAATCCCAGAATATGGCACTGGGGGAGGGGAGAGAGGATGAGAACTCAAGAAACAGGACCATGACGTATGCTCACATCTCTCTGATAGCTGGGGGAATCCCTATAAGAACACACACTTACATAGCAATGTGCGGCCTTCTCAGAAGCCCCACCCTTCTACCTGTCAGTATTTGTCAGTTATTTAACATAAACAAACCTATAAGCAACACTTTGTTCAAGGTTTGACTCCATGGGGGTTAATGAACAGCTCTGTGATACCTGACAGAATGTTGTGGGCCACTTTCTCACTCCATTCAGGTAGTTCTTTGGCTTTTTCTTCTGAACGTGGCTCACAGGGCACAATCTGACTCAAATTAACTTCTTCACTTGAAGTATCTTTAGTCTAAACAGCAAAAATGTTTCAAAATGCAAAGGTTAGTGAAGTACAAAGGAAGGGAATTGAAAGCATCATATAATGAACTGTCAACAAACACTAGCTGAGGTTAGTGAAAACATCCACCTTGTGAATAAAAAAGGGGACACCAGAATTGCCACACAACTGAAAGGTTCTGCTCTTCAACAAGTCTCACTGATGAGAGCTCCAACACAGCATCTACTAAAGCACACTCAAGCTAGCCTGTGCTCTTCTCCCACAGCTTATGACCCAAATCACATGGATGTCACCCTCAAAGGTGCAGGTATCTGCTACTGTCAGGTTAAAAGAGTAAATGACTCAGCCAGTAAAGAAGGACGTACCTAAGTAAACTGGTTCTGATAGAAGAAAAAGTTCAACTTGAAACCTGAATATCTGGAGACACAATGACCTACCATTCCACTTAAATGGAAACACCAGTACTTACAGACAACTGCAAAGATTTTGGCCAACACCTAAACTCAAAGCCAAGTTCACCCATTCTAAGAACACAGAAACAGTGACCTCAAAGTGTTATAAATAACTTGAAAAAAACAAGGTTTTCTGTGCCCAACAGATTACAAAGAACTTGGCTTAAAACATACAAATAAACAGAGGGTTATGGAATTTGTCACACACACACACACACACACACACACACACACACACACACACACACCCCAAACAAACAAAAAAGCAAAACAAAAAACTCCCAAAACAAAACAGTTCTTCTTTATGGGGGGCGGGGGAACTACCTGCCCGTAAAATCCAAAGAAAATCTGTATCACTAGGGCCAATGTCTCCAACATATAAAAACACCTGGAGACTGAGAAGGAAAAGATTAATGGCCCAATAGTAAAAGTGGGTGGCAAGGAACTGACAGTACACAGAGCACCCAACATCATCCCAAACAAAATGAACGTAAACTACAATATTCTAAAATACAATTTCTGGACTATCACATTGCCAAGACATAAATAAACAAACCTCTGACCACCCACTCTTGCCCAGGCCCCGAGGAAACAAGTGTATGGTTCCCCTCTCTGCATGGGATCTAGTGGGTGCCTGAGGTCACAGGCAGTGCTCAGCTCTGCAAATATTAGGAAATACTAGAACTAAGTTTTTCCATACATATGATACATAATGATTGTAATAAAATTTAACTAGAAATTATCAACAAGGAATAGCAGACAGAATAATTAAGAATGTTTTACAAGAGCAAAAGTAGAATGGTTTTTTCTTCTCCACAATTTCACAGACAATCATTATTTACTTATTATATTCTGGGGGACGGAGCACAAATCCAGAACAAGCTCTCAGCCAACACACACAAGGTCTCTCTTAAAGCGATGTGAGCACAAACGTTTGGTCACCCTGTTTGTGGCCGTGAGCAGCTTGTGACACGCTCGTGTGGTGTATGGCCGTCAGCTCGGCAGCATGGGCGCACACTTCCCACGGCCTTTTTAACTTGCCTTTTTCCCACGCTTTCCTTTATGGCGTGCATCCTTGCTGCCTTGGTCTAGTGAAGAACCTGAAGAACCCGAATGCCTGACATCGGTGCCAGAAGCTTCCTTCCGTGGCTCAGAGGGGTGACTTGCTCTCCCAGGGATTTGGAATTCATCTTCTCCTTCTGCTCTATTCCAGTTTGCCTGGAGCATAAAGGACTAGGCTTAGCTCAGCTGGCTTTTACAGGACACTTCCTCCAGGTACACCACACCATGTGCTGTGACACACATGTCCAAGTACCAGTGTCTGACTGGACAGACAGCTAACTGTTGCTATGTTTTCCTTTGTGTGTGTGTGTACACGTGTATGCCTAGCCGTGTGTCTAGCCATGTGTGCTCATGCCATGAAGCACATGTGACAGTCACGGGACAGTCTTGGGCGTCGGCCCTCACCCTCAAACCACTGTTGTTTGAGAGGGGGTCTCCTGAACGCTGTTTGGCCAGGCATGCCTTGGATTCCTGCAGCTCTTCCTGCCTCTACTCCCCTAGCTGGACAGGGCTGTGCTGCTGTGCCAGGATTACAGATGCCAGTGCCACTGTGTGCAGCTTTTAGCAGGTTTGGGGTCCACTCTCCTGATCGGCCTCCCAGGGCAGGTGCTCTGCCTCTGAGCCACAACCCTAGACCTCGCTTTCTTCTATCTAAACTTCCGTCTCACTTCCTTACCAAACCTTAAACCTCTTGAGTTCTCTGGGTTATGCAATATGGCTGACAGTGAAGTTCAAAAGAAAAGGTATAAAAGACAACCGTTAGCAGTTGTTCATGTAAGCGACCTTTAAATCGGTATTGCTGCTTTGGGATTTAATTAATGCAATGATAACTCCGAGGAGATACAGCAAGATGAGAATGTGTTCAAAGGCAAGGAATGAACAAAGCTTGTATATGACTGCACTGGACTGTTGGAAGGGCCAAGTGCCTGCATTTAATGCCACAGGCACTGTGGTGGTACAAACTCTGCTGAGTGAGCCAAATGCTCAAATGTAAAAATCAGAGCCAATACTTGTAATTTACTGTGATTCCACAACAGCACAGAAACAAAAAATAAAATAGAGCCAGAGTAAATTCATAGAGCAGCGTCCTGCGACCGAGTCCACTCAGTTTCCCTCCTAAAGCCTGACGGTGAAGGCCCACAGACCTGGGGGCACAGGTGTTCTGTTCTAGGCCTGTGAGCACCTACACATTACTGAGTGAGCATGGTGGTTACCCTTGTCAGCCTCACGGGATTTAAAACCACCATGGACACCAATCTCGAGGCACATCTGTGAGGCATGATGTGAGTTATGTTAGGGAAGCAGGAAGACCCACTCTAAATGTGGGCAGCAGCATCCCATGAGCTGGGGTCCTGACTGAATAAAAAGGACAGGGGCCTGAGCATCAGCATTCACCCCTCTCTGCCTCCTGACTGTAGATGCCTCAGGCTCCCGCTGCCCCAGGCTCCCGCTGCCCCAGGCTCCCGCTGCCCCAGGCTCCCGCTGCCTCAGGCTCCTGCTGCCGTGCACACCCCAGCCCCATGACAGGTCACACTCTCCAAGTGTGAGCCACAGTAAACTTCCCTTCCTCCAGCTGCGTCTGTCAGGTGTTCTGTTGCAGCAACAAGTAACTAATAGAGCAAGTGAGCAGTAACGCTGGGAGGTGGCCAGATCCACTCAACCATTTCCAACCTTCCCCAACGCCTCCCTGTGAACACAAGGCAGGGCCACACTACTCGGAGGTTATGTGTCACGGTAACACTAAGTTACTGCACACACATGCACGCGCACAAGCATACGCGCGCACACGCACATCTACACAGCTATATCCTTATATTCTCCTGTCCCTGCTCACGACACTGTTATTTAACACATTTTAACCCAAATACTTATGACTAAAGGGGAACAAAAGTGTACACTGCCATGCTGTCAACCAAATTTAGCTGCAAGTAACTGTCAATACTCAGTTTTCAAACACTTAAAGAAAAGGAAACTCCACCACACTTATTTAGCTCACTCCTTGGCTGACAGACAGACAGGGCAAACGGGCTAAATAAGGAGGCTTGCTGGTGGTTTTTATGGTTTGCATGGGAAGTATCCCCCAAAGGCTCCAGTGCTAAGGGCAAAGGCTGTGTCTGCAGTGGGTGGACCCTGGCACTCAGGGGGACTGGCCTGGGAGGGTGCTGACTTGAGTTGACAGAGTAATGTACTGACAGACAACGGGGCGGACTAGCGAGACCTGGTAGGAACTAGAAGGTAGGCCTAACTGGAGAAGAGGGCCTCTAGGGGATGTCCATTTGAAGGGTGACTCTAGTGCATGGCTTCTCCCTCTGTCTCTCTCTCTGCTTCATGGCTGACATGACGTGAGCAGTGTTCCTTTGCCACGCCTAGGAAGTCTAGAAGTATGATATCTAGAAGTATGGTGCCAGCAGCCATGGACTAAAAACCCCTTGGAAGCATGAATTGAATAAATACTTCTTCCTCTGGTGACAAATTTAATATGCACAGGGACCACATATCACTTTCTATTTGGCCTTCATTCACCACAAGGATAAAGAACATTGTATCCACCAAAATCTCTCTTGAAATACCATTCATACATCTAACATGTCCCAATCTACTAAAGCAGAATTATCTTCAGAATTTTACATCTTAGGCCAACCTCACTGTAAACAGTGATGAATAGGCACCATTCACTGGGCATGACCACCTGCTAGCTGTCCAGTGAGAGCTTTAGTTCCCACCACTGCCCAGTGAGGTGGACGTTATCACTGACCCCGTGTTAGAGTGAGAAAACCACAGGCAGAGCAGGCAGGCAGAGCAGCTGAGTGAACTGAACTCTAATGCCTACAATCTGAACAACCGATGACAGACAACTCTCATCTCTACGTCATGAGGAAGAAAAAAGATCTCCCTGAAGCTTATGGGTCTTTGAAAGCAGTGGTGCCCACGTTAGTCGGTTTCATCTAGGACCCGGGTTACCTGGAGCCGAAGGTCAGACATCTGCCTCAGCAGATCCTCAAACAGCTCCCTGTCATCTTCTGGGAGCTCAGATGACAGAACCACCCCCACAAAGCACCCCGCCGCTTGTAACATGGTGTCTGGAAACATGTAGGCTCCCACGGTGCACTTGAGAACTGGAGATCTATCGGGAACCAGAGGGTACAGCCAGTCACACACCTGAAAGTCAGAGAAACAGGCAATCAGCCAATGGCTCTCTGTGATATTGTGACATTAAAGGCAAACATGTCAGAGTTTGCTGCATTTTAAGGTTCTACAGACCCACCATCAGCAACCCCAACTTAAATAAACCATCTTTCCTGATCTTCCTGCACTAAAAACTGATGCAAACGCTCAGCAACATAGTCCTACAGCTTTTTTTTTTTTAAAAAAAAAAAAAAAAAAAAACGGGTTTTCTTCTCTATCTCAAAAGCCATCAATGTTTACTATAGAAAATTCAGGTAGAATAGAACAAAGCTAACTACAATGTTTTCTAAAATATGAAGTGATGCCAGGGAACTTGGAAACCATTTTTTAAAAAAGTAGTTACTTATTTAATATGTATTAGAAAATCTGCTTATTAAAAATAACCTTACTCTCATGTCCTAAATATGTTAATAATGATTTTTAGAGCATAGGAGATTTTTACCGATTTCTAATAGATAGCTGTGTTACTACCTGTTTTTTGTTGTTTTTTTTTTTTTAAGTATAAATACATTCAGTAGACATTGACTCTTCAGAACACTGCTACAAATAGCTAACATGTGACTGACAGCCGATTAATTAAACGTGGGGTGCAATTCTACTTTCTATTTAGGACCCAAACACAAGGGATGTAAAACGTTGAGAACCAAACTGAATCAAGACAAGACAAAGAGCTGGTGGAGTCTGAGCATCTTCTCAGCTGAGATCCGCAGCCAAAGGCCATCTTTCTAATGCTCTCTTCCTTCACCTCCTGGGCCACAGACCCGAGGGCTCTTAGGTCTATAGTGACTATGCAACACTGTTACCAGACCAGCAGAAACTCTCTGCAGCCCCTCCCTAACCTCAGTCATGAGCCTGCTCTCTCTAACCTCAGGCTTCCTCCTTAAGATAACTGAGTCATTCTTCTAGTCCAGTAATGAATCTTTGGACTGTGCCCCAAGAATCTGTTTTCCTCATCACTGATTAGTTTCCAACTGTTGCTAAATGACTTTCAAGTTGGCTTCCATAAGAACGAGGGCAAAGCAGCATTAGGAGCACAGACAGCCAGTGTCCAGCTACTTTCCTTATCTGACTCTGGGCACAGGCAATGGCTTTGTTTAAACAGTGATTTCTCTTCTGCACAAACCCACTGATGTACACTGTGCCCCAGTTTTCAAGAGTCCTTCTCCCAGCACCTACATGCAACCTTTCCACAGCAGATTGTTGCTGACTGTACCCGAGCAGACCCCACTCAGCCCACAGCAATGCCCCAACACACATTTTGCTTCACATTAGTCTTTACTCTTGGACCAACTGTATTCTGGTCAACCTCTCTGCAGTTCAGCCCTGTAGGCCAGAGCTTCTTAGCCTCAGCCTGACTGAGGTTTAGGGATGGATAATTTTCCTCTTGATGGGTTACTGTGTGGTCATTGAGCAATTTCTGTCTGCTCTAATACACCAGGACCACCACCCTTCAGCTGTAATGAAAACACTTTCAGGCACTGTCAAAAATGATCCCCCAAGGGGCAAAACTGGCCCTGACTGAGTGGTTCTAGGCCAGTTCAGACCTCCAGGGGGGGTCTTGGTAACATTTGTGGATATTCACAGGTACAAATTCTCATGATTCACATAAATTCCCTTTGAAATTTAAGTAACTACATTTCTTCTTCAGATAAAAAATAGCTCTCTTAGGTCCTAAAATCAATCACAAATAAAACCAAGACCAAATTTTCTAACATTGAAAACAGAAGAAATCCCAGCAAACACAAACATGGATGTGTGCAGAACTCAGGAGAATCGTTTTTCTTCTGTTCTTATCCTGGATGTGTTACAAACATCAACGAATGTAAACGAGGTGCTCTACCGTGTCCTGGCTTATGCTCGCACGTTGCTTCAAAGAGCTTACCTGGAGAAACCCAGGAGGGCGGTTCAGAACCGTATCCAGAGAATTGTCCAGGAACCTCACGATGCGCAGGTACCCAGGGTATGACGGAGCACTAACCTCTCCCGCCGGGTTCACAAAAAAGATCTGCACTCCATTTGGTATCAAAATCAGTTCGTCTGCGTCGAGCCCCAAGGTTTCGAGAGGGGGCGGCTGGGTATGGTTCCTGTAGAAGTCTTCTCCCACCGATGAAAACTCCCCCGAGTCTGTCCCATAGGAAACAGTGTAGTGACCCTCGGCAGCCTGGGGGGTGTAGGCTGGGGGCGCTTCCGCGGGGCAGCTGGGCGAAGGTGAGGGCCCGGCAGAAGGTCCAGCACCAGTGGCCCCTGCAGCAGAGGTGCCCCCGTCCACTTCAGCATGCTGGGGGGCTGAACTAACCAACTCTGGCTCTGGGAACTTCTTGCATGTGTCTTTAGGAGGGAACTCTGGGTATAACTTGGGCACGTCCTGAAGGTCATTCCGTAGAGATGTGGCAAGGCCCTTCTCTAGGATCTCTAGCCTGGTGCGGACGTTCTGAAGCGTTTCCTTCATTTTCTGCTGCATCTGTCGGGCAGACTCCCAGGCAGGGCCTGTGCACCTGGCTCTGCTGCCGCGATGCTGATGCCCCTAAGCAGGTGTCCTATTCCTTGCTTGTAGTAGTTCTTTGCTTCATCCTTCTGCCCTAACTCATCTGTGTTCAGTCCTTTATTAACAAACAAGAAGGCCTTCTCGTATGCTTCCTTGATGATCTTAATCTCAGCAGGTTCTCCATTTTGTGGCTCTCGCTCCATCTCTGCAAGACAAGAAACATCACCTGTCATTACCCAGCTAGCAGTTTGTGTATTTAGTCCTCTTTCCTACATGACTATACTTCAAGGACAGGGGCCTACCCCACTGATCTTTGTCCTGTTCACTACTGCATTCCCAACCCTTCAGAGAAAGCATTCAGTAAGTACTTGACAGTTGATAAATGAATGTTCTTGGTCCTAAAATACTGTAAAGGGGGCTGGAGAGGTGGGTCAGAGTTCAGCTCTGCTCCATGGGATCTCTTCCCAATAGACTAACCCCAGGGCTAGGGAGGTGGATCCCTGGGGCTCACTCAATACTTGGTCAGCTCCAGATCCTATCTCAAACAAAAGAAAAACAAGGTGATGGCTCCTGAAAAACACCACCACCCACAGCTCACCTCTAAGGGGGGATAAATCTGTAAGATAAAAAGATATGCATGTGCCCAAAAGGACACCTCCTCCAAAACTTAGCTTTTAGAAATCACACCTAAAATAGCTGGAAGGTAAACTCAATGGAGAGAGAAAAAGTTTATAAAAAGGGAGAAAATGCCCAGAACGGAGGGCAATGAAGTAACAGAATGAATGACAGGAGGTAAGAATAAAACAAGGACTTTGTCTAGAAGGCCCGGGATGAATGACAACATGCTCGAATGGTTAGTTCAGCCCCCAAGCATGCTGAAGCAGACCGGGACACACTCGGCTGGAGGGGCCACATGGGCCACAGATGCTTGCACACTGCATGCTCTCCTGTCTTCTCACTGGGCGAGTGGAATCCCAGGGCTGAAGATGGAATCCCCAGGGTGCTTCCAAAGTGACACATCAGACTGGAAGACATGTCAGAAAGCATTCAGGAAATAAAAACTGACAATGCCTGGTGTGTTTCTAAGTTTTAGGAGAGATTTCTACAACCCTGGGAGAATTCAAGATTTAATTAGTAAAAATGAAAAATCAGAGATTAAAAAACAAGATAATTATTAACACCAGATAAAGCATGCCAAACAAAACCTATAAAGTAATCAGGGCATATTCTATTTTTCTTGGTGTCACAACATTGAAAATAATGGATCTTGACGTTAGCAAAATGCTGCAGTAAACCTTACTGAGAGGACAGGAAGATGGGTGGATGGAAAGTCTGTGTGCCAGGATGAAGGAGCTAAAACCTCTTTAGTGGGACTTTAACCGCCATGCCCAAGACTAAAAACCAAAAAGTAGCAATGTTAGTATACTGTTGAGAGATACAGAAACAACAAGAAATAGGTCAGAAAAGCAATCTAAGCTGCCTTTGGAAAGAAGGAGAGAGGTTGGCTTACAAAGATATTTAATTCTTTATGTACATGGTAAAAGTTGAATTACTTACTTTACAAAATAAATACAAGCCTTGCAGCAGCCTTGTCCAGAAGGATTACACTGTGGGCCACAAAATTAATTTTTATTTTCCAGGAACCACTAACAAAGTAAAAGGAAACAGGTGAAATATAAATGATAGCTTTTATTTATCTAATACAACCAAAGTGTTATTCCAAACAGTATAAAAGTGATTTGTGGGCCGGGCGGTGGTGGCGCACGCCTTTAATCCCAGCACTCGGAGCAGAGCAGCGATCTCTGAGAGTTCGAGCCACCTGGCTACCAAGTGAGCTCAAGGAAAGGCGCAAAGCTACGCAGAGAAACCCTGTCTCAAAAAAAAAAAAGTGATTTGTGGAGTATCTGACTTTTTTGTGTCATGGCTTCCAGAGACAGCCTGGAAGTATTGTCTTCAGACAGTACTTCAAAGTGTATGTCCAGTCCAACACACCCCACAGCAAATGCTCAATGCCCTCATCTGCTGGGCACTGTGGATTCCTTACAGCTTCTCAGGACAGGAGAGCAATCAAGGGACATTAGAGTGTCTCCATGGCTGTCTACACAATGAAGGCACCACAGACTTTAGTCGTCAGGCTTCACAGACCTGAAAAACAGAGGCCAAAAGCTGGCCTGATCACAGCAACTTCATGGTGGTGGGCAGAACACTCTCCGCCCCCAGTTCAGAAAACACCACATACAAGTGGCCATATTTGCCCTCCCCGGTGTCAGGACTGAAATGAAGCCCGCCCTGTCGCTGGAACGCTACCCTGCATGTCATCACAATGCTGCACGCTTCCACAGATCCCAACCACTTTCTCCTCCAGAAGCCACAGCACAAACGTTCTATTGTTCGTTTTCCTTGGGGCGCAAGGAGGCATGGACTCAGAAGTGTGCAACCTTCTAACAGCATCATCTACACAGTGCTGGGCTGCATTCATGGCTGTCTGTCCCGGGCTGCGTGTGGTTTCTGGGCAGCAGGCTGGGCTCGTGTGCTTAGAATAAAACACTGAACCAGGCAGTGTCCAGTCATATTCCTGAGGGAAACTGTCTACTCCATGTCTTGAGAAGATTGAAAAGTTGTTATTGATTTCATAATAATTTTAATTCTCCAAGTGTGGAACTAGAAATGTCTTCGGAATGCCGAACCGAAGTACCAGTGCTTCATCAGCTTGATGGTCAAATCATCAAATCATGATGAACCAATACCTACTTGTAGATAACAATGGTGGACTTTTAACTTTTAAAATTTCTTATCTTTGAGCAAACAAATGTGTGTGTGAAATGTTGGCAGACACGTGCCCCAGGGCCTGGGGAGGTCAGAGGACAGTGTCGGGTGTGTGTCCTAGTCTTTCACCTTGTCGAAAACAGGGTCTCTTGCTTTTTCATTTTTTTCCCTGCCCCATAGAAGAGGCTGGCTTCTGGGGAGTCTCTTGTCTCTGCCTCCCCTCCCCCAGTAGGAGGGCTGAGACGAGAGTTTTACACAGGTTTGGGGGGATTTGAACTCAGGTCCTCAGGCTTAGCTCTGTACCCACCAAGCCACCTCTTCAGCCCTTTTAAACATTCTAATAAAAGCTTTAAGAGGCACCTACTTCAAACAGCCACATGTGTGTCTGTATGTGGTTCACTTTGTACCAGCAGAAGTCAAAATCTGATTCAAAATACTTGGAAACTCAGTTCCATTCCATGACAGAAAAGGTCGAAAACAGTGGTGTTTAAGGGAACGGCCAGCAAGAGAAGTTCTAATGCCAGCGTGCCCGGTGTGTTACTAAAAAGCGGGGAGTGGAACGGTTCATCAATTTATACACTGACAAATTACATGCAGACATTTACAGGGCACACAGTCATCGTGCAGTCTGACTTTTGAACCATTTTCATTTTTTAAAGACTTGTTTTTATTATTTTAATTACGCACATGTGGGGAGGGACAGGTATGTGCACCCGAGTGTCGGCATCCAGAGGCACTGGATCCCCTGAAGCTGGAGTTAGAGGCAGTTATACCACAGCTATGGGCCCTGGGCACTGAACCTGGGTGCTCTGCAAGCGAAGTACCTGTCACCTGCTGAGCCATGGCGCCAGCCCCATTGTTCTGTTGTTTTTTTTAATGAAATATGGAACAATGAAATAAAGCTAATTAACTTACTCCTCACCCCAGATATATGCCATTAAAAAAATGAAAACAGTTGAGACTCAGTCTCACTGATGTGCACGATATTTCATGACTCACTACAGTCAGTCGACTGTACTAAGATCCACAGACTACATCACATACTCCTATCCCGGTTGGGGAACGTGGCGGACTGATACTCTGGGTGGGTTTCTATTCGACTCCTGTACCATCCTACCCAATTCTGGCTTGCTAGGGAACTGTGCGGTTCAGAAAGCACTGCGCATGGGCAGCACACCACATTCCACATTAGTACAGGGGTTTCCTGTTCAAACAAGTGCTCCACAGCCATCATTCAAGACAATCGGGAAAGAGCAGGAAACAAGAGCAGTTCCCAGCCTCGGAACTAAGACCACTCCTCACTGCCCTATATTACTCGATCAATTGCTTCTGTAAATTTTTAAGACAGTTGCTAATTTCTTAGATATCCGAGGGTCATTTTTATCGAGATAAAAGTTACACAATAAAAATTAGAAGGCAAAACCGTTAAGTGTATAATACAACAAAGCAAACCTCGGGGATGATCAAGAAATACCACAACCACGGGAGTAACAGCGCCAGCCCTGCACTAACGCAATAATGCAGCGTCACAAACCCGTGTGCACTGACTGCCAGAGAAAAACTTTTTCCAGTTACGAAGTTAGGCCGCAGGGGTCCTCAGAGACGCTGGATGCCAGTAACCTGTGTATCCCAATGAGCAAAACCCCGCATCATTCATGTCCAGTGCTGTGGTTCCTGGAGCTACCTGCCCACCCTTGGGCAAGCTGTAGGCCCTGGGGATCGAGAAAGCCAGTGGGGTTTGGAGAGAGAGAACCGTGGAGGACTCACACTAGGGATGAGCAGGGATCAGGGATGGGAGGACTCGAACCAGGGATTCGCAGGAAGCAGGTATAGGAGGACTCACACGGAGAACACTCGAGGATCAGGAGTGGGAGGATCCACACCATGGATGAGAGGGGACTCTGAGACTGGAGAACCAGGACCGGGGGGGGGGGGGGAGATACGCTGGTACCAGGGATGGCAGGACCCGCAGCAGGGATGCGCGGCGTCCTGGGGCGGGGAGGATCTAGGACCTGAGCGCCGCTCCCGGGGCCAGCACTGTGGGAGGTGCGGGGAGGGCGAAGGCTCCTTCAGTACTAGCTGGAATACCCTCCGCAGGACTTCTGGAAACTTCTCGCCGGCGTGGCGCGGGCCGCGGCCCCCCAGAGCCTGCAGCGAAGGTATCCCCGGGCTAGTCCCGGCTCACAAAGCCCCGCGTGACGCCCTCGGTGTCCGGCCCCGCCCACGCGTCACCACACCCGCGCCGAGCTGAGCTTTTGCCCACTCTGACCTTCCAGAAGGCGCGCGGCAGGCCAGCGGTCCGCTCCGAGCCCGAGAGCCTACCGAGAGCGCGCGGGTTCTGGTCCGACACCCTCCGGCCTCCGCCAGGCCCAGGCCACGTCGGAGCGCGCCTGCGCACTCCCGACCGGCCGCCCTGGGGCCGCTGAAGGGGCCCCGCAGAGCCACAGGCGATGACAGCCTCTGGCCGCCAGGGGGAGCCCTGGGTCGAGCCCGAAGGACCTGGAGAAAAAGCATTGACTGGAGCCTGGGACCCTACCTGACCTGTCAGGGAAAAGTGTTAAATCTGTGGCACAGAAAAAAACAACAACAAAAAACAGGCCTGGGACTGGAGAGATGGCTCAGCTGCGAAGAAGAAGAAGAAGAAGAAGAAGAAGAAGAAGAAGAAGAAGAAGAAGAAGAAGAAGAAGAAGAAGAAGAAGAAGAAGAAGAAGAAGAAGAAGAAGGGGTCATTATTTCTTATTTGTATCTATAATGCATAAAGAACACACTTCAAGAATTTATAAAAGCAACAATTAAAAGTGAATAAAGGATTTGAGTAGATATTTCTTCAGACAAGACATGCAGACCACCAGAAAACGCATCAAAAGAGGGTCAATAATACCATGAGTCTTCAGGTTAGCTCAATTCAGAATGTGACTGACTTCTGGCTCATTAGAATGGCTGAAATCAAAATATAGGCAGTAACGGGTTTGGCAGATGGTTTTTCAGCCCTCCTTCATTACTGGTGGGAATGTTAAGTAACCCAAAACAGTACAGCAAGTCTACCTGTAGCACGAATCTTAAAAGGTCTTATTAATAAAAACAAACCTGGAGCCAGGTACTGGGGTCAACGCTGGAAGATCAGAGAAGCAGAACAAGCCACAGCTTCCTCACCTCGCAATTCCTTAGCTGATCCTGTTTCCTCAAACTGGAAGCCTCTGAGTCCTTGTCCAAATGGATCTCAGCTGAACTGCTTCTCGAAAGCCTGAAAGCTTAACCAGGCTCTAGTTCCTGGTCCTCATGCCTTTTATACCTTTCTGCTTTCTGACATCACTTCCTGGGATTAAAGGCATGAGTCACCATGCCTGGCTATTTACTCACAGAGATCCAAATGGAATGCTAAAATTAAAGGTGTGAGTGCCACCGTTTTGTGGTCTCTATGTCTGTTCTGTTCTCTGACCCCAGACAAGTTTATTAGGGTGCACGACATATTGGGGAACTCATTAACTACCCCTAGTTAGAATTGTGCAGACAAGTATTTGTTTATCTTGGTTCAAATAATTGAGGGGTCACTATAAAACTCCTTTTACTCTGTTGATACCACCGGCAATCACCTGCATAGAGTCTCACAGAGGGATGGTCTGTGTTAGGTTAGATGTGTGGGGTGTCTTAGGTTAACTGAAGTGGGATGACCCAGCCCACTGTGGGCAGCACCATTCCCTAGACAGGGAGTCCTGAAAGCGGAGACATTGTGCTGAGCCCAAGCAGGCAGCCAAGTGAGCAGGCATGCAGGCATGCGCTTCTCTGCTCTTGACTGTAGATGGGATACAGGTAGCCATTTGAAGTTCCTGCTTCCTCCCTCACGACAACGAACTGTAACCTGGAATAGTGAGCTGAACCAACCCCCTCTCTCCCCTAAGTTGCTTTTTGTTGGAATATTTTCTCACAGCAACAAACGGCACTAGAACACACTTCTATTTATTTTATTTAAATGAAGCAGGCAGGATTTTATAAAAGCATCCTGCCTCAATTCTTTGAACTGCTTCCAAATTATATGCTCCAAATCACTTTACGATGTCATATTCACATTTTGTTTTTTTAATGCAATAAATCCATTACTTTAGGCAATAAAAAAATTAGAATCACTTGACTGTAAAACTACTCGCTACCAGCTAATTATATTTATTCACACACTCAGTTTCTAGGAGCTACAAGAAAGATGGACAGTTCAGAGTGGTTGTGACCTGGTATTTCCAGCATGCCGTGTTGAAATTAATGTCTTCATCCTCTAGTGGCATCTAGAAGGAGGAAGCACCCCCACACCACAGCCATCTTCATAACCACCTGGCTCCAGCAACAGATAAAGAGGCAGGGGGAGAGACGCTGAGACCCGTCCTCTTTGGGGAGGGTAGCCCTCCAACTACTGGCCATGGAAGCCTCTTCTTGGCTGTAAGAGTCTGGGGCAGTTTCCACCTCAGGGACCTGGAGTGAGAGAGGGAGACAGAGGGAAAGGGAAGGTGAGGCAGAGAGGAGGAGGGAGGGAGGGAGACAAAGACTGGTTTCAGATTTCAAAGACTTCTGCTCTTCTTATTGAGTGATAGATTTTTTTAAAGAGATTTTTCTTCATTCACTGAACGCTCTTAAGAAATTTGTAGAGACTTCAATTTTAAAAATTCCATTTTTTTTTCCTGGGAGTCTACCGAGCGCCCCCCCCCCCAAAGAAAATTCCAGTATCCTGGATTTTAATGACTTCAATGAAAAATGTGTAGCAAATCCAAAATTGAGGTAAAAGTTTCATCTGAGGCTTTCTTCTAATCAACTTTGGTCAATTTGATTGCTCTGACAAATATTACCTTCCTATTTTAAACGCTCAGCATGAATGTATTACCTGGCTAGCCATGAGGGTTCCTACTTTGCACAGGCTCCTTCTAAGCCAGCTCCCGATATGTGCTCTGTAGTCATATGTATTTTGGTAAAATCCAGGGGCTCTCACCAGGTAAAAACCACTGACTCCCCATTTGATTTCCTTTCTTGTCCTCACTGTCGAAAAGGACGTGGGTATTCGGGGATCTGAATAAAAAGTTAAGTTGGATATATCTAGTTTTTATTTTTTTAGATAAATTTGTGTTCACTCTGGCTTCTGTGTATGGCTAAGCTATTGCTAGCCATAGTAGTGAAACACTGACTTCTAGAACTATTCTAACTACCGACTGCAGGCTCAGTTTACCCTGCGCAACCCTGATATAAGGACACTGTCCAGGGGCCACACTGCTCTTTCATTATATTGCATCATGCAAGTCAAGTATCTCTCATCCAAAATGCATGAGAGCAGAAATACCTCAGGTTTCATGTGTTTTAAAATTCAGAATGTTTGTATAGATATGGTGAGGTATTATGGAGATGATGAGACCTAAATTTAAATAAAATTTATTTATATTTCTTATATAACGTACACACATAGGCTGAAGGTAATTTTATGCAGTTTTAGTGAGTTTACGTCTTAACTGTCACCTCACAGATAAAGTCAAGGGAGGAAGTTTACCCTGTGCACCGTGGCACTAAAAACTTTCTGGTCCTGGAACATTCCAGTCTCCCAGGTGAGGGATGAATGACATTACTGCACAGATTTCAGCACCATGTGGGTGGAGCAGAGGCAAGGACTGAACTGCATAGGACCAAAAATGGTCTAAGGAGAATGAGTCCAGTTGGCAGGCTGGGGAAATATAAGCGGGGGTAGTGGTCTTTTCATCAACACCTTGTCAAAGCCCTCTGTTAGTAGTAAGAACTGTTGTGAGGAGCCGGCTTAGTGGGTAAGAGCATTTGCTGAACAAACAAGAAGACAGGAGTTTGAATCCCCAGCATGAATGTAATAGGCCAATAGTGGCCACACCACAGCACCTCAGGGGGAGGATTACCCGGGCTTGCTGAGACTGTCTCACTCCAGGCTCAGTGAGAAACCTTGTCTCAATAATGTTGAAGATCATAGAGCAGGCACTAAGTGTCTTCCTCCAGCCTCTGCAATTCATACCACACACACACACACACACACACACACACACACACGAGCTAATAATAATCAACTCGAATTATCAATATTAAATTATGAAGCTAAAACAAATGTTCCTGAATTCTGTAAATAGTCTTGACAAACAACACTAAAGGAGATGAATTTTGTTTACTCATATATTCTCTCTGGAAACCTTACAAAGTTTCGTAATGAGGATTACTAAAAGGAAGATTGTTTAGACCAATTAAATTCAGTAGTGCTCACTTGAGCAAAACAAGCTGCTTTGGGAAACAGAGCTACAGCAGTTTCTGGGAAATCCAACATGATCTGAAGGTACTTACAAAAAAATGAAAGGCAGCCTAGAGCAATGGGAAGAGCTCAGCTGAGTCCACCAGCCACTTGGTTACAATTTAACTTGTTGGTTGCAGCTTAATTAGTTAATTAGTTACAGGGCCTTTTGCAACCCAGCAAGACCAACTTTCTGAAAAACTAAATTTGGACCAGTATTACTTTCCCAAACCAAGCAGAAGTATCTGACTGTTTCATTTCATGTTCCAGGGGGCTGGAAAGACAGCTGTGTTTTAAGAGCATTGGCTGCTCTTACAGAGGGCATAGATTCAGTTCCCAACACCCTCATGGTGGCTTACAACCAATCTCTAACACCTGTTCTAGGAGATCCGCCGCCCTCTTCTGGCCTCCATGGGTACTGCACATAAGAGGTGCCTGTATATTCAGGCAAAAGAACCATACACATGAAATAAAAATAAATATATCTTTTACTTTTTTTATTTCATACTTTCTCATGGACCAATTAGGTGGCTGCCCCTTGACAAAAAGATGAAAGCCCCGAAAGTTTTTATAGTGGATTCCAGACCCACAGCAAGGGCCTGGCAGAGCCAAGATGCACTCCTTTCAGACCTGTTATTTTGCTGGAATTTGCTCTGCACTAAAGACTGTGCACTCGACGTGAATGGTTTCCATACATCATCCTTGAATTCCCTCCAAACAGTGTGGAATGAGATTTGTTGACGGGAAATGTGGCCACGGTCTTGTAGCTAGTAAGAGCTACAGTTTAAATTGGAATGTGTGATTGCAAACCTTGATGGTGCCTGGGTGTTATCCCAAGAGCTGATATGTTTTATGAAAATCGGAAAGAGCTTTGTAAAGAAAGTAATTTTGCCAAGGTGGAGGAGGTGGCCTCATCAGGTTAGCTCTACAAACGGATATATTTAATACCATGGACTATCAGAGACCTGTGTTTGATTCTTTGCACTCTTGCTATCACCAACTTGAACTTAGGCGACCCACTTGGGAACCTTAAAACTTTGGCTCCTGATTTGTATAATTAGGATAGCCGTGATTTCTTCAAACGCTTATGCTCGGGATTAAATATGATAATCTATGCAAAGCTCTGACTCTGGGTGGAGGGAACAGACTGCAGAGCAATCTGTGCAAGAACACAGCCCCTGGAGGCCAGCGCCCACACGGAAACTCTGAATCTGCTGCAAATCTCTGTGACCGTCGGCCAGTTCGCTCTGCCCACCCGCGCCTCCATTTTCTCACCGCTAAAACACAGCAATGCTAGCGAAACACTGCTCCGTGTGTGTGTGTGTGTGTGTGTGTGTGTGTGTGTGTGTGTGTGAAGTGCCTAACAGAATGCCTACCATCGTATATACACAAAGCTGTTTTTATTTTGTTTTGTTTTGTTTTTTTACAAATCTCTTTGAGGGACTTTGAGAGATGGCTCAGCTGTTAGGAGGATTGGCTGCTCTTGAAGAAAATCTGGGTTCAATTTCCAGCACCCACATGGTGGCTCACAAGCATCCAGTTCCGGGTGATCTGATGCCCTCTTCTGATCTCTTCAAGCAATGCACACATGTGGTGCATGAACATACATGCAGGCAAAACATCTATACGCAAAAATCAATCTACTGCTAAATAAATGGAGAGACCATTTGACACTGTGATCACTTATACAGGTTAGAGTTGTTTTCCTCCCATGTCACAATTTTGGATTTTCTGTTTTGTCCTTCTTTGGGAAAATAGATAAATCGGCAGACCCTGAGTGATGGGTCTCATGGCTGTTATAGAGTAAGGCTGCTGGAGTCGGGGAGCGGGGTGGACAGGAAGAGAGGACAGTGTTAGGAAGGTCTTTGAGGTTCACGTGACTAAGTGACCAAGTGACACCAGGTATTTCCTGAGACAGGTATGCCAGTGTGGCTCCTTACTCATGTGATTCTAACTTTTGGCAAGGTGGTGTTAAAATCTTCACACACGCTGACACAGAGCTAGAATTGACTGGGTAGCCACATTGCACACAGCAGGGATTGTGGTGTTGCCCATGTGGATTTCAACACTCATGCCTTGTGACCGCAAACCAGGGTACAGGGTTTCTATCCCTGACTTCTGAGGAGAGGGTGCCAGCTGCATCACTCAAATTCTGAGGAAATAACATACAGTAAGCTTGGAAAACTAGCGGAAAGAATTCGTGTCTTTACAGGTGACTTCTAAACTCGCTAACAAGACACAAATTCTGAATCACCAAACCTAGACAGTTCCTCAAAGCCCCAGCAGAAGAAACTGCTATTCTGTGTAAATCCCACCAGGATAAATTAGATGGAACTCTGTGAACTTGTGTACTCAGTACTTCTGTGTGGCTCTGCCTTGTAGATTGACAGACAGACTAGTCCACAGCTCTCAGGAACAATAGCTGTAATTATATTTAAAAATCCCTTTGCACCCTTCAAAAAACCCTCTTTACTCTGATAGAAAACAGACAACTTTTAAAACTTTACTAAGTATTGTTATTGTTTTCAAATCATCTTATAATTTTTGTTTGTTTGGTTTTTGTGAGTCAAGGTTTTGCTCTGTAGCCCCGGCTGGCCTCAAACTCACTCTGTAGCTCGAGCTGATTTCAGACTCACTGCCCTCCTCCTTGCCCTGAGGTGCTGGGATTACATATTTTTTTTTTAAGATTTATTTTTATTTTATGTGTGTGAGTGTTTGGTTGAATGTAAATCTGTGCACATGTGTGCAGTGCCTGTGGAGGCCAGAAGATGGCGTTGGATCCCCTGGAACTAGAGTTACAGATGGTTGTGAGCTGCCTTGTGGGTACTAGGAACTTACTCCAGGTGCTTTGCAAGAGCAACCAGTGCTCTTAACTGTTAAGGCATCTCTCTAGACCCCATTGCAGAATCCATATAGTAAGTAGTATGTGCTGATTAAAACAGTCTTTGATTTTTAAATAAAATTATCGATTATAAATATGAATAATGGAAATATTTCTGCCTGTGTGATACGTGAAGGAGCTCAGCAGACTCTGCTAACACTGACCTTTTTGAGGTTTCGTTTCAGGAGGTGTTGTGGTGGTTCCAGCCTCACTCTGGAGAGAGGGCCAATGTTACCCGTGTGCTAGAGAAGACAGCGGCTGAGAGGACAGAGTGCCCGTGATGGGAAGGGCAAATCCAGACCTCAGGGGCCAAAACTGACAGAAATGTTCTCCCTAGACTTCTTAGACAAGTGACTCATCCATTGAAGAAATGCGTTCTGACATGGTGTTCTGAAAGAGACATTCCCGTCAGACAGACACGGCTCTCAGAATGTAGACTACACACTGCCCTTCTCCCCTCTGAGATCCCTGTGCACATGGTTCTTCTCAGGAGGCTTCCACTCAGCGAGGTTCAAGAGAGAGGGCCCGGGGTGTGTTGGCCTCTGAGGGGGTCCATAGTCCTCCAGTCCGCTGCCTCCCAACCTGAAGTCAACAGGGAGGAAGACGTCTCTTTTTGAAAAGACAGTTCTGTCCCTAGGAAATTTTAAAAGTCTATTTATTGTTGCAGAATTGCTTTTGGCTAGCAGGTTATCTTCCAGTACGCTGCAGGAATTGTCCTCTGTGTCCCTTAACTTTCTGTTTGTGAAGATTAGTGTGGTGGAAAGACAAGACTGACTGGACCAGAGATGCTCCTCATTGATATGCCTACACTTGAGGTCTTTCCAAAACTGCATTCAGGCAGAAGAGACGGCTCAGCCATTAGGAGCGCTTGCTGCTCTTGCAGAGGACTCAGATTCAATTCCTGGCTCACAACCATCTGTAATTCAAGTGCCAAGACATCCAACACCCTCTTTTGGCTTCTGGACACACCAGGCACTGGTGTGGGGGCGCATACAGACATGCAAACACTCATACACACAAAATAAAAACAAACAAATCTTTAAAAATTAAAAAAAAAAAAAATGCAGTCCAATTCACTAAGGCCAGAGAAGGGTCTGAACGTGCGTCTGGAGGAATCCCAGGGGGCTGGTACATAGACTGTATTTTGAGTGGCATGGAGCTCAGAGTGCTTCTTAGGGAAGCATAATGCTCTACAAGGATGGGACCAACACAGACTTTTCCCTTTCTTCTGAGAACTACAAGAACCATAAAGATCTCCACTTGATTTTATTTCTTCCGTTACTACATTACTTTTTTTGTGGAGGTATCTGAATGGAAACTGAATTCTTTTCCTAGGGTCCAGGGATCGGGTGTTGAATAGACTTCCCCACCTCCTCACTCTACTTCTCACTCCATCCCCAGAACCACAGAGCGTAGTGAGATGCTGTCTTTCCTTCTAGCCTCATTCTTCTTTGACTTTCATCCTCAAATCTTGTAGCCTCTGCCTGCCATCTTTGTAAAATAATAAACAGATAAACAAACAAACAAACAAACAAACAAAAAGCCTTTAACTGATCGAGTGCCCCAGTTGTGTTGGTTTCTGTGGTTCGTCAGACTCTTCGGAACTGGGTCAGCACCGGGTGGCTGTGGAACATCACAGCACACAATAATTCACTCCACGCCCTCCAGCAGATTCAGGGCAGTCCTGTCTCAGCTTGTCAACATGGACATGTCCCATGCACACCCACAGGACAGCATTGAAGCCTGGAAAGACTTTAAGAAAATACGTGTGATAATAGATCTGCCTAGGCTTTGCCCAGCTGTCTTCAAAGAGAACACAGCACAGTCATGGGACATTCTCACCACCAAGACAGGTACACCGGGTCACTAGTAGTAACTCGAATTTGCATTTATATTTTTATGTGCAGTCGTGTTTTTGAAGGGGAAGTGCACATCACTCTGAATTTTCATAGATTTGTGAATGGATACATGTAAAGCACACCACAGATAGCCTGAGGATAAAAGCTCACCTTCCTGTTTATCTCTTCCTCATCTCATCCCACAAAGAGCCACCATTAATCCCTGTGACTTCCACCATCAAAGTGTCCTTAGCGTCGCTCACTGTACAATCCACTTCCCATATCTCATCTGGATTTTTTCCTTCTCTCTGAATTCTAAATGAATCTTTTTTTCTTTTCTTTCCACTCGTCCCCAACATTTGCTAACACACAGTGTGTTCCCTTAACTCCTGACAGACTTCGGCGACTTCCACCGCCAGGAGAGAGGCCTGACTGTGTCCCAAAGGCTTCTGACGCTTAGCAGACCGGGCCAGCTTCCCAGGCTGCCTCACCGCCTTCCTCTCTCCCCAGTGCGGAGCTTGTGCCACACCCTGCCTGCCGCCGCTCAGAGCGGACTGGGGATCCAGCTGCTTGCTTCCTGAATGGCTCAAATGCCACACATTCCATGGGACTTCATCTTCTCTCCATCAAAATTGTCACACGCCCCTCATTGCTACCCTTAGCTGCTGTGTCCCCCTCTACCCTCTACTTTCTTCAACATTTCAAGGGTAATTACCGTGAATCCATCAGTGTCTGTACACACTCACTGCTTCTGTTTATAAGGATAAGGATCCAGCTGAAATCTTAAGCATGGCTGAGTCCTGAAAAATATTACCTATAAAGACTGAAGACCAGTGCTTTTTTTTTTTTTTTAAAAAAAAAAAATGTTTTCTTTACCCATGGGGATGGAGAGATGGGTGGTGTTTAAGAACACAGGCTGCTCTTGCAGAGGACCAAAGTTCAGTTCCCAGTACCCACATAGCAGCTCACACATATCTGTACCTCCAGTTCTAGGCCATCTGGCCTCTGTGTGGTACACAGACTTGCATATAAGCAAAACACCAGTACACATAAAATTAAAAAAATAAATCTTAAAAATAAATAGTTTTCCTGGAAGGAAAACATTTCATAAGCTCCCTTTAAAGGGGGTTTCTAGGGAAAGATGGAGTGTCTAGACAGCAGCATTTTCTTGGTTTGGGTGAGATGCAGAGCTTCTATCTATGTCAGTGTGGTGTGTACTGGTGTAAGTGGTGGTGCAGCCATCTGGTACAGGCTTCAATGATGTTTAAATACAATACAGCTCTAGTAAAGTATATGGTTTGTTTCCTGAAAGTCTTTAAAAACAAAATATTCTCAGACTAAAAGTGAATAATCATTTGTCTCTGACAATGTAACCTGTATGAATTATTTGTGTTTCCTGTTTTCATTCTCACATGAGTTAGGTCTCAGCATTATATCGGAAAGATTCATAATCTGGTGTTCATGGCTCTAACCCTTCAAGGTGATGCCATTTCTCTGGAGGAGACAATGAGTTGGGCATGTTTTTAATATATCGACAACATCAGATTCTTTGCTTTCTCCCTCCCTCCCCCTCCCCTCCTCCCTCCCCCATTTGCTGACACACATTAGCCACTCTTTCAGCTGCTGATCAGGCAGGAATGAACAACACAGGCATGTCCCCTGCTGTCAGCAGGATGATCAGACTAAACAGATGGAGGCAGAGAAGCCATTGATTAAGAAAAAGACATAATTTTTCAGCCATGTTTATTAATCACTGAAAAAAAAATCTTGCTTTTCTGTAGTTTCCAAGATGCTCCTGTACAGATATTTTTACCGTCTCCTTACTTAAGAAATACTTGTGAGAAGTTATTTTAATATGCCACTCACGTGCCTTCCTAATAAACCGGAAATGCAATCAGTTGATTCTTGTGCACTGTTCAATATTGAAACCTGTCTGTGTCTGTGATGCTCTCATTTCCGAGAGCAAAAGCAAACACCGTAATATACTACAGCTCACCACTAAAGACTGTTTTGCAGTTTTTTCTCTATGCACTTCTACGTTCATCTAAATTAAATCAACTACTGATTTTCTTCCAAGGTCATTTACCTTCTGTCTGGTTTTTGTTTGTTTGTTTGTTTGTCTTAACTCCTAAGTGCCAGCCTCTTGTCTACTTTGTTTTTGTACTGAGACTTTAAATTGTAAGAGGCCTGGCAGCATGAAAGCCATAGCATGCGTTAAGCTATCTAGTCTCTTAATGTAGCAAAATTTGCAGTCAGAAAATTAGTAGAATTCTTAGTACTACTTTATTCTATTCCTCCAAATCCTCCTGTGATTTTTACAGGCGCTATTTTCTTTTTCTTCTTTTTAAAGCTCTAGGTTTTAGGTTTCATTTGGAACCACAACTGCTGTACCCCAGCTGTAACAAATGCTTGGATTCTGGTTTGGAGGATGTCCAAACCCAGGCGCTTCCCTAGAGAGTCGGGGGACATTCCTTTGCCCAGACTTAGAAGCATCGGAATGGGAGTCACCAGCCTCTGTCTCAAGTAACTTTACCACGCTCCCAAGTCCGCTGACCAGCAGTGTAAAAGAAAGGGCTGGAGAGGTGGCTCAGCAGTTAAGAGCACTGGCTGCTCCTGCAGAGGTCGTGGGTTCAATTCCCAGCACCAACAGGATGGCTCATGACCACCTGTAACTCCAGTTCCAGGGGATCTGATGCCCTTTCCTGGCCTCCTTGGGCACCAGGCATGCATATGGCACATATACATGCATGCTAACAAACGTGTGTGTGTGTGTGTGTGTGTGTGTGTGTGTGTGTGTGTGTAAAGTAAAAGAAAAGCAAAGGACTGAATTCCTAGGACCCATGAAATCCCCTGTGCTTATATTGCTATTTATTGTCTTTACTCTCTTAGCTTCACTCAGAATCTCTGTGTTTATACAGCCCTCGCTGTGCACAAGCCAGGGAACTCAGATTGCATATGAAAACATGGACCCAGGTCTGACTGTGTGCTCTTACCATCTGAGGACAGGAGCCTAGTAGAAGATAAGACAGAGAATCAGCCCTGAAAATAAAGATGTCTCCTCCTTAAATGACTCCTGAAGGAGGGGACAGAGGGCACAGATAAAACAATAGTAACAGTGAGAGTATCCTCTAAGTTGAAGCATCTTGCTTATGGTTCCCTTCCAGAATTGGGGAGTGAGTCACAAGGGAAGGGGGTGGGGGCTGGGTGGATGCAGCGCCTGGCCTTGGGGAGCCAAGACACTGACTGAAAAGGCTCTTTCTTTCTCCTGGCAGAGGCAGCCTTGCAGCTGGGGCCCGCTGCTCTGAGGACGCCCCTGCTGGCTGGCGGCCTCTTGAGAGAGCATGGTAGAGTCTGGTCTTAACCCCAGGCTCTGGTCATAGGGTGGTTTAAACGACCACCCAGCGAGTCAAGAATATCTATTCAATCTAAACTTCAACTTGAAATCTTTCTTCTGAGATCTAAGATTCACAGTGAGACCAAACCCTGTGGCTACTCCAGTCTCTCACATAAAATGGCTTGGCATTTTCATTGAGCCTAATACATACACTATGTATTATCTTTAAACTATTTATTATGTGAAATAGCCATCATCTGAAAACTTGAAATCTGAAATGTCCAAAATCATAAACTTTTTGAGCACTTACTGCTGTTCAGAGTGGAAAACTCCATACCTGATCTATGTGAAGAATTTTACAAATAAAAGACTTCATGTAAACTTGACAGTTTCTTGCTGAAAGACTACATTTCCCAGATTCCTTTTCAGATTACAGAAGTCATTTCAGCCACTATAAGGGTTCTGGTCAATCTTCTGTAGGCATTTTGGCCACCTAAATATGTATTAAGTCATGTTTTAAAATACTAGATATGGTAATTTAAAGCACTGGTCCCAATCTTAAAATTTTTGCCTTAGCAAATTGTTTTTCTAAGCAAAAATTGTGTTTTACCTGAGATACTTTTTGTTCATTAAGTAATAGCTGGCATTATAAATATTTGAAATACCTTCTGTTAATATTTATTCCTTGGATGCTGACTTTAACAGACTTCTTTTACAAAGATTACAGGTACATGTTCTTTATGCAGGAGTCTGGTGTAAATAAACAGCTAATTACAGTTATCCTGTCCTTCTACAGGACTGTGGTACATGGTTCAGCCAGATGCACAATTACATTTCACCTTATGTTAATTCTATATTTACCTTTATGTTATATTGAATGTTAACCTTGATGTGAAGTTTTCCTGTGCAATCTTGTCTCTTAATGTTGTATAGTTATTATTACCTCCTGACTTGTGTTCTGGATCTTTGCCAACTGTTGAGCTTTATCATGGTCCCTCGGATTGTTGTTGGAATTTTCTTTGGGCTGACAACCAGCTGCCAAGTAATGACACAGAGACTTCTTATTAATTATGAAAGCTTGGCCTTTAGCTTAGGTTTGTCCCGCTAGCTCTTATAACTTAATTTAACCTGTTTTTCTTCATCTACATTTTACCTCAGTGCTTTTTACCTTTCTTTCATTCTGTATGTCCTGCTTTCCTGCTTTCTCCGTGTTTATCTGTCTGGTTCCTGGCATCTCTCTCTCTCTTTTCCTCTGTCTCCCTCTCTCTGTTGAGTCTAGATTCCTGCTTCTACTTATTCTGTCTGCCTGGAAGTCCCACCTATACCTCCTGCCTAACTATTGGCCATTTAGCTTTTTATTAGACCAATCAGGTGCCTTAGGCAGGCAAGGTAAACAAATACAACACATCTTTACACAGTAAAACTAATACTCCACAATGTCAGATGAACTTCTTTTGAACCTTCCCTTGTCACCCCTGTCTGCTGGGAAGCAGTTTCTGATATTGGTGCCCCCAAACCTCTAACAGTCTCTAAAAGGGGATTAGTGGGCCATCAAACTCATCTCTCTTCATCCCACTCTGGACATTGTTTTGGGGACTCAGAACAGTAACAGCTGGGTTTCTTTGCATCAGTTAACTTCTCTATTTTACCAGCTCAGATCAGCTCAACATCCTTCAGGACTGTCTCGACACCTTGGTGGGTGCAGTACTCCAAAACTAAAAGGGACCAATCTGACCACTGCTAAAGATGGGATCTGTGCTCTCCTCAGCACTGCTTCCACATAAACCAACCCTAACTGGTTGTGAAGGAGCCTATAGACACAGGGACCAGACAACAACTCCCTTTGGTTCCCTTCCAGTCTGGCTCCTCCCCTTGGTCACTCTTTCCTCTTGGTTACCCTCACACCTATGTTTTTTACCTTGTCCTTTAGATGTTTAACTGCGGAACTTCACCCTACACCCAAACAAAATGTTCCTACACGCTCTCCCCTTAGCTCTCACCCTACAACAGCCGCGTTTGCTCCCGCTCTGTCTGCAAAAGGACCTTTCAGATGCTGTGGAGAAACTCTGGCGAACTGGGGCCTTCATCCCTTTCACTTCAGGCCAGGTACAATTCTTTGCATTTGTCCTCTATTTTTTCTGTTCCCTTCCTTAGATGCTCTATAGCTCCCTGCTACTTTTGCTAGCTCATTTTGGTACAAGAGCCCTGGCAATGCCCACTTCTCTCACCAGCCCACCCTGTCTCTCCCACCGCTGCTCCTCCCTCTCTCCCAACCTCCCCTGAAAATCTCTACTCTACACTCTCACTAAATCATTGCTTACAGCCCTCTAATAATTATTTTCCAAGTCTTTTCAGGAACACAGGACAGCAATTGCCTGATCCATCACAGCTGATCAAGTTAAGACTCTCCCCCTGCTCCATGACCAGAGGACCCCCTCTTCAATGGACCCAGAACTACCCCCTCTGACAAAGACCATCAGCAGCAGAAAGCAGCTATAACACCCCTGCCCTGCAATTTTTATATGTTCTCAGAGTCGGGAATGATAGTTTCCTGCTAAAGAACTACACTTCCCAGCTTCCCTTGCAGACTTCGGAAGTCATTTCCACCCCTATAAGGGGCTGCATCCCATCTTCTTCCATAGGCATTTTGGCCATCTGTGCATGTAGGTGACAAAAGTGCCCCTCCACCATGAACACGGCCCCCCACGTCCCTCTTGCTTCCCATCTTCTCTCTCTACCTGCTTTAAATCATCTAACAAGCCTCCCTTCAGCCTGTTATATATAAAGCTGCACATAAAATACTAATAAATCCACTTTAAAACTTGGGTCCTATCCATAAGGTATCTCCTTGTCTCCACACAAAATCTCCAAGGCTGTGTGGACATGTTTTGCATACTGTATTGATAGATAGATGAAAAAAAAAAACAACAAGAAAACAAATCCTGTGTGTTTTCATATAATGCAGTGGAAATCCTTTGCACCACAGTATGACGAATCTATAGATGTAGACAGTCAGACTGGGGAGGTCAGGCTAACAGGAAGCAGAAACAGCTGGCAGAACCGAGGAAATCATCTGCTGAACTGGCCTGCAGGGGGCAGAAGGAGTCCAGGGAAAGACAGCGATGAAGTGGAGGGAGACCCTCAGACTCTGCTCAGCCCCCCTCCCCTGTAGTCAAACACTGGGTGTTTCCTTTTCTTTCTTGCATCTCTACCTGCCTGCCAACACCCGTTCTAATACCAAGTTCTCATGTCATTTGAGGCTTCTACGGGGAGATTTGTGCCAAATCTCTAAACCTTACTCTTAGCTAGTGGGAAATGGCAGCATTATTCAGAGGAGCAGAGAAATACATGCCAAGCTCTCTCCACGCCTTAAGGTCATACTTTGCTGGTATAAGACTGTCTTCCAGGGGGCCATATCCTTCTTATTTTCTGGATGATGGCTTGGGAAGGAACTTCCGGCGGGCCTCATAAAATAGCTTTTCATGCTCATAACTTGGGCTTGGCATTTTCTCATAAGAGTCCTCTTTCCTTCAGAAGCAGAAAGTTGGTGTCTGAGTTCAGCGTACAGCAGCGTGGCCATTGCCAGTGGCAGATCTATTCTGTCTTTGTGCTTCAGACACTTCCGGTTTCGCTTCAGACTCTGAGCTTCTAGAAGGCCAGGAATCCTATGTGGCAGGTGAGGGGTGTGTTTGGTGGGTGATGTTTTACAGGCAAGACCATTTTATCCCATGCCACTTCCTGTGCCCATTGCACTTTTATGTTCTAAAAGGGTCCCCATCTTCCCATTCCATTGCTGCTCACTCTTCTGCTTCATTTCATGCATCTGGCCCACCTGGATTCTGTGAAGTTTGACCAGGTTCTATATTGAGGGCCAAGTTCAGTGAGAAACCCTGTCTCAAAAAGTAAGGTGGAGGGCAATTGGAGAAGGCACCAACATTGACTTTTGGCCCTCTTTCATATGCATGCGCACACACACACTCACACACTCATGTGCCTACATCTACATGCACACATACATACACCACATACACATGTACACACACATACACATATTCAAGCACACATGCATGGAGAGACATAAACAAGCTCTAGGTTCAGCAAAGGACCTAGTCTAAAAAAAAATAAGGTTGAAGGTTATAGAGGAAGATACCAGTATCAAATTCTGGCTTCTACATGTACACACAAGTGTACATAACCACACATGCACGCGCTCTCTCTCTCTCACACACACACACCAAAAAGGAAACCAAGAACAAACTTTCCTCCATGTCTTTGTCCTAGGTGTTCCTCACGTACAGACAAATCTTCCTATAGAATCTAACTTGCTGGCACAGAGAGGCTTAGCTTGCCTCACTTCTTTTTAAATTGTCAATGTCATCTTTGTAGAGTACAGACCTCATTATGCCTTTGCTTAAGAATCTTTTTGATCTTTCACTGCCTAAAGATCAAGAACCCAAAACATGGCGCCTGAAGCTTCTCACGTCTAGTCCCAATCAACCTTGATCCTGTCTCCATGCTTCCTGTGCCCAGTGCCATCTCATACTACTCCACACATTCCTCTCCAGGGTCCCAAATTTCGAGGCCTGGCTCCTTCCTGCTTTTCTTTCTCCTGTCTGGAATTCCTGCGTACCTCCTCATAGCTGAGTCAGAAAGACTCAACTGCCCTTCCCAGACTATCTAGAAATATCTCCTTCTCTGCTGCATTTTTCAGAGTCCTTCTAGGCAACCCCTGTCCATTTCATGTTCACATTCCATGGTTGACTTCTTAGTTAGGGGTTCTGTTGCTGTGAAGAGACACCATGACCATGGCAATGCTTATAAAGGAAAACATTTAATTGGGGTCACTTATAGTTTCAGAGATTTAGTCCATTATCATCATGGCAGGTGGAAGACATGGTGCTGGAGAAGGAGCTGAGAGTTCTACATCTTGACCCACAGGCAACAGGAAGTGAACTGAGTCTACAGTAGGAATAGCTTGAGCATAGGGAACCTTGAAGTCCACCCCCACAGTGACACACTTCCTCCAACAAGGCCACACCTACTTTAACAAGGCCACACCTACTTTAACAAGGCCATATCTCCTAATAATGCCAATGCTTATGAGCTTATGGGAGCCAATTACATCCAAATTACCACAGCATCTATTAAATACTTCCTGTGGCTCAGTTAATTCAGATGAAACTACCAGGTCTGCTTCAAGAGGCTAACACAGCTGATCCCATGGATCATAAGCTGTGAAATCGTGGCTGCAGGCATCTGTCTCAGTCACTCTGGCATCTCCATGCTATCTTGAACAAGTTGACATCACAGACCAACATTACCATGGAGAGTGACCCTACTGGGCGGCCATGTATTTCTCTCATGTAGTCTAAACTACTCCTGGCCTGGCCACGAGAGACATAAACAAGCTCTAGGTTCAGCAAATGACCTAGTCTTGAAAAAATAAGGTGGAAGATTATAGAGGAAGATACCAGTATCAGCTTCCACCTATGAACATATTTGGAATCTGCTCCTGCTTTCAGTCCTGCTCTGTGCTAGCCCAAGACACCATCTTTTCTTTCCCAGATGACTATTGTAGCCTTCACACCAGAGATGCTATGGCCATTCTTGCTTTTCAACTTCTCCACTCTTGCTTTTCAACTTCTCCAAAGTGGCCCTAGTGGTGCCAAACAGATCAAGCCTCTTCCTTGCTTAAAGTACCCACTAGATTGCCATTGTAGTTGGAGTGAGATCCAAACCCTTCCCCTGGCTGACAAAGGCTCCCTGGCCCAGCCTCTGGCTGCTTTACTGAGTTTCTGCCAAACCGTCTCATCTCGTTCACCAGCTCATGATGACAGAGATCTTCAAGAAGATGACAAGCTGGTCATCGAGAGGATAACAACATGGATCCTAAGCTGTGGCATGAAGGCTGTGGGCAATTCTTTGTTTGTTTGTTTGTTTTTCGAGACAGGGTTTCTCTGTGTAGCTTTGGAGCCTGTTCTAGATCTCACTCTGTAGACCAGGCTGGACTCAAACTCACAAAGACTTTCCTGGCTCTGCCTCCCGAGTGCTAGGATTAAAGGTGTGTGCCACGGCCCCCAGCACGTGGGAACTCTTAGTCACTCTGCCCTCTCTGGCCGTCCTGAACAGGCTGTCACTTGGTTTCTGTCTTAGGGTGTTTGCAAACTTCCTTGTCACCATGGGCTCAGTGGGAACATCAGCGTCTTCTAAGTACCTCCCTTGACTACTGAATCCAAATACACTGCTTTGTTGTGTGTATAACATTTATTATTCTCATTTCAAGAAGGTTTTAATTATCTTTCTTTTACCAAAGAAATGTTCAGAAGACTCCTGTATGTCTTACCTGTGATTTTTATACCTAAGATCAGTTTTAGTTGTTTATTTATTGACAGAGCCTTGCCACATAGCCCAGGCTGGCCTTTAACGCTAATCCTTGCACCTCCTCCTCTCCAGAGCTTGGATTACAGATATGTGCCACCATAGGCCAGAATTCCTCAGCCACTCTAACCCAGGAACACAATAATTAAGTTTTTATCTCATTAGACTAGAAGATCTGACTTCTAATTATTAGGAAAATGTTGTTTGTTTTTGCTCTTTTGGGGGGCTATCCACCCAGCTCCCAAATAAATCACAGAGAGACTTATTATTAATTATAAGTACCTGGCTATAACTTGGCTTGCTTCTTGACAGCTTTTTTTAAACTTTAAATTTTCATGGTTTCCTTTTGCCTCTGTGTTTTTTTCCTTTTTCTTATTTCTGCAACCTTCCTTTGTTTCTTACTCTGAGGCTAGCTGTGTGGCTGGGTGGCTGGGCCCTGGATTCCTCCTCCTCCTCTGGCTACTTTTCCTCCTCTCAGATTTCTTCTTCTATTTATTCTCTCTGCCTGCCAGCCCTGCATAGTTCTCTCTCCTGCCTCACTATTGGCCATTCAGGTGTTTTAGACAGACACAGTATCACAGCTTCACAGTTAAACAAATGCAACATAAACAAAGGTAACACACCTTAAAATAATATTCTACAATACTAAAATGTATAGAAAGTTGAAATATAATTGAAATTCATAAGTGTCAAGAATGCTATTTCCTTTTAATAGTATTTCTTCTTAAAACATAAAAAAGAGAATAAAATGATGAATTCTGGTTAGTCCACCAAAAGATTTGTTAGCTGTGCTTTGGTCCCTGTAGATAAAACACTCTGATACCATGGTCCAACTCATTCTGTTCAAAACCGAAATGCTATGAGCATGGTTTATCTCCTGTGAAGAGAATGTTGAAGTTTAATCCCCACAGTGAGAAATGAGAGGGTAGAAGTTTGGTCTGACTGTTGGTTAGGGCAGGAACCTTGGAGGGAGGCCCATGTTTGGATGCATTTGGCCGCTCTTGGCCAATTTCCTTGCCTCTGTCTTGGGCTCTACAGCCCTACCCTTGACTATGCCTGTCAGAGTCTCACTGGTCCAAGCAGTCTTGATTTCTCTCTGACACTCTTTCCCCATATAACCCAAAGGATGTGCACATGTGTAGTTAAAAAAACAAAAACAAAATTCCTTCAACCTCCTCTTTCCAGAAGAAAGGTTCTTTTCTCTCACTGAAACTCTGTCCAGAACCCAAAGCAGTTGGGAGTTTTTGAATTCTCTGCTGGCTCTCTTTAGCTCCCTGGTGGTGTCCTCTGCTAGGCTTTCTCCTCCTGTGTCCTGTTGACAGACAGATGATCATTCTCTCTCTGCATCTGGCTTGAGTCTTGTCCTACAGGGGCTTTTCTGGCCTGCCATCACCAGCGCCCAGGGTATGTGTGGTACATTTCCCAAGCCTTAAGATGCCCTGCACATATTTTTCACACTTGTAGAAAGCAGGCTGGGGACACTGCTTGAAAACTATTTACAGTCATTCAAAAGGGTGGGTTATAACATTTATCATATGCTTTATCATATTAAAGGTGAATAAAAGCTTTCAAGTCACTTTTGGCGAATAGCTCATGAGGTTATTAGCTGGAGGTAATACAACTTGGCCTGGTGACATGTCTACATTTCAGGAATAGGAATGGCTGGACCCAAGTGACCTGATACCTCCTGTGAGTCCTATCCCAAGACAACTAAATCTTCAAGGCAGCCTCATAAACATTTGCTCTGAAACAAATCAGACTGTAATCGGATTTTTTTTTTTTTTTTTTGGTTACTTATGAGTAACAAACTGTTATAGATTCCCTTGGAGAAGGCATTGCCTTCTGAAGAAACTATGTAAATAATGAAAGTGTTCTTTGCTTGACAAAGTGCCCTAAGCATCCTGACATCTCAAATATTTGTTTTGTTAGTCACTAGTAAATGAGCCCAGATCCACTTGGAAATGATAGCTGGGCAACAACAGGGATAGAGAGGCAGGACCTTTTCCTTTCCATGTATGTCTGCCTTCCACAAATGCTGACTCTGCCCCAGGTTCTAGGTAGACAGTTGGTTACAGTGATTTGTAAATGGAGATTATCTTGGGGTTACAGTGATTTGTATATATGGAGGTTGTCTTGGGGTTACTTTCCTTTCTATTCTTGAAGACTATATATGGTCTGTATTTAAGATTTCATTGACCTTTCTGGTCATGATGGCACACACCTTTAATTCCAGCATGCACTGGGAAGGCAGAGGCAGGCAGATCTCTATGAGTTCACGGCCAGTCTGGTCTACAGAGTGAGTTCCAGGACAGCCAGAGCTACATAAAGAGAACCTGTCTCGACCAACAAATTCATTGACCTTGAGCCTGTTGAAAAACTCCTAATTTCTGAAGTTGTTTGAAGTTAGACAGCAAGGCCAGACCCAAGGGGATCCACTCCCACCCTTGAGAGCCCACAGTCTGTCTGTTCCTTTCTCATCAATTTCTCTCTCTGACACAGTTTCCCATGTGGACCCCAAAGACTGTAGCACAGGTACAGTGATAAAGCTATCTCCTCTTTGAGTTGTAACACAGTGCGTCTTTCCAGAATAGAAGCATCTGCTCATCTTTTCTCTTTCTGAAACTGTGTCAGGAGCCCAAGAAATGGCCAGCGTCCTGAAAATCAAATGCATATTAATGTGTTAACATTGGCTTAGTGAATTGGAGGGCACTGGGGAAATCAGTTTTATGATCTTTCTTATAGAAAAAAAATTCAATTTTCTTTCAGTGTTGGCTGCATGAATTGGAGATTGGCTGTAGGGGTTTGGGGAAAGGTAGATTTGATTCTCACATTTGGATGGACTGGGGGGAAGTTGGTGCAGGGATGAGATGATCAACGCAGTCTGCCTTCACTGTTAACGCTTCAGCGCAGCCACACAAAGTAAGGCAAGCCTGCAAGGTGTGGCACTTCCCAGGAGCAGGACGTTAGAATTGAAGGATCTTTTGAGTTTGTCCCATTTGAAGAATTTTGAAGGGAAAAAAAGTTTTTAATGGAATTCTAGACTTTTTCTAAAAAAACAAAACAAAACAAAAACCTAATCAAGTCACAGCTTCTCTGAGGCCAGTGTCACTCGGCTTTGAGAAGCTGAGAGAGTAGAAACTACCCATCAAAACCAAATAATTTTATTAAATCAAACCGAATCATTTTATTAAAGCTTTTTGTCTCCTGCAGGTGAAAGACTTTGGCTTGCTGTAAACTGCCTGTCTGATGTGACAGGTTTTGTAAGTGTTCACCAAGGAAATGGTAGCTGAAACGCTATGATGACTCCAGTTCAAGGCTGTCTGCTAAGTCCTCTCTATAAAGCTCCTCCCTGATAAGTGGACAGTCCCTACAGGTCCCAGGGAGAAGACATAGTTCTGGGACACTGTTATTCATCCTACCACACCAGGCAGCCTCATGCCGGGCACTTACCTTTGCAAACCTCCCCAAGAGAGAAAAATGGGAAATAAGGAAAACATTTACAAGCCCCGAGGATGGGAGAAATGTTAGCGTCAATGCCTTCTTTCTCTGGATCTGAGAAATCTCACCCCAGCTGGAAACCTCTGCCTCACTCAACAGTCTTGTTCCTTCTGGAAATCAACTAGGACAGCAGGCATCCTGCTCGCCAGATGGGCATTTGGCAAATGTTTGTTGAGTAAAGTTCATCAGAGAAAGCAACTGGTACGCTGTCATTTCTCTCGGCATATAAAACAGATTTCTGCTTTATCTTTGGTGCAATATTCCACTATAATTGTCCCATAGGTAGGACTATATATCTGATTTTCCAATCCAAACTGTCAATAAGACTCTGCCTTGACTACCCTAGCATCTGTCTTTGTTTGAGAACCCACAATGCCCTCAGAAGGCATGACTCTTCCCTGTGGCTGTCACTGAGGTCTTACCACTGGATTTGCCCTCCAATCCCCACCTCTATTGGTCTCCAGTTAACCTACGCCGGGCCAGATAGACACAGTCTCAGGCTGCCTAGCCACAGCTCTATTCCTGTCCGTAGACTCCCTCTCACATTTTGTTCTGGAAGTTTTATAGTTTTAGCTTCTGTATTTGGATCTGTACTCCAAATTTTAGGGCTTAGTAATGGTGTGAGGCAAGGTTCAATTCATTTTCCATGTGGATATTCAATTTCCCCAGAATCATTTCCTGAAAAGACAGCCTTTTTCACTGTGGAATGTGATGGGTTCTTCATGGGAAATATACTGAACATATATGTGCCAGCTCATTCTCGACTTCCTGATCCTCAGTCACGGATGATTATTCCACACTGTGACCTCGACTCCTGAATAAATCTTGCATTGTTTTATTTATTATGCTTACTTTGGCATTAGTTTGTGTATCAGTTACCTTTCTGTTGCTGTGAGAAACTACCATGGCCAACAGCAACTATCTTAGTTAGAGTTTCTATTGCTATGAAGAGACACCATGACCACGGAAACTCTTATAAGGGAAAACATTCATTGGGGCTGGCTTGCAGTTCAGAGGTTTAGTCCATTATGGCCATGGTTGAAGCCTGGTGGCATGCAGGCAGACACGGTACTAGTGAAGGAGCTGAAGGTTCTACATCTGGATCTGCAGGCAGTAGGAAGTGACTGGCTAAGCTTCGGAGACCTCAAAGCTCACCCCTACAGTGACACCTCCTCCAACAAAGCCTCACCTACTCTAACAGGGTCTCACTTCCTAATAGTGACACTCCCTGTGGGCCTAGGGGGGCCATTTTCTTTCAAACCACCACCGCGACTCATAGAAGAGTTTATTTTGTCTTGCACTTCCAGGGAAGCTGTGCATAATGGTGGGGGAAATACGGCTGGAACAGGAAGCTAGCTGATCACATCTCACCACACAAGAAGCAGAGAGAGCGAACTAGAACTGGAGTGACACTATGACATCTCAAAGCCCACCCCCAGGCAATACTTCCCCCAGCAAAGCTCCACCTCCTCGAGGTTCTGTAACCTCCACAAACAGCATCACTTACTGGGGATGAAGTGGCAAAAACCTCAGCCCATGGGTGCTAATGGAATATTATTTTAAGGTGTGTTACTTTTGTTTATGTTGCATTTGTTTAACTCTGTGAAGCCGTGTTACTTTGCCTGTCTAAAACACCTGATTGGTCTAATAAAGAATTGAACAGCCAATAGCAAGGCAGGAGAGAGTAAAAGGCAGGGCTGGCAGGCAGAGAAAATATATAGAAGGAGAAATCTGGAAGAAGAGGGAGAAGGAACAAGAATGGGAGAGGACTTTAGGGGCCAGCCACCCAGCCACCCAGCCACCCAGCAACCCAGCCACCCAGCCACCCAGCTACACAGCCAGACACGCAGTGAGAAGGAAAGAAAAGGTATACAGGAATAGAGAAAGATAAAAGCCCTGAGGCCAAAGATAGAAGACATAATTTAAGTTAAGAAAGCTGACTAACAACAAGACAAGCTAAGGCCAGGCATTTATAACTAAGAATAAGCCTCCGTGTGTGATTTATTTGGGATCTGGGTAGCAGGTCCCCCAAAACAACAAAGAGCCAAAAGAGTAAAATAAATAAAACGATAAGTGGGGACATTTCTCTGTGGTGATATTGTGTGCCCCAGTATATTGTGCACCTTAGTAAACTTATCTGGGATCAAAGAACAGAACAGCCACTAGATACAGAGGCCAGAAAATGGTGGCACACACACCTTTAATCCTAGCGTTCTGGAGGCAGAGATCCATCTGGATCTGTGTGAATTCAAAGCCACACTGGAAACAGCCAGGCATGGTGACACACACCTTTAATTCCAGGAAGTGATGGCAGGAAACAGAAAGTTATATAAGGTGTGAGGACCAGGAACTAGAGCCTGGTTAAGCTTTTAAGCTTTTGAGCAGCAGTTCAGCTGTATCGGGGACTCTGGGGATCTAGCCCCTTTTTAGTCCCCTCCCAGGGCCCGGGAAGAATCTACAACCAGCTGATAATCTTTGAAGAAAAGAAATGAATCTATGTACACAAAACTCCTTAGTTCATACACTTTATTATTCTCACTTTATTATTCTGTCAGTTCTCTCTCTACAAGCTTATACTCTGCTCTCATTTTTAGCTCCTTTCTTGCCCAATTTCTCTTTACATTTATCTGCTGTCCCCTCTAGATTCTATCTTAATTCCTTCATCTAGTTCTGCCCCTTCTAGGTTTTCATCCATCTAGTTCTTTCCCATAGCAGCTCCTTTCCCATCTCCTTCTCTCTCATCTTGTTCTTCCCCATCAGACTCTTCCTCATCTTCCATCTTGTTCCTCTAGTACTCTCTTCTAGTCCTTCAATCTAGTTCTTCCCCATCTCAGTTTGTTCCTCTCAAGTTCTTACCCATCTAGTTCTTCCATTCTCTTTTCTCTCCTCCATTCCCCAGTGCCCTGGAAGTCCTGCTATATATACACTTACAGGCAGTATTCCCTTAGCAGTGCAAAGCCAGGCTTCTAGGATCAAACAGGGGGTGATAAGAATCACATAGAGAGGCAATAACCATTAATTATCATTTGCAACCCCAAAGGGAAGTGACCAATGGGGAAATGAATTAACTAAAGGCTAAATTCGGGTAATATCTAAGAAGAGGGCTCTTATGTGCTCAACTATAATCTTAAACGTGATTGGTAGAAAATGTTAAGAATCTATAAGTTGCTAGATCAATGGGAGAAAATAAAACTGCCTTCTTTTTTCCTGTGGCTCCTATCTGTCCAAGCTATCTGCCGTTTTTCTGCAGGGTTGGGGAAAGTGTGCTCGGTTGCTAGGCAATCTGTGTACAGGTAGATGTCTCTGGTGATAGTTGAAGGGAGATCTGGAACTGGAAGTAAGATTTGGGAAAGGAAGAAGTTAAGCTTAATTGGCACATCCGTCAGGCCTTCTCAAACAGGTAGCCTGGATGCTTAAGTCTTTTCTTAGAGAGTATGGAGGTATCTCTGATAAGGTACTTTCCTCCATTTGGGGATGGACCTGACGGGATGCTGCCAATGATGATAATTACAGGGAAGCTTGAACTGGGGTTCTGGCTGAGCATAGCTGTCAGCACAGAAAATTATCTAAATATTCCTAGAAGTGGTTAGGTAAGGAGTTAGAGGTCTATAAAGTTAGTAAGGCTGTAAGGAAGGAGGGTCTGAGCTAAATTGTGTAAAGCTATTAATTAACGTCCACCTGACTTAGGCAGTGTCTCCTTGTGGAATTTGCCTTAAATCAGGAGACTTGCATGTGGACTGTTACTACTGCTAGTCCTTGAAAATGGCTAAGGGAGATATCTGATTCCAGAGAAAGCCTTTTCTGAGGCTGTTCTCCAAATACCTGAAATGTGTATGTCCAGAGAGTGATCAGTCTACACTATTAGCCCTTCTTAGGGAAAAGTCAATTGGGAAAACTATGAAGGCACACATGATTTTCATAACAGAAGACAGCTGACATATAACAAGCCAAGTAACACCAAAGGCTCCTTGGAATTTGGCTTCCTCTGGACGAATTCCCTGATTCTTCCTGGTAGTGACTTTGCCGTAACCAGCTGAGTTCTTATGATATTCCTGCGGCCCGCAGCACAGCTGAGATCCAATTGGATGAGGACTCAGAGGCTTCCAGTCTGAGGAAACAGGATCAGCTGAGGAACTGGCGAGCTGAGGAAGCTGTGGCTTGTTCTGCTTCTCTGATCTACCAGCGTTCACCCCAATACCTGGCTCTGGGCTTGTTTTTATTAATAAGACCTTTTAAGATTCATCTACATTTCTCATTCAATTTGCCATGGCTTGCTTAATGTTTTTCAGTTCCTTAAAGTAGAAATAAATGCTACTGATATGAAATCATATGAAATACAGGTTTGAAGTACATATGAGAAATATATGAAATATAAGTATTTGATGCTGTAAGTGTACCTTTTATTACTGTTTTGCCAATGTATACATTTTGGTACTCTATTCTTTTGTTTTAATTTAGTCAAGATACTAATTTCTTGTGTGACTTCTTTGACTCATGGACTAATTAATACATTCTCAAATGCTTGGGAGGATTTCCTAAGTGCCTTTCTCTTGTCTGTCTCTAAACCTAACAGCTTTGCATTTAGAGAACACACTTAGTTTGGTTCCTGTCTTTTAAAAATGTGCCAAGACTTATTTTATAGTTCAGAATAGGCCCTGTTTTGGTAAATGCTTTTTGTGTGAACTTGATAAGGGTATAAATTCTACTGTTGATTTCTGCTATGTCCTATCATGATTCTTTCTACCTAGGAAGGAAGTGAATTGCCAAGGTCCTCCGGAGACCTCCACACATGCCTCTGTGCTGAGATCGGGCCCTGCCCCTTTCAGAAAGCCCGCCAAGTGGCGACCACACCTACAGGGTATTTTTAAGCTCTGGTCCATAGACCTGCCATGTGATTTCTCTTTCTTGCCCTCCCCCGTCTCCCCTCCCCACCACAGATCACCCAGGAATACTTTGCTGTTATTAATTCAGCTTGATTTGGCTTATTGTATCTGTGGAGAAAACCATTACTGGGGATTCATACTTACCAAGAACCTCCTTGTGTCCTTACTAGCCACAGCATGAGGGCCTTGACTTTCCTTGCTGTGTGTATATTATACCTGTGCAAAGCTTTGTGCTCCCCAGGAGATGTGCTGATAGCTGTCTTTCTGCGCTCTTCTGACAGGTCTGGAGTCTCATTTTTAGGCCTTTCCAGGCCATCAGAGACATAGGAATTTCTGAATTCCAGCTGAGGTAGCTTCATTCCCTGCGTCTTTCTGGGGTATTTCATATGAATTCGCTAATATGCTCCTTGTCCTAGCTCAGGTGAGCGGTAACATAGCCCTCCCCTATCTGCTTGTGGAAGGTCCCCATGCCGAGCAGTACCGAAGGGAGTTCCTGTCCTGGGGCCTCAGATCAAACCAATCGCCTTTCAGTGGTGTGCTTTTCCAGCCCTCTTCATTCTGCTGAGGTCTGATGGAGCTGGGGGAGAGGGCAAGTGGTACAGGGACAGTGTCTGAGACAGAGATACCACAGCCTCCCTGACTGCTCAGCAGCTCTTATTGAATAAGCTACTCCCAATTTTCATGGGGTTTATTATTATTATTACTTTTCCTGAAATGGTTATTGAAGGGACACCAGCCCATTCGAGCATGTGGCTCTGGCAGCCTTGCCCTTCTCCCCCATTCCCTCTGCCTTGCTGAAAACCGTTAGATTCCATTCCGAAGCTATCTTCCCTTACTTGGTCACTTCCTCCTCCTGGGACTGACTGCCAAGGTCCAGCTATCAAAAGTCCCTTTTGGTTCACTTAATTAACATGCCCCATTAAAATTAAACACTTCGTCCTAACGTGAGGTCTCCCTCTTTACCTTTATAAACCGCCATTTGCCCATGTGCCACATCTGTCTCCTCTCTATCCAGAGGCAGGCCACATCTGTCTCCTCTCTATCCAGAGGCTGTCCTTTGTCCCTCCAGGACAACTATCCCTGCCCCTTTCCCTTGTCCCCTTCCCCTTCTCCCTCATCCTCTGTCTCCTTTACCACCACATCCTAGCCCATTCTAACCCAGACCTCCCCTTCTTCTTCTCTTAACAATGACACCTGCAAGGTCATTTGCTGCTGTTTTCCTGCCTAAGTTAGAAAGCAGCCGCTTTAACTTTTCTTCCTTGCTTAATAAAGAATATCTCTGTGAAAACAGGCGTTTGGGTGTGGTTTGTGCCTAATCCAGGGTCTGGAAGGGAGCCCCCAATGTGTAGGCGTCCCCTTCAAGTTATTGTGAAATTTTTATCCTGTTTTATATTCTGCATTCTGGAGGAAGGATCTTTTGAGCTCCTTACCTCACCAATCTGGACATCCCACGTCTTCATTATCTTCTATTTCCTTCATCATTAGTCCCTGCTTCTTTGCATATTATAACATCTTAAGCAATTTTTCTCAGAGGTAGAACTGTTTGCCTGTTTTCCTCAAAGTTTACCATGTTCATGTTAACATCTTGAATACCCCATGCTGGGCTAGACCAACTACCTACAAGTGTGAGGCTCCATGTTCAATCTCTCTGGAACTACAAAATAAATAAACAAACAAACTCCCACAAAAGACTCGAGTCACTGTGAAAAGTATTTTACAGGGCAAAGGAAGACATGGTTGTTTGAAAAACTAAAGTTATGTATGTAATCCAAGAGTTTGGACAAGAAAGTCGAATACAGTTTTATCATGGACCCATCTCTTTTGATGAACACTGACGGGAACACCCCTGGAAACCACGCACGATGAAGGCCTATGAGGCAGTAGCTTTCTGTTGCCCTCTTGTGGTAAGTTGCTTCACTGCAGTCCTGTTCAGGACTGTTTTTAAAGCCTCCTTAGCCTTCCCTGCTGTTATCAGATCTGGTGAGGTATTTACCTTCCTCAAATGCAGATCTGATTGTTTCTTCTATGCTCAACTGGTTTTTATGGCCTCACAATGGCACTCAAGAATTCTGAGAAGGAAAACCCAGCAGGTACTGCTTGTGCAGAAATCCCTTCTTGGCTGGATCGTTTCCTGGAAATCTTACTAGATATAACCTAAGAAGCAGACAGGGCAACTGTACTTGATCTTAACAAGACAGACTGCATCCCGCTGCCTGCAATGTCAGGATAAACGGGGTTCAAAAGATGCTTGAGGCTTAGTAGGATTGCACATTGCTCAGTCTGATACCACCTGCTCACAACCCAGCTCTGCTCGGCCATGGGGAAAGATACCAGCGAGAAATAGCCAAGAGTATATTATTGGAGCAAGAAAAATATCACCTGACTTCTACTTAAGCCCTAATACAATCAGATACCAAACTTCCATTGCACTGTATCAATGGTTTTTAACCAGTGAAAACTGAACCAGTTGGAGAACATGAGGGTGGCTCCATCACATGAGGGTGGCTCCATCACATGAGGGTGGCTCCATCACATGAGGGTGGCTCCATCACATGAGGGTGGCTCCATCACATGAGGGTGGCTCTATCAGAGTGGAGCACAGAGATGCAAGTAGGTAAAGAGGTAGGTGTTGGAAATTGCGTGTGGGCTGGAGGGGAGCAGAGGCCAAATAGGCAGCTGGTATTTGCTAATTAGTACCATAGTTGTGAAATAAGAAAAATAATTACTAGTGATTATTTTCAGATATAAAACTTAGGAATATAATTAATTGTTTAAACATTGACTTTCACAGGATCTTGTGCTCATTAGCAACTTTTTAAGGTGTCAAGCTCCATGTACAGTTGGAAGCTGCTCATCGGTCGACTCTTATAGATTTTGTAGTATAACTAAGGAAAACATGACTTTAGCATTTGCAATTGCACAAGATGATGGCAGCTTCTTCACGAGGTGGACTGATGAGGTTCAGAAGGCTTTCAGTTGCTTTAAAAAATCTTTTCCATTCAATACAACAAATCTGAAGATGTTTAAAGGTGAATGTTAGCTGTGTGTGGTGGCACACATCTGTATTCCTCATTACTTGGGCAGTAAAGGTGGGAGATTTGCATGTCAGTAGCCTACCAGGGCAAGGTAGTGAGATCTTCAAAATAAAAATAATAAAGCTGGGTTTGTAACTCAGTGGAAGAATGCATTCCTGGCATTCGGGAGGCCCTGGGTTCAGTCCCGAGTGTTAAAATGTTTGAGCATATTCTCAACGAAATTTCAAAAATGGCTTCATAAGCCAGGCAGAAGCAGCGTGTGCTTTAGGGGGCCAGCTTCTCAGGAAGCTGTAGAATGTGGACTGCATTCAAGGGTAGGAGTGGCTCATTCCTTACTGTGTTGCTCTCTTTGATGGAGGAAGCTCATCCCTGACTTGAAGAAGCTGTAGCTCTCCTATGTAGCTGAGTTTTCCTTGTCCTGCCTGGCCCACGGTCAGGACAAATCTCTCTCACCCACCAGTCCCACAGCCGCTCAGACCCAACCAAGTAAACACAGAGACTTATATTACTTATTAAACTGTATGGCCATGGCAGGCTTCTTGCTAACTGTTCTTATATCTAAAATTAACCCATTTCTATTAATCTATAAGTTGCCATATGGCTCATGGCTTATTGTCTTAACATCTGCTTCTCATCATGGCAGCTGGCAGCATCTCTGCCTCAGTCTTCCACTTCCCAGAATTCTCTCTCTTCTTGTCCCGCCTATACTTCCTGCCTGGCTACTGGCCAATCAGCACTTTATTTATCAATCAATCATCCACAGCACTCCTAGAGGATTTGAGTGAGCTTCTGCCAGACACTCTTAGATAGAGGTATTCCTGTAGGCAGTACTGAACAGTACTGAAAACCTGGCGCTCTTGAAATGTTTGGAGCTTCCTGGATGCTGCAGCAACTACAAGAATCATGAATTCAAGTGTATGTGTGTGTGCGGGGGCGGGGGGGGCGTTTATCATGGTCAAAGATTCTCAAGTGAATGTCACCAGTATTTCTTTATTCTTCTACCTAGAGCAAGAGTCCGAATGGAGAGAATAGAGGCAATTCTATCCTACAATCAGCATTTTACTGAGGATATGACCTTTCAAGTAAATTTTAACATTTTTAAGGCTTCCAATCTAACTCTGCAGACTTAATGCTTCCCTTACTAAAGAACAACCAAAAGCAGTTGAGACATATTGTTGTGTGTGTTGGGAGGTGTTGGGGGGAGGGAGGGGGATAGCTGATATGTTATAACATACTTGTGTATGTTATATCACTAAAATGAATCTCTGACCACAGACAGTGTCTGGAACTACTTTGTATTAAATATATAAAGAAACCAATAATTTAAAAACAGCAAAGTTTACCTATGATTTCATTAACATTTTATTCAATTACTAAAAATTATTTGATATGTGATCTAAGTCAAGGAATTCTGAATATCTTAGGGTAACATACGATGGTAAGATTGATAGTATAATTTGAACTTCTACCTAGAGTAAGAGTCCGCATGGAGAGAATAGAGGCAATTCTATCCTTACAATCAGCATTTTACTGAGGATATGAACAAGCATCACACAAATGAGCTATTGGTTTAATTCATGTGTGGCCAACAACCGTCTTTCTTGACAAAGAGCTGTTTTGTAAAGGCTTCTTGACGTGAGCTGATCCAAGGTGTAATGTGCAGCATTTCACACAGGTTATTTCCTGCCAGTAGAGTATAAAAGCAGATGCCTGTCAGTTGACAACCTTCGTTTTGTCCCCTACATTTATATAGAATGCCATTTTTCCATTTGCAATGATTATGTCATTAAATGTTGTAGGTGGCACAGAGGTCTTTGTGCTCACAGAGAAGCACTAAGAGGAATCTGGAATGTTAAGCACACAGGGTTGTTCCTTCAAGGGAAGGCACAAAATACCTGCTATCTGCCCTGAAGGCTGGGAGCAGATGTGCCTTCTAGACTGCTGACTAGTGTGGCCAGAGACCACACTGGACTCCTCCTCACAGGACCCTGCTCTGCTCCGATGCTGGATTTTTCTCAGTCAGTCTACAGAAACCATCTTTATGGATTTCACAAAGAGTATGGATGTAGTCACATCTGAGGTGTATTTAGATTACTTTGTTCTTCAAGGAGATTTATGTATGCTTTACTGTGCACATGGGATTGAGTTAGTTATCACCAGGAAAGTTTTCAACAAACTGTGTTGTGCTTAAACATACCTAAAATAAACCACCCAGGGTCAGTCAGACTCTCAAAGCTTGAGTCAACACCAGCTACTGAACCGTGTTGAACTGAACTGCCTTCTTGCCTCTGATGGATCGTCACTCGGCAGTCCTGTATAGGTCACAGAGATCCCGGAGAACTGTAAGCAAGACTTCTCAAGAACATCAAAACATTAAAAAAAATTTAAAAAAATCTTTATTTATAGACAGAAGAGATGGTTCAGTGGTTAAGAGCACTGGCTGCTCTTGCAGAGGACCCAAGTTTGGTTCCCAACTCCCACACGGCAGCTCAGGCCTACAACCATCTGTAACTACAGTTCTAGGAGACTTGACACCCTCTCCTGGTCTCCTTGGTCTTCTGCACACATGAGTGTGTGTGTGTGTGTGTGTGTGTGTGTGTGTGTGTGTGTATTGATGTCTCTAATATCCAAGTGTTGTGCTGCAAAAGGATTTTTTAAAAAACTCCTGCCCACCCAGCCACCCAGAGCTCACTTTTTTAGACACCGTGTCTCCCTTATTCTTGGTCTCTCAAGGATAACTGTGATATTTTTATTAAATTCAGTAGCAACCACATCCAGGCAGTCACTAAAAAAATGAGAAAGCATCATCATTCATTTCATTTTGGAATATTGGCTTATATCAAACATAAGTATTTTATCAACTAAATTGTCCAGATGATGGCTTTAGAATGTTTTTTTGTTTTTGTTTTTGTTTTTTTCTGAGACAGGGTTTCTCCATGTAGTTTTGTTGCCTGTCCTGGATCTCACTCCATAGACCAGCCTGGCCTTGAACTCACAGAGATCCTCCTGGCTCTGCCTCCTGAGTACTGGGATTAAAGGCGTGTGCCAGCACCACCCTGCAACTTTAGAATTTTTCAGAAGACCACAAAATTAATAGAAATAATATCAAAACAGTTCTACATGTTCTTTTAACTTTTTTCCAGAAAAATTTTAGATGCCTTGCGTGTTGCTTTTGGGAGTTGGTACTTGTTGTAGATGCTTCTTTTTACTTTGGCATCAGATAGCAACAGCACCAACAGAACCTGAAGCCTCCAAATTTTCTAAGCTATTTGTCCCAGAGTTTCTATGATATGTCCCTGCTGTAAGTGAATCTGAAAACCTTTTGTCAATAAACATTTGAAAGTGAGTTTTATATCACTTCTAAAATCTAGCAGGGGAAATTATCTCTAGAGGAACCCATCTCATTAAGTTGGCAGTTTTTATTAAGTTTTAATCAGCCCTTTCATTGTTGAAGAGCTCATGTTCCCAGGAGGCGTTAAGTTCAGACACTTGGAGCTTGAGGCATAAATATATAATCTTCACACAGGTCTGTCTGGTCTTAGACATTGGTTGGTTAATAACACGGAATTAAACAGCTCTGTCAGAACGGGCTCTATCAGTGAGACCCACAGAGTCACAGTGGGTGGCACAGTCCAATCAACTGCACCAGGAAGGCAGCACAGACTTGGAACAGTTGTGAAAATAGGCTTTATACTTAATTAATTCTGAAAGATTTAATTGGCAAACTGTCATACTAATTAATGTTTCTTAGATCTCAGGGAAAGGAGACCAATTTTGAGGTGATCTTAATCTGCCCCTTTAAAAACAATGGTCCTCATTCAGGATGGACATTCAACTTCAATTTAATTCCTCAAAGGTTTTGTGGCTGGGTTAATGTTCATGTTTCTCTTTTGGTAGCCTGCAGAATACTTCCCATACCAAAGACACTAAAACATAAGGGTGAAGGGTCTATGAAGGCACCAGCTCAACCTCTCCATGTTCAATGAGGTTGTGTGGGTGTTGTCTTCAGCAATGGGGCCTTGCTGTCAGTTTGTAGAAAGCAATCTATTGTCTTGGCAACAGCTTGGGTTGTTTGGAAAATTCCATGGGACCCCTTTGGCCAACAACTCAATTGGATATAACTCAGTCCTGGTATTGAAAGCTTCCTTTGGTGACAAGAGATGGCCAGCTGGGACTCTGTCTTCCCCATTAGTTGGAGACTTCATCAGGACTGCCTTCATATATTTTAGGAAGTTCCCACTGCACATTTCCGCACCATCCCTCAAATGCTCCTTGATTCTAGCTGTCTCTTCCCACATTCCCTCCCTCAACCACATCTTCTCTCCTCCTCCCCAACTGATGTTCCCATTCCTGCAGTTGACATAAAATCTATTCTATTTCTTTAAGTGTTTCCCAGCCATTTGAGTTTCCTCTATTGAGAATTCTGTTTAGATCTCTGCCCCGTTTTTATTTATTTATTCATTCGTTCATTTTATGTATATGTGCTTTATCCACCTATATGCCTTTATGCCAGAAGAAGGCACTAGATCCCACTACAGATGGTTGTGAACCCCCATGTGCTTGCTGGGAATTGAACTCAGGACCCCTGGGAGAGCAGCCAGTGCTCTTAACCACTGAGCCATCTCTCCAGCTCCTATGCCCCATTTTTAATTGGGTTATTTGGTTTTTCAATATCTAGTTTTTTGAGTTCTTTGTATATTTTAGATATTATTTCTCTATCAATGTGGAGTTGGTAAAAATCTTTACCCATTATGTAGGCTATTGCTTTGTCCAAATGACAATGTCCTTCACCTTACAGAAAAGGTTTTCAGTTTCATGAGGTCCCATTTATTAATTGTTGATCTTAGTGCTTGTGCTAACAGTGTTCTGTTCAGAAAGTCTTCTGTTCCAGGGAGTTCAGGCTATTCTTCACTTTCTCTTCTATCAGGTTCAATGTATGTAGTTTTATGTTAAGGTCTTTGATCTGTTTGGAGTGGAGTTTTGTGGAGGGTGATAAATATAGATATATTTGGATTCTTCTACATGCAGCCATCCAGTTTGACCCTCACCATTTATTTTGAAGATGTTAATGTTTATCCAGTGTATTTCTGGCTTCTTTATAAAAATAAAAAGTCAGGTATCCATAGGTGTATGGTTTTATGTCTGGGTCTTCAATTCAATTTCATTGATCAATGTGTCAGTTTTTATGCCAAACCTATGCTGTTTTTGTTACTATAGCCTTGTATTACAACTTGGAATTGGGAATGGTGATACCTCCAGCAGTTCTTTGTTTAGGGTTGTCTTAGCTATCCTGGTTTTCTGTTTTTTTTTTTTTGTTTTTTGTTTTTTGTTTTGTTTTGTTTTAGTTTTTTTTTTTTTTGTGTGTGTGTTTATTTGCAAAGCTGAGAATTGTCATTTAAAGATCTGTGAAGAATTGTGTTGGAATTTTGATGGGGATTGCATTGAATCTATAGATTGCTTTTGGTAGGATGGCCATTTTTACTGTGTTCCTACCAATCCATGAGCATAGGGGATCTTTCCTTCTTCTGGTATTTTCTTCTAATTCTTTCTTCCAAGACTTTTTATCATAGTTTAATCCAAGACTCTTTATCACAGTTTATCCAAGTTTTTATCATAGAAGTCTTTCAATTGCTTGGTTAGTTACCCCAAGATATTTTATATTATTTAAGGCTATTGTAAAAGGTGTTGTTTCCCTGATTTCTTTCTCAGTCCATTTATCATTTGTATATCGAAAGGCTATTGATTTTTGTGAGTTAATTTTGTGTCCAAGTACTTTGTCAAAAGTGTTTATCAGCTCTAGGGGGTTCCTGGTGGAATTTTTTAGGATCACTTATGTGTACTATCATATCATCTGCAAATAAAGATATTTAGACTTCTTCCATTTGTATCCCCTTGATCTCCTTTAGTTGTCTTATTGCTCTAGCTAGAACTTCAAGTGCTATATTGCACAGATATGGAGAGAGTGAACAACCTTATCTTTTTCCTGATTTTAGTGGAATGGATTTGAGTTTGTCTCCATTTAAGTTGATGTTAGCCCCGGGCTTGCTGTAAACTGCCCTGATTATGTTGATGTATGTACCTAGTATCCCTAATCTCTCAAGGACTTTTATCATGCAGGACTGCTGGATTTTGTCAAAGGTCTTTTCTGTATCTAACGAGATGATCATGTGATATTTTTAAACCTTCAGTTTGTTTATATGGTAGATAACATTTATTGATTTTCATATACGAACTGTCCTTGAATCTCTGGGATGAAGCCTACTTCATCATTGTGGATGATCTTTTTGATATGTTTTTGGATTCAGTTTGTAAGTATTTTATTGACTATTTTTGCATCCATGTTCATGAGAAAAATTGGTCTGTAATTCTCTTTCTTTGTTGAATCTTTGCATGGTTTGGGGATCAGGGTAACTGGCAATGAATTGGGCACTGTTCCTTCTGTTTCTATTTTGTAGGATAATTGAGGTGTATTGGCGTTAACTCTTCTTTGAAAGTCTGAATTTTATTCTAAAACCATCTGGCCCTGGGCATTTTTTTTTTTTCATTTGGAGATTTTTAATTGCTGCTTCTATTTCCCTGGGGGATATAGGTCTGTTTAAATCATTTATCTGATCTTGATTTAATTTGGTAAATTGGTCCCTATTGAGAAAATTATCCATTTCTTTTAGATTTTCCAATTTAGTGGAGTATAGGTTTTTTAAAATATGTCCTTATGATTTTTCTGGAGTTCCTTGGTGTCTGTTGTTATGTTCCCCTTTTCAATTCTGATTTTGTTAATGTGGATATCCTCTGTCTTGTTAATTTGGATAAGTGTACCTCAATCTTACTGATTTTTAAAGGAACCAACTCTTTGTTTCATTGATTCTTTGTATTGTTTTCTTTGATTCTATTTTATTGATTTCAGCCCTGAGTTTGGTAATTTCTTGCCATCTACTCCTTTTGGGTGTGATTTCTTCCTTTTGTTCTAGAGCTTTCAGGTGTGTTGATAACTGCTAGTAGGAGATCTTTCCAGTTTTTCACACATGCGCTTAGTGCTATGAGCCTGCCTCTTAGTAGCAACTTCACCGTGTCCCATAAGTCTGGGTATGTTGTATATTCATTTTCACTGAGCTGTAGGAAGTCTTTCATTCTGTCTTGACCCACGTTTTATTCAGTATAGAGTTGCTCAGTTTCCATGAGTTTGTAAGCTTTCTGTTGTTTCTCTTGTTGTTGATATCCAGCTTTAATCCATGGTGGTCTGAGAGGATTTGGAGACATTTCAGTTTTCTTGTATCTGTTGAGATTTAATTTGTATCCGAGTATATTGTCAATTTTTTACAAAGTTCCTTGAGGTGCAGAGAGGAGGGTATATTCTTTTGTGTTTGGGTGAAATGTTCTGTACATGTCCCTTAGGCCCACTTAGTTTATAATGTCTGTTAGCTCCAGTATTTCTCTGTTTAGTTTTCATCTGCATGTCTAGTCCATTGATGAGATTGTCGTATTGAAGTCTCCCACTATCAGTGTGTGAAGGTCAGTATGTAGTGTTTCTTTTCTCATCTTGGGTGATTTTGTGTTTGGGGCATAGATGTTAAGAACTGAAATGTCATCTTGGTGGATTTTTCCTTTGATGAGTATGTAATATCTTTCCCTGTCTCTTCTGATTAGTTTTGGTTCGACATCTATTATTTCCAGATATTAAAATGGCTATCCTAGCTTGCTTCTTAGTTTCATTTGCTTGGAATATTCTTTTCCACCCTTTTCCCCTGTGGTGATGTCTATTCTCGATGTTAACGTGCATTTCTTGGATGCAACAGAAGTATGTATCCTGTTTTCCCATCCATTCTGTTAGTCTGTGTCTTTTTATTGGTGAACTGAGACCATCGATGTTGAGAAATATCAATGACCAGTGATTGTTGATCATGTAATTTTGTTGTTGTTGTTGTTGTTGTTGTTGTTGGTGGTGGTGGTGGTGGTGGTGTGTGTGTGTGTGTGTCTGTCTGTCTGTCTGTCTGTCTGTCTGTGTTTCCTTTCTTTTAATTTAGCTAGACTGAGATTATTTATTACCCATGTTTTCATCATTGAAGTTGAGCTCTTTAGGTTGGAGTTTTCCTTCTAGCACCTTCTGTTCAGCTGGATTTGTAGATAAATGTTGCTTAAATTTGGTTTTATTATGGAATGTCTTATTTTCTCCATATACAGTGATTGAAAACTTTGTTGTGTATAGTAGTTTGGGCTGGCATCTGTGGTCTCTTAGAGTCTGCAACACATCTGTCAGGCCTGTCTGGCTTTTAGAGTCTCCATGGAGAAGTCAGGGGTAACTCTAATATGTCTGCCTTCACATGTTCTTGCTCTTTTTCCCTTGCAGCTTTTGACATTCCTGCTTTCTTCTGTCTGTTTAGTGTTTGGATAATTATGTGCCCAGGGGACTTCCTTTTCTGGTCCAATCTATCTGGTATTCTGTATGCTTCTTATACCTGGATAGGCATCTCCTTCTTTAGGTGAGGGAAATTTTCTTCTATGATTTTGTTGAAAATATTTTCTAGGCCTTTGATCTGGCTTTCTTCCCTGTCCTCTACTCCTATTATTCTTAGATTTTTTCATCACGTTCCAGACTTCCTAAATGTTTTATGTCAGTTTTTTTTTTATTTTTTTTTTTTAGATTTACCATGTTCTTTGATCAATGTATCCATTGCTCCTGTGGCATCTTCAACACCCAAGATTCTCTCTTCCATTTTGTGTTTGCCTTTGTAGTTCCTGTTCAATTTTTTTTCTTTTTCCAGTTCATAGTTTTTTTTTTATTTTTTTTTTTTTTTTTTTTTTTTTTTTTTTTTTATTTATTTTTTTTTTCATTGTTTTTTTGTTTTCAGCTTCGCTTCCAATTCTCTCTCCTTGTATTTTGTGTCTTCTGCTTCATGCCATCAGTGTTTTATTTTATAGATATCTCAAATTTTTTCATTTCTAGAATTTCCCCATTTGGGTTTTCTTTATTGGTTTTATTTCCATTTTCAGATCTTCAACAGTTTTATTAATTTCCTTCCACTGTTTATGTTTTCTTAGATTTAAGGGATTTATTCATTTTCTCTTTAAGGACTTCTATCCTCTTCATACAGGCTGTTTTAACATCTTCTTCTCAAGCTTCACCTCCGTTGGAACACTCAGGACCTGCTGTGGCAGGGTTGCTGGGCTCTAGTGGAGACACGTTGTCCTGGCTGTCATTGTGTTTTTATGCCAGCATCTAAGCATGTGGGACTGGGAAGTTTAGAGTTCTAGGTGCTCATATCTGGTTTTGTCTTTGTCAGGTGAGTGTTTGTTTCTTGGTTTCTGTTTCATCTCTGGTTTTTAGGAGTGTGTGGTGGCTGTGTATAGTCTGGTAGGACATTTTTCTGTGGACCTGATAAGTGTGGCCATGAGGGTTCCAGGTAAAATTTGCTTCTGCGTATTGGAAATACTTACTTAGGACTAGGGATAGGCTACGGGTCTGAAGGGGTTCACAGGCAAAATATGTGTCTAGGTATTGGGAATACCCACTTAGGAACAAGGATAGACTAGGGGCTTAAAGGGGTTCACAGGAGGGAGGAGAGCAGAAGATCAGCTTATGTAGGCTCCTTGGAATGGGGGTAGAGAGTGAGGAGAGGTCACCCCAGCAGGTCTGCTATAGTGCCTGCTAGAGTTGGGGGTTGGTTGGGTAAAGCAACAGGTGGGGGAAGAGGGTTAGGAGGGTGTGGTGGTTTAAATAGGAATGGCCCTCCAGAGACTCAAGTGTTTGAATGCTTGGCCCATAGGGAGTGGCACTGTTAGGAGGTGTGACCTTGTTGGAGTAGGTGTGGTCTTATTAGAGGAAGTGTGTCATTGTGGAGGCGGGCTTTGAGGTCTCATACGTGCTCAAGCCATACCCAGTGAGACAGTTACTTCCTGTTGTCTGCATACCAACTTTAGCAGCTACCTCTCATACCATGTCTGCCTGCACACTGCCATGCCCTGTCATGATGGGCTGAACCTCTGAACTGTAAGCCACCACAATTAAATGTTTTTTTGTGTTTTTTGTTTGTTTGTTTTTGTAAGAGTTTCCTGGTCATGGTGTCCCTTCACAGCAGTAGAAACCCTAACTAAGACAGAGGAGAAGATCTGTGGGTTCAATAGCAGATGAGGACAGGGGGGTAAGGAAGGCTACAGCAGGTGTTCAGGTGCAGAGCTGGGGGTGAGCCTGCGGGATTGGGTCTGGAGGAACAGAGGAAGAGGGGAAGATCTGCAGTCAGGCTACCTGCCTCCCTGCCTGGAGCAGTCTGTGGATTAGTGAGGAGCAGAGTGCCTGTTGGGAGCTGGGGCCTGGGACAAAACAAGTAGAGGAAGGGAGTTAGAAGGGAAGATCTCTGTGATCCTCAGGAGATGGGGCGGGAGTGGGCATGAGCCTGGGAGATTGGGTTTGGAGGAAAGGAACAGGTGGTGAGGTCTTAGCTAACCTCTTTCCCTGGTCTGCTCTGCTGGTGTGTTCTCAAGGAATCCTGGTGGTGTTTTCCATAGCCACCAGTCTTGGCTAGTGCTGTCTTGGGGTTGTAAATGTGCTTGGAAATTTAAAGCACAAATTTGGTTCATTGCACAAATTTGTTAGTTATATATTGAGTGATAAAGATTTGCATCTGACTTCATAGATCATTTTGTAGATTATTTTCATCTGATGTAGTTTATATGAAAGTAATTGTTGTTCTATTGACTGAATACTATTCTATAATTTTAAAAACAGAATGCAGCTGTTTTGTTAGCATTCTGAATCCTTCTAAGTAAATACAATTTTAAAAGCCAGACAGTTCTTAGTAATGCTCCTACTTATTATATATATGCAAACATACAATGAATTTTGTTTCTTCAGTTATAAGACCTGCAAAGGTAACAGGAAGTCAAGGTCCCTCCCTCAAAAGAACATAATCAAACTACTGAGCAATTTCATTTTTAAACTATTCATAAAAATATAGATCTTTTCTCCAAACTGGAGAGTCAAAGATGAAATAGAGAAGGGTGATATGTGGCTTAAAAGAAAAAATGATAATTATAAAAAATAGAAAAATATTTCCTATTAATGATCTAAATCAAAATTTAAGTGGGTAAGTCTTAATTCCCTGCTGAGACCTATGAGATAAGACATCACTGTAGATGACTAACTCATGTGTATGAGTCGGAAGCTAATTTTTACTCATCTCACAGAAATCAGAGATACTGTTGAACTGGGGTGGTTAATCTCAACATATGGCACTTACCCATGTTAGAGAGACTATCTGTGGCCATACCACTCTGAGTGCACCCAGTCTTGCCTGGTGTCATAGACTAAGCAGGGTCGGGCCTGGTTGGTACTGAAGGGAGAGCTGAGCACTGAGTCACAGGGTGTTTGGGAAGAGAAGCCCTGGAGCTCTCCAAATGGGACCCTGAAGCGTTTCTTTCTCCTTATGTTCTGTTCTTAGTTTGAAATCAATAGAGATGTGAATGAGGATTTCCTGTTTTTTCCATGTTGGCTTTTCCTTCCACTTTACCCACAAAGCAAATTCCTATTTTGATTGTGTGGGTGCGTGTGCACACACTTTTTTCCCCCTCAGTGAAAAGATCAAAAGCCATCTTCCTGTGAAACAAAGACAAGGAAACATGGTTCAATATCTGCTCCTGGCGGGGTAAGATATTGACTGTGTTCAAAGCAAGTGAAGAGGAAATAATAAAAATATTATTTTAATTATCTCAGATGCAGCTCCGAGTTTCTCTCTGATTTGGAACTCTTATTCATACACACGTTACCTCACCACTGTGACCTTGCTTTCATTGACTTGGTAAATAAATCTTCCGCTTATTTTCCCCCCGAGGACTGGAACAGCAAGAAGCCGGCAAAGTCCTCTCTAGCTTACTAACTTCTGTTGTGGGTTGCTGCAACAGGAATTGTTTCCCAAAGAAACTACACTGAGCAGGTGGTTTATTTCACACGTTTGTTATAAGTTACAGAAGAATAATTTAGGAGAAAACAAGTCCCCAAACATATGCACTCACCTTCATAATGACAGAACAGTTTTAATGTGTGCTTGGACTGTGCTCAACCAGAAATAGGCAACCCCGCCCTACCATGGTGGCTACTAACCATATATCCTGAGATTCCACATATGTAGCTACTAGGTAAGTTAAAGAAAATAATCAGCTCTTCAGTGGCACTATGCATTTCATGCTCAGTAGTCCCTCATGGCCAGTCATCACTGTATTGGACAATGCAAACTCAGAACGTTTTTATCCTTCCCGAGAGTCCCATTGGATAATGTGGTTCATCTCATCCTACAACTTGCTTTGATAATTTACTTTTTTATTAAAGATCTATTTTTTTTTAGTTATGTGTGCATGTCTGTGTGTGTGTGTGTGTGTGTGTGTGTGTGTGTGTGTGTGTGTGTGTGCGCTTTGTGTGGGTATGTGCACATGTGTGCCAGTGCCCACAGAGGCCAGAAGAGGGCATCAGATCCCCTGGAGCTAGAGTTACAGGTGGTTGTGAGCCTCCTGTCCAGGGTGCTGGGAAGTGAAATCAGAACTACTGCAAGAGCATTATAGGCTTTTCACCACTAGGTCACCTCTTCAGTCCCCATAATTTACTTCTGAAATAGTGACTTTTCTTATTAAGCAATTCACATTTTTTATTAGAGGAGGTTTAGAAATTACAGATAAGCCAAACAAATTCCCCTCTTATTAGCTAATACTCAGATGCATATATAACTATTTAATATTTCATGTTCACTTTTATTTCTTCTTATATAAGTGCAACACACATTTTATAATTTATCTCCCAAATATTAAGAATATTTCTATGCCATTTTTCTGTACATCATTTTATACGGACAAATTATAAAAATTCATGATTAACAATGAAGACTTCTACACTATACTCCATTTAACAATTTTTGTGAATAATTTGTGTGTGGGCACATATGCCTGTGTGTATGTGTGTGTTCTCCCTTGTGGGTGCCTGTGGAGGGCAGAGGTTCCTGTTGGGTGTCTTCCTCAATGGCTTCTCCACAGTAGTTTTATGCTAACTTAAAATCTGTATCTCAGGCTATGAAGCCCCCCAAGCAGCTGGGATTAGTAGGATCTAAATTTGATAGAAGTCTGAACCCATGTTTTCTCACCTAAATAGGGCATGGTTTAAAGAAATGACTTCTGAGTATCGTCCTGGATTTCTGGCTTCAGAATTTTTTTGATGAGTGACAGCATTTGTGTGTATTTAAAAAAATAACAAAAGGAGAATGTCAGGGGTGGTATACAGGCTCGAGAAAGTGACACAAACAACTGGATTGCTTCTCTTGCAGGCACATGGCCCTGCCATGAGGTCAGCAAGCAGAGCTAGGACAAAAAGATGTGACCAGCAGGTGGCAGTAGCACACAGTACACAGTGGGTGGTGTCCTGACCAGTTTGCATACTGGGGCAGGAAATCCTTCCAGCTGTGAGACCTTTTGGAGAAAATGGACTGAGGACCTTAGTCCAAAGGGAAAGGGTCATCAAAGAAAGGGGTCTATGGCTAGGTGATATAGCTTTGGATGTGTCTGGAATTATTGTAGACAGAAGTTTTCCTGTCCTGCAGCCCTCTCAAATAAACATACAGAGACTTATATTAATTATAAATGTTCGGTCAATAGCTCAGGCTTGTTATTAGCTAACTCTTACATGTAAATTAACCCATAGTCTATCTATACTTTGCTACGTGGTTCATGGCTTGTTACCTCATTTTTTGCATGTCCTGTTGGCTCAGGGGCTGGCTGGTTTTGCTTGCTCTGGGGCTGGCTGGCTTCTCTTGCAATTCTCCTGACTCCACCCTTTCTTCCCCCATCATTCTTTCTGTGTCAGGTTGACTCACCCAATTTCTTCTTGCCCTGCTATTGGCCAATCAGTTTTTTATTAACAATGAGCAAATTACCTAGGGCAGCAGTGTAAGAGGGCTTAATATAGTTCCAGGGTTATGTTTATCTAAGGATAAACAAATGTTGGTTGCCATTCAATCAAAGCAGATAGTCTTTGGATTATTTAAAAGTGTACTCATGATTGTAAATCACAGCACAGGGATGGAGATGGGGTGGGGGCTGAGATAGGAGGATCTAAGTTCAAGGGCAGCCTGAGTCTCACAGTAAGTTCCAGGCCAGCCTCAACTACTTAAGACCTTGAAAAAGAGGAGGGGGGGACGTTAATCAAGTACACAAACAATAAAGACTTCAAATAAATGATTTAGGTTGATAAATAAATAAGCTATGCAGGGACCATTTGGGGCTCATATACCAAGAATAATTTACATTTTGTTATTTATTCCTTCAATTAACTAACATTAACGAGTGCCTACTATATCCTGTATTCTATGCCAGAAAATGAACTTAGGGGGTGGAGGAAGATTCTGCCCTTAATTTAAAGAAACATATCTAAGAGAGGGCCCTTTGAACAGCAGGATAGACCCCAAAATTTACACAGGAAGCTGTTGATTGCTTTTTTTGTTTGGTTTTTCTAAAATGTCATCTAACAGCTAATAATTACTTTATAGCAGCAGCTCTGGGCAAACATATATTACGACTGATCTGTTTTTAACTCTGTGACAGTTAATGTTGTTTGTCAACTTGGCAGACTCTAGAATCCCCTGGGAGATGGGCCTCTGGGCATGCCTGTGGGAATACATCTTGGTTGTATTAACTGAGGTGGGAAGACTCCTCTAACTGTGTGCCATGCCAGGCCCTGGCTGAGATCCCGGACTGTATAAATGGAGAAGGGAAGCCTAGAGGCAGTGCGTGTCCATCCCTCCCTGACCCCTGACTGTGGGTGTGATGGGACGACTGCCCCGAGGTCCTGCTACTTTGATTTCCCACCATGGTGGACATACAGACATCCGGGTGAAACACTCATACACATAAAATGAAAACAAAGAAACCTTTAAAAATAGTAAAAATGAGCCTGGCACTATGGAGAGCCATTCCCAAATCCAAGAGATAATTAAGGAATATTTTGAAAACTTACATTCCAAAAAGCTAGAAACCAAGAAGAAATGAACAAATTTTCAAATGCATATGACCTATCAAAAGTAAATCCAGGGGGCTGGAGAGATGGCTCAGAGGTTAAGAGCACTGACTGCTCTTCCAGAGGTCCTGAGTTCAATTCCCAGCAACCACATGGTGGCTCACAACCATCTGTAACAAGATCTGGTGCTCTCTCCTGGCTTGCAGCCATATATTCTGTATACATAATAAATAAATATTTTAAAAAAAAAGTAAATCCAGGAGATATAAAGAAATTAAGCAAATCTGTAGCAGGCAATGAGATTGAAGTGGCAATTCAAAGTCTCTCCACAAATAAAAATCCAATAGGCCAGATGGATTCATTTATAAGTTCTACAAAAATGTAAAGGAAAATCTAACACTGATAATTCTGAAACTGTTTCACAAAGGGGAAAGGTAAGGAACATAACTAAACTCATTCTGTGAAATCATATTACCCTGATACCAAAATTGGATAAATGTCACAACAAGAAAACTATAGGCCTGAACACACTAAGAGGGACATATATCATGGCTAAGTTGATTTCAACCCACAGGTGCATAGCTGTTTCAACATACACAAATTAGTAAGTATGCCACAAGAATAGCCTAAATAAATCATATAGTTTCTTAATAGATTAAGGAAAAGCATCTGACAAAGTTCAATGTATTTTCATGATAGAAGTTCTGAAGAAATTAAGAATAGATAGAACATACCTCAAAATAATAAGGTTTACTTATGACAAACTGATAGCTAACATTCTACTAAATGGTGAGAAATCAAGAGGATCTCCTATAAAATCAGGAACAAGACAAGTGTGTCAACTCACTACTTTGATGTACTATAGTACTCAAAGTCTTAGCTAGAGAGGTAGGACAAGAGAGAGACACAAAAGGAGAAAAATAGTGTAAGGAAGAAGTAAAATCATCTCTATTTGCACATGGTATGATCATATACTTAAGAGACCTATAGTCTCCACCAGAAAAACCTAGATAAGAAAGCACCATTCAGCAAAGTGGCAGGGTGCAGCAGCATGCAAAAATCAGCAGCCTTTCTACATGTCAACAGCAAGCTTGTTGGGGAAGTAATCAGGAAAAGTAACTCATTTGTAATACCTTCGAAAATTAAAAATTACCTAAGAATAAACCCAGCCAAGGAAGTGGGAACTCTGTACAACAATACTCAAGACATTTAAAGTAAATTGAAAAGGACAGTAGATTATGAAAAGCTTTCCTTTCTCCTGGATTGGCAGACTTAACACTGTGAAATGGCTTTATGACTAAAGTAACCTGCATTCAGTACAATCTCCGTCAAAATTTCAATGACCTGCTTCATAGAACCAGGAGAAAAAAAATCCTAAAACTTTCAGGAAAATAAAAAAGACCATGGGAAGCTGAGGCAACCATAAATAGAAATAGGAAATAATAAATAAATAAATAATGAATAAGGTTAAGTTATCAAAACATCTGACCTCAAATTATACCACAATGCCATAGGGACAAGGGTATTAAGTACAAGTACACACACACACACACACACACACACACACACACACACACACACAGACCAATAAAACAGGACCTAGAAATAAACATACACAGCTGTGGCCACCAAATATTTGCAAAGTTGTAAAAAATATAACTGAGATAAAAGATAGACTATCCAACAGTGCTGGCAAATTGTATATCCACCTGCAAGAGTGAATACATATTGACATCTCTCAAACTGCACAAAGATAAACTGAAAACTGATCGAAGACCTTAACATTAGACAGGGAATTATTATCTAGACTATTTGAAGGACTGTGAAAATTATACACACACAAAACAAAAATATCAATCAATAAATGGGCAAATAAACTGAACAAACAGTTCTCAGAAGAAGAAACAAGAATGCACAGTAAACATTTTTTAAAAAGTGTTTAACCCCTTATCAACTTGACACACAAGCATGTCACTATAAGACTAAACCCTTTCCTTTCTCACTTGTACCAAGGATCTCACATCAATATCATAAAAGAAAACAAACTTGGGAGGCAGAGACAGGTGGATCTCTGTGAGTTCAAGGGCAGCCTGGGCTACAGAGTGAGTTCCAGGAAAGGCGCAAAGCTACACAGAGAAACCCTATCTCAAAAAAAAAAAAAAAAAAAAAAAAAAAGGGGGGGGGGGAGAAAAATACTGCATACATTTTTAAATTTCCAAATGATTTAAAAGTTCAATGACTCGTTTGAGATTCAAGTCTCTTAACTATGGGTGTCTCTAAATCAAGCCAAATACATTCTTACTCCAAGAGAAGAATCAGTGCCTAATCACAACCAGTTCAAGGCAAAATCAAAATCCAACAGTGAAAATAACTCAGTAATCAGGGACTCACGATCTTCTGGTTCCGAAGGGCTTGGGCATCTCTACTTCTCTGCCTCTGCCATGCACAGTGCACAGCTTGTCTAGAAGACTAAGGCTAGCTCCCCTCTGCACCTGCCTTGATGGTCATCTCATGGTTCTGGTGTCTCTCATACGAGGGGCCTTCACTGCACCCGAGGCTTCTCCTTCACCAATGGCCTCTTTGGGGATTCCAACCCTGGCTCATGGTGACAAGTGTCAACCTCTCCCCTTGACCTCTTCAGTCTTGCAGTCTTCATGATGCTGAAGTCGGTACCACACGGGGCACATCATTTGCCCAGCTCTGCTGCCAGCTTCATGTGCAGCCTTGCCTCCGACACTTGACTGGATCGCAGCTTCTGTGAGCTGACCCTGAGGAAGTGTCTTCCTCTCAACGATGCTGGTCTCTTGATAATCACAGCTGACTTCTCAACTGCAGCCGACTAGTGTCTATTGTCCTGATAAAACAAAGCCTTTACTTTCAGACTCTTAAATATAGCACATGATTTGCCCTGGTGGTGACTTTGAGGGTCACAACCTGGTTGTGTCTTTGAGTCCTTCCAAGTCAGGACTCCATCCTCTTCAGTTCGCTCAGCATTATTTCCCAAACTCCCACAGACTTGGAGAAGCTGGGAGGACCCTATGGCTTTTCAAGACAAAACCTCTGAAAGCTTCCCACAAGCCTCCCCTCAAAACAATATGGTCAGCTCTGTCATAGAAAGATCCCACTCTCTGGTACCAATTTGTGTCCTGGTTGGCTTTCTGTGACTGTGATCAAACACCCACCAAAGCTAGCTTCGGAAGGGAAGGGTTTATTTCATCTTATACTTCCATGTCATGGTTCATCACTGAGCAAAGTCAAGGCAGGAACCTGGAGGCAGGGAGTGAAGCAGAGGTCATGGAGAAAAGCTGCTTGCAGGCTTGTTCCCAGGCTCATAGTCAGCTACCTTTATTATACTTCCCAGGACCACCTGTCGGGGGGAGTACCGTCCAGTGTGCTGAGTCCTCTACCATCAACTCGCGTCAAGAAAATACCACACAGATGTGCCCACAGGCCAGTTTGATAGAGGAAACACCTCAGTTGAGGTTTCCTCTTTCCAGGTGTCTCTAGTTTGTGTATAGCAAACAAATGTGACCAGCAGACTATCCTTCGCTACCAGGGAAATGCAAATTAAAACTACCTTGAGAGACTGGATCTTACCTCAAGTAGAGTGGCTATTACCTGGAAAACAAATGACAACAAATGCAGTTGTGGGTTTGTGGAGAGGAGACTCTTATTCAAGTGCTGGTGGGAGTGTAAGCGGTGCAGCCACCATGGAAATCAGGGTGGAGGTGTATTAGAACAAACTGAAAATCAAATTACCATATGATTCAGCTGGAGTGATCCTGGTTGTATACCCGAAGGGCTCTACATCCTAGCACGGAGAAGCTCCCACATGCATGTTCACTGTGGCTGTGTTCAAGGTGGGAAATGAGTTAGCCTATGTGTCCATGAACCGATGAATGAATAATGGGAATGTGGCACCACATCTGGATTTTATTTATCTGTTTAAAGAGAAAAATTAGGAAAATGGATAGATCTGGAAATTCTTATAAGTGAGGCAACACAGACTCAGAAAAACACTGCAGTTCTCCCTTGTATGTGAATGTGTGTGTGTGTGTGTGTGTGTGTGTGTGTGTGTGTGTGTGTGTGTGCGTGTGTGTGCAGACTGGAGGGAGGGGAGGAGAGATGGCTCAGTGGTTAAGGGCACTGGATATTCTTCCAGAGGTCCCGGGTTTGATTCCCCACACCGACTCGATGGCTCACAACTTCCTGTAACCTTTGTTCTAGTGGGTTTGATGACCTCTTTTGACCTCTGTGGGCACCAGGCATGCACATGGTACACAGACATAAATATGATACATGCAGGCAAAACACGCACACACGTAAAAATAAGATCTTTTTTTTTTTTTTAAGACAAAAGGGGGATAGAAAGGATGGGAAAAGTTTTTGAGGAAGGGAGCAGAGATAGAATCCATGTGACATGAACAGAGAAAGGAAGCATCTTCGGGTGGAGAATTGAAAGATGAAGTGGGGAGCTATGGAGAGGAGGGAAGAGGAGGCCAAAAGACCAACAAAAAGAACTTACAATGAAACTGCCAGGGTGAAACCTATTGCTTTGCAAGATAAAGAGGTTATAGTTAGTATTTAAGTAGTGCTAAATATCATAGAGACCAAATATAAAGTGGCATTTGAAATTAAATACCTTCTTTGTCCTTAATATATTACTAAATACACAAAGCATATAAAACATGGGGAAAATTTTCAGAGCTATTTGAGTTCTAGTGCTAATTTTGCTATAAGCATTCCCTACAGAGGAACAGGACAAACAGAGTGGATATATATATATTATAAAAGGAGTTTGCTAGAATGGCTTATATTAGAAAGGAGTTTGCTTAGAATGCTGTAGGGCTGAGACATCCATCAGAGGCTCCCTGCACCCCGAGAATGGTGAACCCTGCTCTGTCCACGAAGCTGGATGCCTCAGCAGTTCCACCTCCACACTGAAGGCCGGAAAGAATCCTGCAAAATCACTGCTCTTCAGTCTGCATTAGGTCCAGAGAACTGGTCCTGATGTGGGGAGCAAAGTCTAGCAACGGCAGGAGCAGCAATGGGGTAAACACTGGTCATCATCTGGAAGCCAGCCCGGCAGACTGCTTCCTCCGGGGTTTTTACATTCCTTATTTACTGTGTGTGTGTGTATTCCAGCTTGTGGAGGCCAAAGGGTCCACGTGGTTCCCAGGAATCCAGCTCAGGCTGGTCAGGCTTGTGGGTAAGCCTCCTTACCCAAATGAGCCGCCTCTATAGGCCTCTTTAGACTTCTTTGTATCTGGGCTAACTTCTGGAAGGGTCCACCTATGGGGGGGGGTCTTCTTCCCAAAATTAGTACTTCCTGGAAATGCCCTCACTGTTATGGGTGCAACTAACTACTCTCTAATTGGACTTAGTTCACTCCATAGACCAGAACCCCATTTGCAGAGCTGTGAAGAAGCGATCATCATCAAGGGGACTCCATCTGTGTAGCTGTCGGGATGTCATCTTCCAGACTGGAGTGACAGTTTAATGATGTGGCTGGTTGGGGATCACTCATACTCCTATAATGAAGATGAATAAACTCACTGTCTCACCCAGCTACACTGGCCTGCCATTGGTGCGCTATCTGGGGTAAGCTGACTTGCTCACGACTCCCTAGAAAAGAGTTCACACAATAAAACTTTAAGTACTGTATAAGTTACAAAGCATTTGGTTTTTCTGTTTGACACACACAATCAGTTCACCTGGTTAGTTTAAAATATGCCCAGAGGATTCTAATTTCGTGAGAAACTGAAACAGCACAGAAAGAAACCAGAAAATACAAAATCATGTCCTTTGTTAATCATGGCAAAGTGCAGAGAAGAAAGGAGTGTTAACGTAATGCTAAAACTGTGTTTGAATTAAGGCTTGATCAGCTACTCAAAAGAGTGATTTTAAAACAAAAGGCATATTTTATCTGAGGACCCACTTAATTATTTCAATTATTTTCTTTTTCACTCATTCTTTGAGGATTTCAATAAATTTTAGTTCATATTCAATCTCCCCCAGTATCTTGGCGATCTTCCCTCCCCCAACAACATCTCTCATCTGTCTATGTAAAGACAGCCTAACGACCATAGACTTTTCTGTAGGTTCTGACTAGATTCTTGAGCTCCAGTCCTAGGAATTGAGTGGATTGAAAAGAAGGCTCCCCCCTCAGTGTTTGGCACCAGATCAAAAAGGACACAGAACGTTCAAGCCTCCAGAACAAATCTTGTTCCCTCCCAAGCCACTCTGGCTCTTGTTAGGACTTGCTACCAGGCTTCAGAGGGAGGTAGCTGCGACCTTCAGCCGCCCCAGGAATCACAGCAGCGATTTTGCTTTCTGGAAGATTTCCAGGAAGTCACAGAGGATGTTTGCCTTCACCAACCAGAGCACCTTGCAAAGCAACTCCTTTGGCCCTGGCTGGCTTTGGAACATCTGTCGCAGCAGTCAAGACATTTCTGGATTCAGTATGTTGTCTTCATATTCAAAGGCACAGGAACAAGAGGATGCAACGTATAGGAATTACTGTCATACTGAACAAAGAATTTTTGCACTTCTGCATCCAGTGAGGATTGCTGGAATCCTTCGCAAAGTCGTCTTCATTTGAGTCCACACTTTTCCTGGGATCTTGTGCTTTGGTTGAGACAGTTCACATCTGCTAACGCTTTCTCTGGTGAACACATCAATTACTACACTTAGGCAGGCATCTGATGACCTTAGCTTAAAGTTTGAATGGCCTTTGGGTCTGCTTTGAGAGTTCAGGGACGGATTTTTGTTTTTAAGCAAAAGCAGGAACAGGATGTATATGTATACACGCACGCATACACATATCCTGATATATGTTTATATCCTGTGCACACGTAGGTGTGTGTACACATTCATTATTGTTCAAATAAAGCTAACCAATTATGTAACTCAGTTTGTTGATTGCCTGTCATCTCCGTGGGTGCCAGGGTTTCCAAGATTCAAGAACTGCCTTGATGCTCACACCCCTTTTTCTGGCTGTGGCCCCACCCCCACCCCTAGTCCTGGGACTTTTCCTTCACACGTGGCCAGGTCACTGGCCCAATGACCCCAGCTCGGAATCTGTCCTTGTGCCCCCTCAATACCCAAGCCCCAGCACCTCTCCGCGTTCCTTCCTCTTCCCGGTGCCACTGGGTGCCCATGGGGAAGATCTCTCCCGGGTACCTGGGGCACCGGGAGTTACCCTACAGCCCCCAATCTCTCCCAGCTCTCCTTGCCACATTCGGGGGCCCTGGCCATCATGATGGGTAGAGATGTGGCCCAGTCCACAGCCGCCCAGGGTCCGGAGCCCCGGGGCAGGCGCCTTGGAGAAGGAGGTGAGGAAGGGGAGCGAGCCGCGCCCTCGGGCCGACCTGGAGGGCGCCGCGGCCGCAGCCCGAGGGCCCCGCGTCGCTCTCCCGAGCCAGGGTTCTCGGGAGCAGGCCGCGCAGGAGACGTTGGCGGGAGGGGTTCGTAGCTGTTGGGGGAACCGGCTCCTGGGGAACAGTCCTTTCCAGGGTGGCCACCGTGGGCAGGCCGCCGTCCGCCCTCGCTGCGGACGCCGGCCAGAGGGGCGCGAGTGGCGACGTGCAGCGCGGTGCGCCCGGCACGCCCAGCTTTGAGGCTCAGGAGCCCGGGGCTGCGCGGTTAACCGCGCCCGGTAGCGCCCCGGGGGCCGAGCATCAGCCGGCGGCGCTGCAGGTGAGCGGTCGCCAGGGCGATAAGGACCTGGGCGCACGCCGGTCGCGGTTGGCATGGAAGCCGCTCGGAGGGGCCCGGGCTGGTCTCTGATTGGCTGATTCAACAGACGCGGCTGGGTCGAAAGTGCTCAGTGGCGAGCGCCGCAGCCTTAGCCGCTGGAGCCGGCGCCCCTGGAATCATCTCTCCGCTCCGGGTCCCCTCCCTCCGCGCCAGGCCCCGCCCGCCCCGCCCCCACCTGGGTGCGCTTGCTAATCCGCTCAGACCGAGAAGAACCTGAGAATCAGGGCCGGCTGGGGTTCCCAAGCAGGTTTGGGGGCCTTCCTCTGGTGAGAGAAGCACCTGCTTGTCACTTGGGAAAGAGAATCACTTGTTCGCAGCCAGAGATTCTGGATTTAGTCCGAGGTCAGGGAAGGTGGGGAGAAAGACTTAGCTTCTCCAGTGCCATTCCCCGCCCCCCGCCCCCCACTCCCAATCAATGTGGGCTGAGAATCCCGACGTGGAGATTGGCAGGCTCTCTCACCTCTCATTGCAACCTTCAGCCTGGGGTCAGATTAAAGCCTAGTCAACCATTGTTTGGTTCTGAGTTGGTTGCTCCGATGCCTAGGGCTGTCGCCTGCTAGGGAACACTGACTTTAATGTTTGTTGGGAAATTGAGAAATTGGTGGTGACCCCGGGGCTCGGCATTCTTCCTTCCAGAGTTCTCTGCATTCTTGGGTTCCCAGGTTGAGAGGGTTGACTAACTGTGTCTCCTTCTCTTTCCTGGATAGCAGCAGGTTGCGGCTTGCTAGGCGATGCGTCGCCACAGTTCCAAGAGTGGAGTCGCTCTGCCTCCGGTGGGCCAAGGTCCTGAGGCTTGCCAGATGCTCACTCGAGCTCAGCTCGGCCAGGATCCCCCACAGAGAACCGTGCTAGGGGTGTTGACTGAAAATGAGCAGTACAGGAGGACCTGTGGCCAGGTAATGACCCAGGAGCTCAAGGGAAGATGCTGTGGAGAAGGCCTGCCCGTGGCAGTGTGCATGTATGAGTGTGTGTGCCTGTGTGTTCCCCCGCCCCCAATATCAAGGAAATAAGTCTTAGGGATTCTTTGGGTTAAGCATACGTTAAGTGACTTAAGGGCTATTCAGAAAGGAGATACGATTACACCAGACTGTAGTCCTGGAGAACATCTGGGCAGGAAAGGAGTGCAGTATGAGCCAGGCCACCAGAAATCAATCAAGAAGAGCTGGTGCTGTGTTCAATGGAGACGGTGTATGTACCAGGATACACTAGATTACTTTATAATAGACAGGTTGCATCCAGAGCAGACATCTCTACCACTACAGACAAGGGGCACTGAGATGCTACTTATCTGTTGTCAACTGACTGTAGCATCTGCCACTGAAGACCAAACAAATTTAGACACTTCAATGTAGAGGAGAGATTTGAACCTGCCACAGTGAATTTTGAGATAGAAAACAAGTCTGTTATTAGAATAAACCCTCATAAGGATGCCTCAGCTCTGTATTACAAGTCTGTGGAACCCAATGGTCACAAGAGTCTAGTCCAGCAGGTGGGCGGGTTTTAAAGGCGAGGTTAGAGATGTTTCTGCCCCTCCCACAGGTTACTAGAGGCTCATTCAGAGACCCCTCATCTGCTGCCTCTTCAAGCCCTCTGCTCTTTAGTAGGATTGGATCCGTTGATGGTGGGGATCTCCCAAATGAGCCTTTTAATGCTCTGGGTCAAGCTGAGTGAAAACAGTTTTTAACAGAACTTGATTAGGCATGTTCACTTCTGTAGACTTACAGTCTGAGACCTGAATTTATGAATTGGAAGTGGTGTCTACACTTGACATTCACACTCAGCTCTTGTGCCCCCTGGAGTCACTGCTTGGTGCCTCCTCTACACTCTATTCTCCTACACCGTCCTTAGAAACCCACCTCCTGCCTGTTTCTCCGTTTTTTTCTTTGTTGTTTTTTGTTTGCATTTTATTTTAAAATAATTTAATTCCCCTATTACTCCCTTATTACTATATATACATGTGTTCATGTATGATGTGTGTCTGTGAGCATGCATGCCACAGCATTCATCTGGAGGTTGGAGGACAAGTTTAGACACTCCTTCTCTCCTTCGGGGCTTGAACTCAGGTCACTGGGCTTGGTAGCAAATGTCTTTACCCCTGGAGCCATCTTGTTGCTTAATCTTCCATAGCTTCTGCTCCTTCAGAATAAGGAATAAGATGACTGTATCCTGCTTTCCCAAAAGAACGCCACAGCCAGAACCTTTACTCTCTTTCCCACGCCAGGCAGCAGGGGAAGTCTAGCCCAAGCTGGCTTTGACCTGTTACGTAGCTCTAAATGACCTCAAATTCAGGACCCTCCTTCCTCATTCTCCCTGGGACTACAATACACGTTTGCTCACTTTGGGCCAGTAGCTAGAATCCTTCCTGCTCCCCTGTGCCCTTCTCATCCTGTTCTGTGACTGACGTGTCCCAGCTCTTGAACCTGTGTGCAGTATCTCATGCATGGTCTCCTGGCTTTCAAGGTACCTCTCCATAACTCTTCTCTTTCTCCAATTTCTCTTTCCTCTGGATCAAATCCAGACATGTACACATGTGTGGTTATCGCTTCCCATCTTCAAACACATTCAGCCGCACAGCTAGCTCTGTGCCGCGACTGTCCCAGGTACAGCAAGATTTCCTGGAAACGATCTCAGCAGTGTGAACATCCACCAAGGTGACAGTATGGGATGACACCTTCTCTGTGGTATTCCTTGTGTCTAGAAGAGTGATGAGTCTGGCCAGGCAAGCCTAGTGGGTTTGTTGACCGGATGCTTCTGTTTCGCGGTCTTCTCTCACTTGGTTTTTTCTTCCTTGATATATTGACACCTTTCACATAAGTAGCCATTCTTCCTTCTTTGAAATAATTTCTTTTTGCTCAGCTCCGGGGAACAGTGCTCTTTCTAGATGTGTTATGCTACATATCGCCTCTCCTCAGTCTCTTGTCGGTGGCGCGCACGCGCACACGCACACACACACACACACACACACACACACACACACACACACACACACACACAGAAGTATCTGACATTTAGAAGATGCCTAGAAAATGCCTAGTTAAGGAGTAACTCTCTCTCTCTCTCTCTCTCTCTCTCTCTCTCTCTCTCTCTCTCTCTCTCTCACACACACACACACACACACAGAGCAGAACTCAAACCCAGCAGTAACATGAGTCATAGCTGTTGTACCTTGTCTCTTGAGATTTTTTTCCCCTAACATTTTATTAGAAATTGTTTTTCCTTACTAAATGTCAGTTAAACTTGTTCAATGGAAGGTAAATTCGTGGAGGGAGTGACCTATGACCTGGGAAGTGCTATCCAACAATAAGAACCAAGATTAAGTACAAGCAAAATGTTCACAGTTGATGGTGTCGGCATCTGCAGACCTAGAAATCTAGTTCCTAGGCCCGCCCTGGTTTCCACGCCCGACTCCCTTTAGGCCACTGGTTACGAGGGTTCACTGTGACAGGGCCACCATTGTTCCTGTTGTTCTCACTGTAAGAATTTTAAAAAAGAAATGATTTGAGAAAATACCCCAAGAGTACTGATGTTGCTATACAAAAGTATTTTCATACCATTTACAAGCATTTTGTAGCACAGAGTTCTAAAGTCACAATGGTTTTCCTGAATTACTGGGCAGGAAATGGAAGCTTATTGGCACCAGCAATGCAAAGCTGGGTGTTGAAGCAGAGGGCTAGAGAGACGAAATAACTGAGGACCAAGGGTGATGCTGAGTTCCTGTGAAATAGTGTAATGCTCTAAATGTAAAGGGCACTTTGCAACTGTCCTCTGGAATATTATAACGAATCAGATTTTTAGGTGTCACAGCTCTTCTTGTTTTATAGTCATGAATTCTCTTTAACACACATGTAAGGAGATGGTGAATTTCAAACAAAACTTTTCCTGTTGGACAAATGTAAACAAAATGAGAAGGAAGTCATATTTTCAGAGATCCGGTGTTTGGGATTAGATGGCCAGCTTAGCTGTTTCTACTTAGAATTTGCTCTGACTTTCCCAAGCTACTGGTTTGAGTGACATGGGCTCACATTGTTCACAGTGGATGGTGACCAACAAGAGATGTAACTGGGTTTTTTTTTTTGTTGTTGTTGTTTTGTTTTTAAGGAGATCACAACAATCAGATGTTTTTCTGGATCAGAAAATGTCTTCCCTGGGGCTGGAAAGAAAGTGCTCCCTGACCATGGGGTCAACGAGCCAGCCAAGCATGGATTTGATATCTACATGGATGAGCCCGAACAGGGGGACCGAGACAGCTGCCCAGCGAGAGAGGGGATAGTATTCGAGGATGTGTACGAAGTAGACACAAGCATGCTCAAGTCAGACCTCCACTTCCTGCTGGATTTCAACACAGGTAATCATACTCGGGCTGCCGGAGACCTGTGCTCTCAGCCCTCTGCCGTGTTCCAGCAGAGAGTAGCTGGAGACGGAAAAGCGAAGTAATGGCAGTGTCCCCGGCTTCCTGTGCGGGTGAGTGGCTATGACAAGGCTTGAATGAAATTACTTACGTGACCACGTCACATTCTGCAGTTTCTCCAATGCTGGTCGACTCCAACGCCCACGCCCAGTCAGAGGAAGCGACAGATTTTGGCTCAGACGTGATTAATGTAACGGAATATGCTGAAGAGATTCATCGTTACCTGCGAGAAGCAGAAGTGAGTTTCCCAAACTTGGGTTCCGTCTCTAGACACTAAGCTCTGTCTTCATGTTGCAAGCTCTTGGCCATGGGCCACATGAGTCACTAAGATCGGGGCAGCCTATTGTGAGCATCTGTTAAAAAAAGCACATAGAGAAACCCTTCTTATAACAAAGAAAAAAAAGAAAGGAAGAAGGAACAGAGTCTGAGCCCAAGTACTTAGGCTAAGGCACGTGCAACCTGATGTCATAATGCCGAGTTTCAAATACATACACGTTCTCTATGTGGTTTAAAGTATCTGTGTTAAGTACACAGGAATCACACACATAATATTTCCCTCCTGCTTTGTATCAGCTCATGCTTTATATCATTATATTATTTCCTCATGCTTTGTATCATACATGACAAAACCAGACTTCACATTTCCTTCTTGTGGATAAAGATCCCCCCCACCCCCCGGAATCAGAGTTCTCCTGGTCTCTGTGTTCCTGACAATTTCTTTCACAAAATAGGAATACTAGGGAGTGGTGTCTTTGCTAGTGCAACCGTTTGAAGACCCACACTCTTTCCTCCACCAGGTAAGACACAGACCCAAGGCTCACTACATGAGGAAGCAGCCGGACATCACGGAGGGCATGCGCGCCATCCTGGTGGACTGGCTGGTGGAGGTTGGGGAAGAGTACAAACTTCGCACGGAGACCCTGTACTTGGCCGTCAACTTCCTGGACAGGTTTCTTTCCTGCATGTCTGTTCTGAGAGGGAAGTTGCAGCTTGTCGGGACAGCCGCCATTCTCCTGGCCTCGTAAGCGTTCTCTAAGCTTGTGAAATGCCACCCGTCGAAACACTTTATCCCCCTCCATTTACTGAAGGAATGTAATGCTTGCAATGAAAATGATTCGTACTCTTTTTGATAAGAGACCATAGTCTTTGCAGATTAACTGAGGGAATGAGTCTTGCCCACATGCTTACTCTTCAATTAGGATGTTAGAAATTTGTAGAAAGGGGTTCACTATCATGATTGACATCAGCCAGGACTCAAGATCTAACTTGGCTGTTCTGCACAGTAGTCTCTCGGCTGAATTTTAGTACAAGTGAAAATCTATTTGGGGAGGTTTTGGTTTCATAAGCACTGTGTACTGATCTGGCAAACAGCACTGAGAAACACAGCTCATTCATTTCGTTCAGTGGGTGAATGGTTTACCTGGTTCCTGTCCCTGTCAGTGACTCCTAAGGACGCCTCATTGAGTGGGGAAGGGGAGCTGGGTTGTGGCTAAACAGGCTAAAGTGATCTGTGGTTTCCACTCTTGTGACCTCTCTCGGATGTCTTAGTTGTTAATGTGTTAAAAACAAACAAACAAAAAAACAAACAAACAAAGCACAGGCTCTCATTTCCCTCAAAGAAAGCAGAACAAATGCAGAAGGAAAGAAGGAGAATAATGAAATTATATCGTTATTTTTTTCTTGGCTCTTCAGCATGATTTGCTAATTGATGAAGTTGAATATGATTTTCAAACAAACAAGCAAACCCAGAGCTATGGGATTTTTTTTTCTGTTGTTGAGTTTAATACTAACATTCTTTATCACAAAGTGACTCAATATTTATTCAATCAACAGGGATCCACCAGTTGAAGTTTCTGTCCTTTAGACACACTCTGTTTCCCAGGCCCCAACCCTCCAGGACTCCCAGCAGTTAGCATAACATGTTCTTTTAATACTCTCTTTCTTGGGCCGAGAAAAAGCTCCCATTATGTTTATAGCCCCACACAGCTCTGTGATAGTTCTGTGGCCATGGGAGTATAAAGTTCAGGAGCCTGCAAGGCCATCCAAGAGAACAGGAACTAGCACTGTGTGCTCCCAACTTTCTCTCTGGCAATTCTTTACTTTCCCCAGGAAATACGAAGAGATATACCCACCCGACGTGGACGAGTTTGTCTACATCACTGACGACACGTACACAAAGCGACAGCTCCTGAGGATGGAGCATCTGCTACTGAAGGTTCTAGCATTTGATCTGACTGTTCCCACCACCAACCAGTTCCTCCTTCAGTACTTAAGGCGGCAAGGAGTGTGCATCAGAACCGAGAACCTGGCCAAGGTATGCCACGGGACTTCCAGGGACAGCTGGTGCTGAGGAGGCTAAACAGCCCCCTCTCTTGCCGTCCTCCGCTTCTGCCTCCCAGCTTTCCACCTCCATAGAGATGAAAAGCAATTAACTTTAAGAACATGATACCTATTCCCAAGACATTACTGTTGACGTTTGGCAGGCCACATTCACCCAACTCTCCCAAGTGCTGAAGATATTCAAGCTTGGTAACTGCTCCCTTGAGTAATACAGACCGTAGGCAAGCAGTGTCTTTTAATTTGGGAGCCAAGTGAATGTGGCTGAGTTTTGTTTGAATCTTATTCTAACTCATTAAGCACTGAAGCACTGTGGAGTCTGCAGCCTTTTTGACTTAGAGACAGGTAGTTGAAATTATTAACATTATGGTCTGGCCAAGGAGCTTGCCAATCACTTGGCATAGGATATCTGTGATACACGGTGCTATGCAAAGAGTACTAAGGATAATCACGTGGATTCCCCAGCATTCCTCTTCTGACATGTCTTTCCCAATGGCATTGCTGGAGCTTGAGAACACTATCAGCTTTCCTAATAATTACTAGCTTTAATATGCCGTGTCTTTGTCCTCTGACTGATGGCTCTTCCTAGTCTAGGTGCAAGGTTAACACTTCCTTATCTGACCACCATAAAGCCTGATCTCCTAGCATAAGGAAAGAAAACTAACCTAATTATTGGTTAAAAATAACTAATCATTTATGCTACGTGGGTGAGCCAGAAGATTGGAACATCACCACCACACAAACGTTAATCTGTGGCAGGGCAGTCAGAGCAAGTACTAAGCTAGAAAATGGGCCCGGCTTGGGTTCTGGGCTCATCACTAGGTTCTGGTGGAATGTAAATAAGGCACCCATCGATGACTCTGGCAATTCCAGGTTTACTGACAATTTTAGTCAGATTTGACCTTGCTCAAATTCCTGGCTCCAATGACTTTCTCTCCCTTGTGCTTAGTATGTTGCAGAACTGAGCCTTCTCGAAGCTGATCCATTCTTGAAATATCTTCCTTCCTTGGTAGCTGCAGCAGCTTACTGCCTGGCAAACTATATTGTGAACAGGCACTTCTGGGTAATGTTCTTTCTTCCTCCCAGGTGGGATAACTTCACGCCTCACACAGAATCTCTTCAGTGTCTTTCAAGGTTCAGAACAGGCACACCTCTTACAAAAACAAGTTAGTTTCATGATAGCTGGTTGCCAAGACAACAGGCCACAGACCACGGCTTGTTTCTGAGTATTGCAGACCAGTGGTCATAGCTTTGACTCCATGGCTTTGCTCTGTGGGAAGCAGAGAAAACATATCATCAAGGAGATGTCAAGAAAGGCCTGGAATTCTCTGCCCACCAATATGCACAGAGGGCCCTCAAGGGTTTAGCCATTGGCCATATCAATCCAAAGTTGATCCTAGACAGTTGGGGTGGTGCACACTTATAATACCAGTTGAGGTGGAGACAGGAGGATTGTGAGTTCAAGGCCAGTCAGGGCCACACAGGGAGAGCATCTCAATAAAATACACATTATGAGCATTCATCTTCTGTAACAAAAAACTCCAAGTTCTTAGTCAGGACTGCCTGCTAGAAGCTCTCAGAGAACAGGGCTGTTAGTATTTCTCACCTCAGAAGGTGGCGAGATCTGAAACAGACCCCTACATTTCTGTTCTGAAGTCTCTCTGGAGTGCTAAAAAAAGTGAGGTCTCTACTTTTATTTCATATGCTACTACATAAATATTCAAAAAATGTATTTGTGTGTGTGAGAGAGAGGGGGCAGGGAGGGAGGGAGACAAGGAGAGAGAGAGAGAGAGAGAGAGAGAGAGAAGGAGGAGGAGGAGGAGGAGGAGGAGGAGGTCAGGGAGAACTTTCAGGGGGTCAGTCCTCTCCTCCCCACAAGGGTCATCTTTTGACTAGGAGTCTCTCATATTCTATGTCAATTATGTAAGAACCCAGTGGAAGTCCCACCCATGAAGGAACAAAAGTGATCTGCCCCACACTGAGGGCTGCAGCTATAGACCGGAGAAAACTTGGCTGTTTTTGTTACTAGTCTAAGGTTTCTAAAGAGGTTATAGACCCTTTTAGATCTGCGGACACACTCAGAGAGGCCTCAACTCCCTTCACTTCCTAATCAGTTATGTTCATGTTTCTAACCTCTCATAAAGTTACCTGGAACAAAATTTTCCTTTTGTTTCAACTAGCCAGAAACCCTCGCCGCATTTACAGGCTATTCCTTAAGTGAAATTGTGCCTTGCCTGAGTGAGCTGCATAAAGCATGCCTCAGTATACCCCATCGACCTCAGCAAGCCATCAGGGAGAAGTACAAGACTTCAAAGTAAGTTGTTGCCCCCCCCCTCCTGGCTTTCTGGGTTGTTGTGGAGTCAGGACTAAAAATAGAATAAATTCTATCCTCATTAGGCTGGAAAACGAGATTGCTTGCTAAATCAAGGAAAGGAATTTAGGAAGGGTCTAGGTTCACAGTTTGCCAGCATTTGGCAGTGAGAGCTAGCTGGCCGCCTTCTGACCCGGACGACGACTGGAGGCTTCCCGTAGCCTGACCAGCGTCCTCGGCTCTGGGCTGACCTTGCTGTGCTCTCCTTTCAGGTACCTGCACGTGTCCCTCATGGAACCGCCTGTGGTTCTTCCTCTGCAGTGAGCGGCAGAGCTGAAGTACCGCCGGGACACAAGAGCCACGTCAGCAGGCTTGCTCTGAATCGGTACAGGTCTCCGCAGTTTGGGTCAACGAATGTCGGTTGTAGACAACATCTTGAATGTGTAAATGTTAGGTTCTCTTAGACTTTGGTAGTTTGTAATTTATATAGACATAGACAAGCATTTTAAAAGAATAAACAACTTGCTGTATAGCCATGTGTTAGGCCTGTTTACTCGTTGGCATTGCTGACACTCACGCCCCGACTGAGTTGTGCGTGTGTATGTCGTGGCTGTTTCCACATTTTTCCAAGCTTGCTGTATAAGCATCACATGCTTCCATGATTAAGTGCTTTGAGGCAGCCAAGCCTTTCTTGGCCCGTGAGGCTCTCTGTAGACAGCTGAAAGGAAGAAGGGAAGAGCCAGCTGAGATGGACCGATGATGGGTCCCGAGTTGCTGCTGTCTGTCCTAGCTCCGCTCTACTGTAGGGTGGCAGACATGCAAGAATCTCCTGGGTTCAATGATCTTTTGGGGGTGGCACAATACACAATCCATTATCACCCAGGGTATCATGCCTTTTAGTGAAGGGCTGCCATCATGCCTCCTCATCTTGGATTCTGGTAAGCACCAGGCATGAATTTCAAACATAGATGATACTTTGGGAGATAGAAAAGGCAAACTTCAGCACCAAATGGCACTTTTGGATAATGAATCCAACACCTCTATATTTCCCTCGGGAGAAATCCATCCTAAACTTTGCTTGAGGGGGCCGGGCAGATGAGGATGAAAATGAATGGATTTTGCCAGCTGGCTCCCTTACTTTCCTGTTTTATTCTATCTGGGCTCTAGCCTCTTACCGGCTGCTGCCCACATTTGGACACACCCAGAAGTGTGCTTTCCTGACCTCAGTCTAACCAGGTTGACGGTCAAGGAGAACGATTGCGTTTGCGTTGCTGAGACTGCACAGTCCCCAGAGGCTGTTTCTCAGGACTACACGGGTGAGATTTGAGACTGGGGAAGAGAAAGGGAGACAAAGGATCAGTCTTTCTCCCTGAGACAGGGAGAAAAAGGAAAATGAATGTGGTCTCAAGGTTGTGTGGAGCTTGTTGGAGACTGAATGAACTTTAAAATTGGTGCCTTAGACCAGTGGGTTTGGGGGCACACATGAGTCTTCTGGACTCTGTGCCCCTGCTCTGAGGAGAAGCCTGTCTCTGGTCCATCTCCAGGGCTCACTCCAGAAGGTATTATAGGTGAAATACAGGAATAATATGCTTTTTTAGATACTATTTTATATATATATACATACATATACATACATATATATGAAGGATTAGGTTCAGAGAGGTTTTGGAAAAAAATGAGAGTTCATTAAATTCACCACAAATTCTACAGATTTTTAAGCACTATTGAAATTTTATATCCAAAAATATGGCCACAAAATGAACCAAACACATTAGATAGATATATAAAACTGTGGAAGAATAAAAACGCCACACCAGGCATTTTGTGAAGGCTTTTTAGGTGTCTACAAGCCACTGAAAGGGGCAGTCACTCCCAAGGTGTCACCCTTTCAAGTTTTGATGAGGAAAACAACATGTCCTAAAGCATTTTGATATTTAGGACACAGTCTCAGAGGCAGGACCTGCACCAGAATTAAAGTCTCTGTACCAAGGGCCCGTTAGTCTCCTTGCCTAGTTTTGACATGGTTGTTCTCCCTTCTCTGTGGGTAGACGCTGAATTTCCCAGACACCTGAGAATGAGACCAGCACATTGCCCTTCTCTGTGGGGCAATGGGAGATGTCAATGGCAGCTGATTCTGACTTTTGCTGTGTCTGCCCCTTTCAAGATTTAAAACTCGAGGTACCCCTCCAGGGACTGTTTCTTTCAACTCTACCTGTTAGCACTGCTGGCCGCTTCCTCCCTGTAGTGGGTATGTCCTGAGCTGGAGCTGGACATAGTAACACTGAAGCGCCATGTAGATCCAAGTGCAGCAGAGTTTCTTTACTGGCACATTCTTGCTTTAGGATGCTTTGCTCCAAGTAGAAGGGTTCTTGCAGAAATAGGGCATTCACTTTGAATCATTCTGCAAAGGATATTTTCTTTTTCTAAATATGGACACAAAATCCGTATTTTAACTGTAGGCCACGAAGCCACACTGCAGGACACAGAGGTCTGAAGACATACCCTTACTCTTTGCTGTCAGCAGTTTATACACAGCACATTTCTATTCCTGCACACACACCCACTGATTGCAAAGAATGGGTCCTCGGCTCTAACTTCCTTTTCTTATTTCTCTGTCCTCTACCCGAAATACTTATTTAAAAATAGCAGGAGAGCTGTCACCTGTGTGCCTCCTACCCAGCTTGTGTGTGAGCAGCAGTTATCTGCAAACCTCTCCTGTTATACCAGACTTTTTATTTATTGAGTTCTGTGTTGATGAGGTCCTTGCATGGATTGTCTTCATACAAAGGAAAGCCACGATACGTCTTTAAAGTTGAATGCCTACTGATGGTCACTCTTACTGTTTAGTAACTTTGGTGGGAATTATTTTGAAACATTGGGGTCAAATAGTAGAATCTTATGATTTGTATATAATCATATGAGCACAGAGCATAGTTCTACGGTTGACACACGTATGATTTTTTCTGTTCTCATGAGTTTTCTTCACGCTTTCTCTATCCAACACTGACCACTATTTGCAGCCTAGGAGACTGCTCTGGGCAGGTATGAGGGGTGGCAATGATGCCTCTGTCCACCTCTCCAGGATTTCTGGTCTGTCATTTCACACTTACTTAAGGAAGTTGGGCATGACCTCCTGGAAGAACGATGGGAGCCACATTTGTTTGGGCATTTATCAGGAGTTAAGTCCAAGATGGGATGGGTTACCCACATGGTTTCTCTTCTAGCATACTTCTGCCCTCCATGTGTTTTGCATGAAACTACAGAACACAAGTGCACACCCTTTGGCTGAAGCGTGCCCCAGCCAATGCCACCCACAGGCTTTCTGCTCAATGTGTCCTGACTGTGAGGCAGGGTACCAGGGGTACAGAGGCACTCCTTGGGACCGAGAGCTGTGAGCCTATGTAGCATCTTGGCTCCAGGGAGAACACAGTGTGTGAGATAACAGGTGTCTCAGTTAGGGTTTCTATTGCTGTGAAGAGACACCATGACCAAGGCAACTCTTATAAAAGAAAGCATTTAATTGGGTCTGCCTTACAGTTTCAGAGGTTTATTCCATTATCATCATGGTGAGGAGCATGGCAGCATGCAGGCTGACATGATGCTGGAGAAGTGGCTGAGAGTTCTACATCCTGATCTGTAGGCAGAGGGCGAAAGAAATTGGACCTGACTTGGGTTTTCAAAACCCCAAAGCCCACCCCCAGTGACACACTTCCTACAACAAGGCCACACCTCCTAATCCTTCTAATCCTATCAAAGAGTTCCACTCCCCAGTGACTAAGCATTCAACTCTATGAGCCTATAGGGGCCATTCTTATTCAAACCACCACAATAGGTCTCTAAGATAGGCTTTCATTCTGACAGTATTTTTCTCTATCTTGAAGGGTATAAATGAACTTGGGCAGTGAGGGGTAAGTTTCTACTATGTATTTTGTGAATGACTGCTAGGCTTGACAAGTGATTTTGAGAAACAGAATGGTCAATGCTCAGCTAGCCAAATTAACGATAGAGAGAGGTCAGAGGGAAAAGCATATGTGGAGGCCAGTGTAAGTGACCAAGAGGCCTTTGGAAACTGAGTCAAAACAGAGTCTATGGATAGAATGTCCCTCATGAATTAAACTTTCCCAAGGCAGGTAACTTAATCAGCTAGACCCATGGTTCCAGGCACTGGCCCAGGTGGGTGTTGGTGCAGGCTCACACTGCATTCATCTCTATAACTGTCTTCCATTGATTCTGCCTGGTCTCCAGCTAAACATGTCCATGGGTTGCTTATACCCATCAAATTGCTATTTATTATCTGCACCAAATTGTTTGCTAACTGATGGAAGAGAAAGCTATTCTATTGATGTAAGCACAGTAGTTACCAGAAACCTGTGGTTTCATCCATGTGTAGTCCTCATAGTGGCTGCAATTTTCTGAAATATCAAGCATAGCCTGTGGGAACAAGGAATTGCATCAATCATTCACATCCCTCCTTGCATTCAAAGACTAAGATGATCTTTCCTCCCGTTAGTAAGAAAATGGAGACAGAGAATACCAAAACCTCCATTCTCAGGAGGGAACCTTCTGTTGGACACACGTGTAACACATTGGCCCTGCCTCTGTGTCATGGAAGATGCCTTGTAATTGAATGGGTATCTGTAAGGTTACAGAGAACCTAAGTCTTAGATGGCAGTGAGTCTGGACTTGACCACCACGCCCAGAGCCAGGTACTGGAGACAGTACATTCACAGTTAAGTCCAGAGTGGAAGGCTTTGTTCTGCAAAGACCATCAGCAATACTGTCTCCAGGCACACTTTCCCCTCTGCGAGCAACTCAGGCCAGAGCTGGACGCAAGAACAAAAGAGAAGTGTCCTCATGTGCTCCATGGCTGCCGGGATCAACCTAAACTGGAGGTCACCTGTGAAAACATCTGGACTAGGTGCTGAGAGGAGGAAGAAGGCACGACCTGAGCTCATCTAAACTCACCCCTACCAGAAAGGATCTTGTGTCCTTGGCTCAGTCTGCAAACGCAAAGAGATTAGCATTCATTCAGCAGCTGGCAGAACTGAGTGGGCATGTCAAACTCCCACCGTCTCCCACTCCGACACAGTGATAGCAACGCTCAGTAGCTGTTCCTTCTTTAATTTTTTTTATTATCAAGACATTTTCTATTCACTTTACATACCAACCACAGATCTCCCTCTCTTCCCTCTTCCCGCCCCCCCCCCGTCTTTACCCCCAACCCATTCCCCATCCATGGGGAGTCAGCAGAGCCTGGCACACTCGACTGAGGCAGGTCCAAGCGCCCCCCCCACCCCCGCACCAAGGCTGTGCAAGGTGTCATACCCTAGGCACTAGTCTCCAAAAAGCCCGCCCATGCACCAGGGACAGATCCCCATCCCCCTGACTGGGGGCCCCCAAACAGTTCAAGCTAAACAACTGTCTCCCATATTCAGAGGCCCTAGTCCAGCCCTATGGGGGCTCCACAGCTATTAGTCCACAGTTCGTGGGTTTCCACTAGTGTAGCTGGTCATCTCTGCATGTTTTCCCATTATGATCTCCATGTTCCCTGCCCACAGAATCCCTCCTCTCTCTCATCGATTGGATTCCCAGAGCTCAGCCTGGTGCCCGGCCATGGATCTCTGCATTTACTTTCATCAGTCACTGGATAAAGGCTCTATGATAACAGTTAGGGTATTCACTAGTTCTGTCCCCAGAGTAGACCAGTCCAGGCACCCTCTCGACCATTGCCAGTAGTCCAAGGTGGGGTCATCTTTGTGGATTCCCGAGAACTTCCCCAGCACCCTGCCTCTTCCTAGTACCATGATGTCTTCATTTATCATGGTATCTCTTCCTTCACTGCATTAAAGATGTCTCAGGCCATCGTATCTCCAGCTTATCTTAGGAAGGGAGCTCTTGTCTCCACATGACCAGCTTTCTTTAGGAATCCACACGCAGTTCTCATGGGGCAGGCGAAAAGAGGAAAACTGTGAGTTTACTCTCCTTGCTGCAGGAACTGGGAGATGTAAGTCAGCCCTATACTCCACAGGGGCAAAAGAGATCTACATGTTTATAAGGATTACATCTTTGATGGTGTCTCATCGTGAAGGATAAATTTGATCAGTACTTACCAGTTCTCAATTACTTGATCCATCTTTGCTGTTTCTGGCATATCTTGATAACACTTTTCAAATGATTTACTTCTAGAGATTAATCTCTTCTGAACTGAACATTACTTTATGAATAAAAGGCATGCTAATGACTTATGTCTTAGAACATATCATAAAACTATAGAATGTGGTGTGATGAAAATTCTGAGCTCTGCCAGATATGCAGCTCACTCCATGGAAACCAATGCTCTGTGATTCGTCCAATGCTATGGAGGAATTTTTTAAAATTTTAAACAAGTGGACAGGAGACTGGGGAGATGGCTCTGTTGGTAGAGGGCGGTGTGCAAGTGTGAAGACCCAAGTCCCCATTTCCATGGATTCCATGGAAATATGAACCTGGCGGAGTGTGTAACCCTAGACCTCCTATACGGAGGTGGAGACAGGAGCGAGCTTGCAGGCCAGCTAACCTGGTGCACACCATAGCAAACAAGATACCCTCCCTCAAATAAGGTAGACATCTGATGTTGTCCTCTGACCTCCACATGTGTGCTGTGGTTTACATATGCACTCACACACATGCATGTGCATGCATAAACACAAAAAAGTATCTAGCAGCAAGAATCCACTCTGTTGGATGTATGATACTCAGGACATTTGAGAAAGAAGCTAGAAAGTTGCTTACAAGCTGCAGTTTTCCCTGAGAATGACACTATCTAGGATGACTAGGGGCAATAGAAAGGGGTCACAAGATTTGAGCCTTGGAAATAATGAGACAGAATTTCATTTCGGCCTTCACTCTGTCCCTCCTACTCCTGCCTCAGGCACTGAAGGCAGGAGCTGGGAAGGTGGGAAAAGTGGCATGTCTTTTGGAGACGGACAATCTGATGCAGTGGTTGTGACATTTAGGGCAAGAACAGTATCAGTGACGGTGCCTAAGGCTGAGTGACTCATCAAACCAGAGTACACAGTAGAGCACTGCCCTGCTGTCTAGTCCCATGGCTGTCCTTACAACACGCTGTCACAGTCCTAGCCTTCTGTTGACCGTGTCTACAGGACTCACTGCAGCAACCTTTTCTGGCCATTTAGTTTCCTCTTCCCCATTCCAGCTTTTCTGAAATGAGGTGGCTGATGTCACTGTCCTGCATCTAATCCCTCCATCACATCACTGCGTGGATAAAGTACGAGGCATGTAAATTCATTACCGGCCAGATCCTGACAAGCACCAGGCTTAGGTAGCCCACATCTCCATTCTGTTTCCTTACAGACTATCCTGGCCTTTTATAAAATGCTTCCTACTTCCTGGTGCCACGTGGCCATCTCTAAGGTAGATAGTTCTTTAAAACTAGTCGTTGGCTCTTGCTCTCCTGTAAGTCTCTGATACTTGTCTTACAAGGACAACTGAAGGTCAAAGCACCTGTCTCCCCTCCTCGATCACAACAGGACACATCTCATCCCCTGCGCTCAGCATCTGAATACATGCTAGAAATTCAATGATGTTTTGTTTAACAAATGAAAGGACTATATATATATATTTATAGACAATTGCTGGCCCTTAATTGAACCAGTTATGAAGTGAGGTACATGGGGAATATAAAGGTTTTCCAAGTACATTTAGATAAAATGAGGTTCAAAGGAAAAACCCACAGTGGGAGGCAAGGCTAGATATGACCAGCATGCTGTACAGAGTGAGACTCTCCACGGTTCTTACGCTTGTACATAAGAAGCTAGAGGACAAAGGAAGATTTGACTGGAGGCCTGAAATAAACGGTTTTTTAAAAGTGAGAATAGAGAGTCAGAATCAAGGTTTTTTAAAAATCTTTTTTTTTTTATTTTGCCTTTACATATGTCAAATCTGTTTTAGAGGGAAGATTTTCCTTCAATAAGGCATTGTCCTGAGTTGCCGTTTACTATGAGACAGCACACCTGCTTTAATGTACTCAGATTCGCTTGCTTTTGAAATGTATAAACCAAAGCCCCTTTAATGAAATCATTTTTTCCCATCAAACCTGAAAACAATCACTTTGCAATGATCTAAAGGACCAGATATCGGACTTTGTGGCAGAATCCTGGAAGGGACATCGTCATTTGGGACCCTGGAACTCGAATGACCTAGAAAAGCTATTTGTGCTCATGGAGAACAGTCAAGCCACGAAGGCCAGAGCAGCCAGACCGAGCTCAAGAGAACTGCCGTCCTGAGGGTGTGGAGACAGCAATGGGCGTGGACTTTTAAACTGTAGGGAGGACTCCTGCAGGGTACGGCTAGGGAAGTTTCCAGGACAGAGCAAAACAGGCCTTCCCACCAGAACTACATAGAGCTCAGCTTTGGGCTTTGATAGCTTTGCAGATTTTCTCTCGAAGCCTGCAATTTTTTTTTTTTTTTTTTTTTTTTTTTTTTTTTTTTTTTTTTTTTGACAGGTTTCTCTGTGTACTTTGGCTTTCCTGAGCTCACTTGTAGCACTGTCTCGAACTCACAAGATCGCTGCTCTGCTCCATGCGGATTAAAGCTGCGCCACCGCCGGCTGAAGCCTGCAATTTTATGGATAGTTATTTTAAATTATGGAAATAATAAATGAGGCCCAATGCCGAGTGGCTTAAAACATCAGAGCAGCTTGTTTGTGCACATCTTTTAGAGCAGGGATTCCTGCACCTCCCAATAGCAATTTCTGGTTTTTCGACTCTGCCAACTTGGGACGCCTGTTTTTAGACATGTTAATGACATGGACACCACCCTGGAAGTAAACTACTTCAGTTAGGCCCATATTTCTGTTTATCTAGATTCTGGGGAAATTAGCCTAACTTTTAAGGAAACATCATAGGCTGCAACAGCTACCATCTCTAACATCTGGATTCTCAGTTAATCAATTTCAGAGTGAGGGATTGGATTAGCCAGGTCTCTAATTACTGGAATGTAGTTGAGGGAAAGAGATATTTTTAAGCTCTGAGTTTTAACCAACTGCAAATGGAAAGGTAGGCTAGAAAAGTATGAGAGGGATGAAGAGTCTACTTTGGAGGCATGTTTTCCAAGCTGTGTACTGAGGGACCTTTCTGCTTCTTGAGATACTGAAAGGATGGAAATGTGTGGGAGTTATTCTGTGGGCAAATGAGCCAAAGTTGGGACAATTTAAATGCATTTTCCATTGCAACTCTCATAGCCTTGGACAGGCTGACAAATTGTGGAAGGCACAGTAAGAACCCCTCAGACCCTACTAAAGACCCCAGTTGCTATGTTTTGAAACGCACCCATTTTGGTGTTTATCCTGTAGATGAGAGAGACAGAGACAGAGTTAGAGAGGGGAGGAGAGAGAGAGAGAGAGAAAGAGAGAGAGAGAGAGAGAGAGAGAGAGAGAGAGAGAGATCATTCCAATATCAGGGTGATGCTTCTAAGTGGAAGTGTGAGTTTGAGGGCTCCTAACCAGGTTTCTGTGTGCTTTCTTTTTTTGAGTCTCTTTATATACAAACCTTTCTCCCATTTCTCCTCTAGAAGAACCAAAGCTGCCTACATCCTGGTCCTAGAGGCTCTCCCTGTGCCCACTAGCTGGTTCTTTGTTCTAATCCTGTAGTTGGCTCTCCTAAGAAACCTTCACACATCCACTCCCGTCTTCATATGTGTTTATAGGAAGATCCTAAACTAATGCAACAACCCGAGGAGAAGAGTTAGAAAGCTTTGGAGATTCAATCCATGGCCCATTGGTTCCACTAATTCGTTAATTCTGAGACTGTGGTGAGACAGAGCCTCACAGCAGCAGGAGCTTGTGGAAGAGATTCCTAGTGTCATGGCAGAGAAAGAGACAGACAAGGATGGAGAACAGGAGGGGAAGGGGGAGGGGCAGAGAAAAAGAGGTAGAGGGACCTGGAGAGGGAGAAGGGAGAAGAGAGAGAGAGAGAGAGAGAGAGAGAGAGAGAAGAGAAGAGAGAAAGAGAAAGAGACAGGGAAGGAAGGAGAGAGAGGGAGAGAGGGGAGAGAATGAAGACCTACTTCTCCAGCTAGGTGAAAGTTTCTACTTCCTCCATAAATAGTGTAACCAGCAAGGCACCAAGCACTCAGCACAAGCCCATGAGCCTGGATAGTTCATGTTCAAATGACATCATTCCACTCCTGACCCCTAGGGGCTCATGGTCATCAATACACTCTGCCTTCCAGTTTTTGAGAGTACAAACAGTTCTAACATTCAGTATTTTAATTCTAACATCTTTTCCCAGACTAGAGACAAATTCTTAGTTGCAAACCATAATAAAGTAAAAGTTCCATACTTTTAATACATAATGACATAGAATAAATATTATTCTCACTCCAAATGGAAGGGTGGGGGACTAGGATCAAAGTAAAAAACAAACCCAGCAGGCAAAACGTTCAGTTCTGTAGCTCCATGTCTGCCCATATGGCCTTGCATTTGCCTCCACTCACGGCCTGGTTTTCCTCTGCAGGCTTCCACGTTCTTGGCATTTCCAACTTTCTGGCAACTGCAGTGCATCTCTACCCTCAGTCTCACAGCCCCATCCTGTAAGAGACTCCCTGCATGTCATGAGAGACATGGCTTCTCAGGTCTTAAGAAAAAAATCAGAGTAGAATCATCTATGACCCTATAATTCTTGCATTGTGTACTTCTGGGAAAACATCACTGTGTTGATGATACCATGGTCTGCTACCAACTTGAACAACATCTAGGTGTCTTAGATTGTAACTGTATCAGCCCTAACTGTTTGAGAGGCTGAGCATGATGTCACAAATCTGAGAAAACAACTTCGAGATGCCTTTAGTAAGCAGGATACATCTGAGGTATTCTTTCCTCAGAGGAAAATTTAAAATAAAACTTTATTGGTTTGTACCACGGATTGCTTCAGGGGTGAAGCCGGATCAGTTCTTGAGTTACCTTCAAGTCAGTTCCTAATGTCTCTATGCACCACACAAAGCTTTTTAAAAATGGCTTGTGGGACACGTGTTCCTTAGCAGCCAACTTTGCACTTGCTTTTCTGACCACACTTTAAGATTTTCAACTCTTCTCTGGTTTTTGGCTCTCAGTTTTCTCTATAACCTTGACTAAAAGCAACCAGTAGTAACCATGCTATATTACAAATACCAGGCTGATTTGAAATGACCTCTGCTGGACTATGTACTCGGTCACCTTTAAACTCAGCCTTCCACAAAGTCTCAGGATACAGACAAATCCTAGGGAAGTTCTTTGCCAGAATGTATAATGAATGGTTTCTATTTCAGTTCCCAATAGAGTCTTCATATACTCATTATGCAGGACTCTGTTAGAAAAGTCCACCAGAAACCTTGTGAGCACTGTCCACACTCCTCCTCATATTCTGTGTTCATATCAGAATTGCCCATTAGATGCTACTTACAGCTTAGGAGCTTACACACAAGATGCATGTAAAATGATATTAGATCAGGATATCTCCTGTGTTCATTCAATTTAAAACAGACTTAAAAACAACTTGTTCATGATTTAAATAGAATCGATGAAATGCCCTCTTCATTTTTCATCAGTCTTGACTTGGATCTTTTTAATTGCAGTTTTTCTCTTTTTTTGTTTGAATTTCTCCAAGTTGACCTAGAATTGTGCCTTCTAGGACTCCTTGGTTGTCTGAGAGTTTTCTAGGAGATATAAGAGCTGGAACATCTCCCACACTTGCCTAGGGGAATTCATCTGTCTTTTTTGTCTTGCCTCCTGTACAGTTATGCACTCCGAGACCCTTGAAGTCCTCACACAAACTGAATCCAGCCTCTGAGAAAATTCCAGGGGAAAGACAACCCGAAAGGCCAAAGGTGTTCCTCTTTCTGTTATAAATCTCTCTAGAAATACTGAGAAGGAAGGGCACACCAAAGTCCGAGGTGCAGATCTTGCATGAGGATTTATTCAACATCATTTCCTTTTATATTTATTAGAGTTGACTTGTTTGAGTCCTTTAGAAAAATGAAAAATCGAGCAAATGAAACTCATCATTAGCTTTTCCTTCTAGCACGACTGACCGCAGGAGAAATCAGATGCAAGCATGAATATGCACAGAATGCATCAAAGCTTGGGATTAGGCCAGTTCCTCACAGACCATGTTATCCTGTTATTGTAGCTCCCAGAGGGAGAGAAATGTGTCCTCATTTAAAACCCACTCGATTCACCCAAATGTGCTTCAGACACCGCATCAATACTTCTATGCAATCATTTTTAAATTGGAGAACTAATTTAAACTGCAGGCATAATTAAAATTAATAGCATAACATTTTTTGAAACACTAGGTGTCTGAGAAAATGATCACTCTAGGTTGCTGTGAACTGGTTACAGATTGACTTCAAAATGGCTCTGAGGATCTCGTGGTCAGCTTGGGTCCTGACCTTGACTGACCTGTCACTGAGGATCTCATGGTTAGCTTGGGTCCTGACCTTGATGACGTCACTGATCTGGTTACTTGTCCTGACCTTGACTGACCTGTCACTGAGGATCTCATGGTTAGCTTGGGTCCTGACCTTGACTTACAAGTCACACTTGCCTTTCAGTAGCTGACTACACTCTCATGGAAGCCATGAAAAATCTAATCTGCTTCTGCTTTTTTCAAATTAGGGGTTTAGCATTTCAAATTAAACAAGGCTGTCATTCTTATAGGGAGAGCAGGCCTTAAAAACAGTTTGTGAAATTCAGAAAGTCCCACTTAACATTTACTAACTTCATCTAGATTTAATGTTATTTCGGATCCTTTGGAAAAGTTCAAATCAAGAATTAATCTCTTTGTTTCTCCTTTCATGAATGACTTGCACAATATCAAAAATATATCTAAATAGCTTTCCAACATCTTGTCCAAAGCAACAAGATTCTTCATCAATGTTCTTGAGAATGGGTTATGTTAATGACAACTGTGGTGTTATAGGAATTTAGAATTATTTGTTTTTGTTGACGACACTCTTTAAATAGTAAGATTGGAGGGAAATTCAGAATCAGACAGATCTATGCATATGTACACCATTCTCTGTAGGCATGGCTCTGTCTTTGGTCAGATACACATTGGTATACACATTGGTAGAATAACATGCAATTAGCTACTTTCCTCAAATACAGAGTTTATTTTTTCTGAGTTAGGTAGGTTAAGCCCTGAACACAAGGCCACTGCAGCATCATCCAAACATCTGCAGTCTAGCTTCATCCTCCCTCCCAAGCACCTGTTGCTCCATCTTATTCTGTCCGCTCCATCTTTAGTTCTGTCCTCCTATTTTGTCCAAACCCAAAACCTTAACAGCTTGTCACATTTTCACAAAATCTGATTATTAAATCTGATCTCATGGTCAGCTTGGGTCCTGACCTTGACTGACTTGTCACTGAGTATCTCATGGATTTCCAGCTGATAGCAGGAGCTATCTATCAGGCTGTAGAAATCTACAGAGCTGCAGTGTCCGTGCACAAATGGAGGGTTATAGGTCTAGATAACAAATGGACCTCCAGGAGAAGAGATGATGGATGGAAAGAGGGTCAAACAGAATTAGGAAGCACAGAGAGTGGGATACTGGGTAGTCACAGCCCAAGGGTTGAAGAGAAGAGTGTTTCCTGAAGAACTCACATGAATGAGCCATCCTGGAGTACAGGTTAATATCTATTATGCTTTCAGACTGTTGGTAATGATCCAGCCCTGAGAACACCAGGACAAATTAAGCTTGCTTCTGCACCGCACCCCGCCCCAAGGAACTTGGGGACCAGTGTACTTACATCAGTAAACCTCCATTTTCTTAGATTTCAAATAAAGGTAAGTATGTTCCTTAAGGGTTGTTATGAGCATGTAATAAGCTAATATACACTGTTATCTGGAACACAGCTGGTCCTTGACACATACTGTTATCTTTGGCTTCTTGAGATCCACAATTCTACCTGTCATTTAGAGAGCATTAACAGCTCCATCGTGACCAGTATTGACCATTTTTCAAAATTAGCTCTATATTATTATTACTACTACTGTTGCATTAATGTTTATAAACCTATCCAGAATTCATGTGAAAAAAGTGTTCACTTGATAAAAGGGAGATGCATAGACCCTATCTTATATACGGGTTCCAGATCTGGTTCCCAATCCTAAGGTAAGCATCGTGAATTCATGTAATTTCTCTAGAAAAAATGAAGGCATCCACTTATTCCATCCTTCCAAAACTGAAGGAATAACATTCACCCTGCTCTGCATCTATCTCTCAGGGGATGGCTGAGATGGCCGCTGCTGGAGCTGTTCAGAATTAGGTTATATGTTGTCCCCATTTAGGCAAGACCAGGAAACTACATTTTGTTGTCTTTAAGGGTCACTGTGTCACAGTGCACTTATTAAAACACTAAAACAATCGTCATGTCTGTGGTTAACTACCAACATTATTTTCAGGACAGATATCATTATTGTGATATCATAAGAGTAACCAAGGATTTCCATGCAATGTCTCACAAAGATAAAGCTTTAACTATTGGCTATTCTGTGGATAAGAACACTCTACATTCACTTATACAAAGCCTTACATATCTAGAAAAGGACAGACCAGGGGACTATGAGCCTTAACTATACAAGGTTAGATCCTAGGATAATGTACAAAGGTAACAATGGTGTTAATTATTTTCTGCTGTTGGCATGTGGAGATGACTAATGATAAGCTTAATTTTGACATCTTGGGGCTGCAGCAGGGTTTATGATCTCACGTTTTTAAATATTTACTTTACAGTTTTAAGTCCCCAAATAAGGATGGATATTTTTTAGAAACATCAGTGGCTGAGATAATTAAATAGTATTCTCCCTCTGCCACACAGAGACAGAGAAGAATCCTTTTCAGGTGAATTTTCTATGATGAAAGCATTGCTGATATTCACTTTTAATCAGGGAGGTTTCAGCTCTAAGAACTGGATCTATACTGTATCTAACCATCTTGCCTGGGACCTTTGGTTTTGGGGGAAACAACTTTCTGCTGCTTTAGAGCCAGATGGTATAGATGCAACGGTAGTTGAGCCTGTAGACTTTGAGGTTTCTAGAGTGTTCCTGGCAGATGATTGGACAGGAGGCGGCACTTTTTCCTACACAGCCTTGAAATGTCTTTGGTATGGTAAATCAATCTAATCAACAAGTGTTATTGAAGGTATCATCATTGTTATCAAGATACTAAGCATTTGCTCTGTATATGAAGAGCACACGTTATCTTTGTCATGGGCAAAATAATTTTAAGATATGGATTAGGTCTTGTGAAAACAGATATGAATCAAGGAAAATAAGACAAACCAGATAAAGCTTTATATGGCAACAATACACAGATTGGCACTCTGACTAACCTTCTTCTGGATTCTACGATACACTTAATAAAAAGAATAAGGACTGGTCTTTGTGCTTAGGGAAAGCTCAGTTTAACTAAGGGATAGGCTTAACATATCACAGTACAATAACCACAGGCTACCATAAAAAGGTGAGTTATAAGATTCATGGAAGGAAAGAAAGGGGAAGCACTGTGACCTCAGCGGTCTTTTCAACTTCACAGAGCCAGGAAAGGAAGCTTCAGCATGTGATATTATGAGCTTTAACGGCTCACTGCAAAAAATAAACTTTGATCCCAGAATAAATGGGATGATAGATACAAATGGTAAAAGTGGAGGGATGCTTTACCAAACACTGGAGGTCAAGAACCTCTTGGGTAGACAGTGGGAAGAAAGATGAGCTTCTGGTTCCAGGTGCAAAGATTCTGCCATCTTGGGAAACTTTGAGAGCTGACTTCTGTGGTGATATACTGTGTACCCTAATAAACTTTGCCTGAAGATCAGAGGACAGAACAAGCCACTAGATTAAGCATAGAAGCCAGAGTGGTAGCATGCTGTGGGATGGTCTGTATGTTAAATTGCTCTGATTGGTTAATAAATAAAACACTGATTGGCCAGTGGCCAGGCAGGAAGTATAGGCGGGACTAACAGAGAGAATTCTGGGAAGTGGAAGGCAGAGGAAGGAAAGACTGCCAGCTGCCACCATGACTACATGAGATTGATTCAGTCTAGGAGAGAAACAGAGCCAGGCAGTGGTGACACACACCTTTAATCCTAGCAGTCAAGAGTTCACACTTTTAATCCCAGTATGTGGGAAGTCACACACCTTCAATCCCAGCAATAAGAAGTAAGTAATATGGTAAGCAAAAAGTTATATAAGGCGTGAGGAGACAGGAACTAAAGCTTTTCGGCTGAGGAACCCCTTTCAGCTAGAGGCCTATGGGCTAAGGCTTTTTTAGGCTGAGGAGTCCTGAAGGTAAGTTGTGGCTTGTTCCTTTGTCCCTCTAATCTTTCAGCATTTATCCCAATAGCAGGTTCTGGGTTTTTAATAAAAAGACCAATTAGCAATTTGTGTTAGACTTTCAAAATATTCACCCAACGTCAGTGACACAATGGAGAGGTATGTCCTTTGGATGGGAAGTGAAAAGGACATTGTGTCTGGTACTAAGTTCTACAGGTGGGCATGCTCTCTGTTTGCTATGGCTTTTCTTGTCCATAAGGAGTGACTAGTACCAGCTTCATGCTCATAAAGCCATGAGTAAGTCACTCAAGAACAAGGTGGACTCTGAGACATTGTCAGACAAGATCATCATTGTTTTACTGCTACAGCATACGATACGTATCACCAGGCAGTACACTATTAAAGGGACGACCCTTGTCTGTGAGGTCCACTGTTGACTGTGGATGACTATCACAGCAGTATGATTGTATTGTGCTAAACAAGGCTACAGAGAGGGCAAAAGACTCACCAAGGCTATGGGAAAGTTAATAAGGAGAATTTGAGTACATGTGTCAACACTGGAACAGAGCTAAGTATTGGAGTTTAGGCGAGCACAGAGGAGAGGCTAAAACACAGCTTGGGAAGTCTGGAAAAGGCTATTGAGAGGAAGCCACATCTTAGCTGACAGGGATTGTCTTATTCACTGTTCTATTGCTGTGAAGAAACACCATGACCAAGGCAACTTATAAAAGGAAGCATTCAATTGGAAGCTTGTTTATGTTATGCCCAGATTGCAGATACCCCTCAAAGACCACCACAGAGACTGAGTCCATATGAAAAAAAAGAGCCTTTATTTAAGCTCAAGCTTGGGCTCTCCGTCTGTCCCATGTAGCAGTGAGAGCAGAGAGCCCTGAGTCCAGTCGGGGTAGGGATTTTATCATAGGAGATGTTGGGGTGAGTGGATTTCCAGGGTTCAGGGCCCATGATTGGCTGGCATTTGACTAGGGGTGTCTTGGCAAATGGGCATAGGTGTGTGCTGGGCTCAGAGACATCTGGAGATCTTACCTATAACAGTCGAAAATGTTTGGAATGTCAGGTCTTTCCCCTTAGGTTAGAATGTTAGGTATTTCCCCTGGTTGCTGATTGGCTCATCCCTGGGAGGTGGCAGTTTGTGGTTTTTCCTGGAACCAGGTGTTGCCTTAGAGTAAATGGAAACTTAGGCCTACTCTCTGACTGGTTTCTATTGAGCCTGTCATGGCAGCGGTGTAGCCACACTGCCCTGGGCTAAAACTGTTGTGTGCATTTTTCAAAACCCCCGGAGACCACCAAGGAGCCAGTATCTGATGCAAGCACATAAGGGTCCTTTTATTGTCAGGTTCAACCTGGGCCACCGCCAGATGGATGGAGGGAATCGCAGTGATGGTAGCAAGTCCAGGTGTAGAGAGTTTTTATGGGAAAATCTGCAAGCTGGGAATTACATGCTTTGGTAACTTGGGGTTGGATAGAAGGGATATGCGGCAAGGTGATTTTTTGAAACTACTGGTCTAAATTTTGGTCAAGGAACCACATTTGAAACCATTGGGTTAGACTTTTTGTCAGGGAACCACAACCTGCTGAACAGGATTTTCTGGACTGCTCAGCAGGATTATTTAGATATCTCCAAGGGCCATAAACCATAGACAGAATGTCTACAGGAGCATACTACTCTGTATCTGTTCCAGTTGTCATGGCACATTCCTGAGGTCCTTCCTGGAACTGAGTACAGCAGGTGGTCTAAGATGGTGGCCCTACCCTAAAATGGGGTCTGTATTGCCTTCACAAAAACCATGGTGGTTTAGCATGGCCACAGGGGATAGGCATGGTGTTAGAACAGTAGCTGAGACCTCATAATTGATTGGTAAGTTGTAGGCAGAGAGAGAAAGACTGGGCCTGGTGTGGGCTTTTGAAACTTAAGCCCACCCCAGTGACACATCTTCTCCAATAAGGCCACACCCTCTAATACTTCCCAAGCAATTCCATCAACTGCCAACCAAGCCTTCAAATATATGAGCCTGTGGGGGCCCACTGTCATTTAAAACAATACAGCAAAGATGAGTAAGATTTACTTAGGTAAGGGATATGAGAGTTCGGGGAGCAGATGAGGCATGAATACTTGGGGTCTAGAATACAATCAAGTCTTGTATGCTGGGGTTAGGGCCCCAAAGTTGTTCTATTCAGCTCAAGTCAAGAGACAAAGGTTGAAGCTAGTAACTTAGGTGGATGCCTCGTCGAAAACTATGTTGAAGCAGTGCTGAAATTTTAGACTTTATTCCGAGATGAGTTGGTGAATAATTTAAAATTTGAGGTTGACACAAATACATTTTCTTAGAAACCGCCTGTCAGCTGAAGTATGGAGAGAGGTGTGAAGTCAAGGCCCTGCTCACTGACGGCATTTGTAGCCATAGAGAATCAGAAAGGGAAAAAAGAAAGCATGTCTGTCTCCATTGTATTATTAAACATTGAGTGGTGCTGTTTACCATTCGAGAAAATAGATCACGCTGCGTGCAAATTACGTGATCACTCAGCGCACGTGTAAATAACATGATCACACAGCGCACAGATTACACAGGAAGGAAAGCCCTAAGATGACTAAGCATCTTGCCAGCACATGCACAGTCATGGGGGAGTGGCTAGGACTTCTAATACATTGTCCACAGCCGCCATCTGCCTTTTGGCCCAAGATCACAAACTTTGTCCTTAGGAGCAAGGGAGTCTGAGTTTCACCATCTTCCAGAAGGATTTTCTCATTCTGCCTAGGTACACGGGTAAATGGCTGCTCACGTTTCTGTCTGCTCAGACTGTACCCAGGAATTAAAGGAAAGCTATTTCCTATCACAGAAAGCAATCATATAATTCAGCACCAGGAACTGCGGAGGGAAAAAAAAAAAAAAAACGTCAGAGAATTATCGTGATTTGACTTAAAATCTGCTGAGAGATCTGGGATAAGTTTGTGTTCTGTGAAAATGCAGGAAATAAAACCATCACCTTGACCTCAGGACAGTTGGGAGTTTGACAAAATTAAAATGCTCTCCCGGGAGAGGCTCTGTTTAAGGTCTTGAGAAAAGGAAATACAAAAAGTAGACAAGTGCGGCGAGGTGTTGCTCCCGTGTTTCAAATGGCAACTTGCCTGCTTGAGAGGAACTTCAAATTTCACTCCTCCTTTTCAGTCTCAGGCGGGATAAACCTGATCTAGTCTCTCAAGCAATACATCTTTTTATCCTGACAATGAGATAGCAGAATGAGACACCTGGTCATTCATCTTAGCCCAGGATTCTAAAGCAGTAGGAATCCTAGAAGCAGCTCATGTAACAGAATCTGCATTGATTACAGGTGTTTAATATGCATAATTAATTAAATGCTGATTCCATCGTGCTGATGGAATTCCAAATCAGCATCCTAAATGCTGATTCCATACCAGATATAAAGACCATCTGAGGAAGGCTTTCTCATAAGATGAACACAGCAAATGTTGGGAAAGCATTCATTCTGGAGTTTGCTAAAAATAACATGATTGTACTGAAACAGGAAATGAGAAACCGGAGTTCTCTATCCTTCCATTACAAAGAGAGGCCCTCCCTTCTGAAGCACTTCCTTTAAGATAAAAGAAGCTGTACTTGAGAAAGAAAAAAAATGCACAATTCTCTATTTTTCAGACCAAGGATTCTTTGTTCTGTTCCTTCACAACTGTAATTGAATAAACAAAGGGTTAGTGGGATAAACACTAAGAAACTTCTGCAGCACGACAGATGTTGCATGTTCTTGCTAGGAATACTGACTTTATAGAAGTGGTTAATAGAGGCTAGGAAGGACAGAATGGAAAGAGAATGAAGGGAGGTTAGTAATGAGTACAAAAAACCAACCACAACACAGATATAAACTGGGGATGTGGCTCTGTGGACAGGGTGTTTGCCACACAAAAGTGAGGCCTGAAGAGGTGGGTGTGGGAGCCTGCCTTGATTGGGAGGTGGAGATTGGGCATGCCTAGGGCAAGTTGGCTAACCTAGACAAGCTGTCAATCAGATTCAGGTTCAGCAAGAGAATTTGCCTCAGGTAAAACAGTGCAGAGCAATTGAGGAAGACAACTGTCATCGACTTTGGGCTTTCATACACAGATGTACAAGTACACAGTCACACACATGTGCACCCACACACATGCAATCATGCATATACATGTGCACACCGTACATTCACACTGACATATGCAAAAAAAATAACAGGTAGGAAAGAGGAATGAGTTATAATGTTCTACAATGCAGTAAGATAAACAGTTCATAATAATTTATGATATATTTTACAAATAGCAAATGAAGAGGCTATAGTTTGTTTCTTGAAGGCAGGAGGATTGTGAATTTATGGCCATCCAAGACTGCATAGCAAGACCCTGAATTAATTTTTAAAAAGAGGGTTGTAGAAATGGCTCAGTGGTAAAGAATACATACTACTCTTCCAGAGGACCCGAGTTCAATTCCAGCACCCGGCCAGGTGGCTCAAAACAACCTGTAATTCCAGTTCAAGGGGATGTATCATAGGCTGTCTTGCACTGCATGAAGCTTGAGGGACTGGCCAGCTTTAGCCGACTTATTCTGGCTTGCATCCCGTTTCTGTTGGGAAACATTAGCTTTCTTTGGGGAAATTTTCATACTACTATGAGCATACAATGTTCTCTTCACTCTGTTGATCCTTAAGTTGTCTCCAGATTCAAAGCAAATGAAAAGTTCAGTCTCCACAGATGATATCAGTGGGAAGTGCATACATGTTTCTACTCAGGACAGTGGCAGAGTCAGCGGAGGTAGGTTAAGGCTTGCCACAACCCCCTGAAGCTTCCAGAAGACCCCGACAGTGCAAACTGAACTGAACGGGCTTGTCTCTTGGGGTTGGTGTGAAGAATGGGCTTCACCGTGAGAGTCAGAACCCAGAGAAGAGAAATGACTGGAGGTTCTAATGCAGCCTACTTGGTTGGCGTGGAGCGGGAAATGCCTTCTGGACGGGGAGCAAAACCGGGTGCAGCCTGGGGCAGTCAGTCACCCCTTCCGGGAGTGCTGTGTTCCCACCCTCCACCCTCCACCCCCACTCCCGGGGAACCTTCCAACAACTGCCAGAATGCCAAACTGGGGAGGAGGCAAGAAATGTGGGGTGTGCCAGAAGACAGTCTACTTTCCTGAAGAGGTCAGTGCAAAGGCAACAGCTTCCATAAATCCTGCTTCCTGTGCGTGGTCTGCAAGGAGAATCTGGACAGCGCCACCGTGGCCATGCACGGAGAAGAGATCTTGTAGTGGTATTCTAATTGTACTGAAATGTGATTTTAATTGTATGTTAATAAATAAAGTTGCCCGGGGGTCAGAGCTACTAGAGCCATAGACAGAGTGTGGCAGTGGTGGCACACGCCTTTAATCCCATAGATCTCTGTGTGTTCAGGGATACAGCCAGCATTGGAGACATACGCCTTTAAGACCTAGAGGGCTGTACATTCAGACAGTGACGAGGCAGTCACGTGTTTGGGTTTACAACCAATGAGAAGGCAAATCAAAAGACTATGAAAAGACATACACACAGAAAATAGCTCTCTTTCGGAGAGCTAAGATCACCGCAGGAGGAAGGGTGAGATTTTAGCTCTGAACTCTGACCTCTTGGCTTTCTCTTTTACATTGGTTCTGGGTTTCTTATTTAATGAGATGGTTGGTTACATCTACAAGATCTAGTGTAAGTTGTGTTATGGCAGGAAGTATGGACCAAAAGGCCGTGGTTACAGGCAGGGCTCAGGCACACTGAGCCAGACAAGGGGGAGTCTCTGGAAACAAGCACGAGGAAGCCCCCGGACACAGGCCCATCACCAACCCCAACACATCCAAATTTGCCCAGAAGATTGGCGGCTCCAAGTAGGCAGGCAGTCTTTGCTGTGGAGAAGGTGGTTAGTGCTGGGAAATCCTAGCGTAAGTTCTGCTTCTGATGTGTCAAAGGCCTTGAGTTGACCACCCCAGTGGACAAAGATGGTGAGATCTACCGCAAAGGATGCTGTGCTAAAAGCTTTGGGCTCAAAGGTTTTGGTTTTGGACAAGGAGCTGGTGCCTTGGTTCACTCAGAGAGAAGAACGCTACTGCCTGCATACCCTGACTACTCCTGTGTTTTTTGTTGTTGTTGTTAATCCTTCCCAGAAGCCGTGAACACCTTCAAGATTCTCTCTCTCTTAGCCTTGGCACACATCACTAATTATTTCAACCTGGGTATCCGGTTTCTCTTAGTTTAGGGGTCTGCCTGAGCTCCTACCCCACTAAGGGCTTCCTCCTGCCTGGCATTTGACACCACTACCTTTAGGAGACATCTGTCTAGTCATCCCTTTAGAAAGACCATGTCTTTCCCCCAACACTTCACCCCCACAGACCTCTGTTCCTAGGCCAAATGTACACCCTCTACTGGCCAGGACACCTGCACCCAGAGGAGAAAAGTAGCAGAGGTGGAGGGAGGCAGGACAAGGACTGGGCCAGGGAAGGCTGTGGTTTATTGGATACCAGAGAATCTCCTCTGGAAAGGAGGCTGAGCTTCTTGGTGCCATTCAGAATAAAACCAAGGTATCTCAGTCTGTAGGGTCCCCATGGGAGGTAGAGGTGCTGACCAGGGTTGTGGGCCACAGGAAGGAGCACCTTCTCTGGCCTCTTGCCTTTGAATGTGGAACTGATATTGCCCCACCTGGAATGGAGATCAGTCCAGGTCAGAGGACCCCAAAGTCTGGAGGTTCCCTGTTTGATGGGAGAAGGGAGATCCTAAGGAAATCCTTTGAACATGCATTCACATTTATCAGTGGTCCAGATCTTGGAGTGGTTACTTCCGGTCCTAACCCTGCGTCTGGTGGCTGGGATGGACAGTTTCTCTGTGTCAGCCTAGCCCAGGGGAGTGCTGTGTTCGAGCCACTCCTGACAGTTCCTCTAATGGAGGGAGGCAGAGGTAGCCTGTCTCCATGTAACACCCTCTCCCTCCACCTCCGCCTTCCCTCCTCTCCAACCCAGACCCAGACCCTGCCTCTTTCACCCCACCCTTCCCTAGGGACCTTCTCTAGCGACCTTGCCCAGGCCCCAAGGTCAGGAGCTCAGGGAGGAAGGGCTGGACCTTGATGTTCACAGGGACTGAAGGGACAATGTTGTGTACAGCTGTTCGCTGCAAGGGCTGTAGGCATGCGCTGTGATGAAGCTGATTTCTCGTCTGGTCTCAAATATAAATATATATTGTAAGGTTTACACCTGCATTCCTTTGAACACATGTTTAAGTAAAGGACACTATAAAACTTTTATTTTAAAGAAATTGTGATAATAATTACAATGAAGCAATTATTTATTTAAAAGTGAGTCAATTTGAATAAAAATATTGTGTTAATAACAGTGTGTGTAATCTATGAATTTGGCACAAATTGTGACAGCTGACAAACATTTGAAAGATATCAATTTTGTTTGTCAGATTAATTAGCTATTTGCCCGTGAAGGAGAAGCTGTGTCAGGAAGATAAGTTAGTAGTGAGTAGGATTAGGGAGGCTTTTCCACCAGGGGGTTGCTGTTGGGTCTCTGAGGGTTTGAAGAACTTGGTGTCTCAGAAGTCAGAGTAAGTGGTCGCAGGAGTTGAAGGAGGCTGCACAAATATGATGTGGAAGAGATGTTTGTCTTCTATGTAGGACTGGACTGGCTCATGTAAGATGCAGTTACAAAAGAGAGGCTTATCAATGGTGAGAGCTGGTCTTTGTGGATGTCTGCAGTGGAGACAGACACCTTGGACTGTCTCATGAAGGTGTCTCCAAACGTGCTAGAGTTGCTATCATGTGAGAATTCAACAGCAACAGCATGGGTGGCTAGGAGCCTTCCGTTTCTGCAATAAAATCTTGGGGATATGATACATAATAGCCTTTCCTCAGTTACCATATTGTAAACATATAGCATCTTTAGAAATAATGAGTCACTTACAGAGGAAGGTATCCTGCAGCAGAGGCCTCTTATGATGCAGGGTTTGGTGCAAACAGAAGCTTCTAGAAAGTGCCCACCCCAAGCTGCTCTCGTCACTGTGTGCTGAACAGAAATCCCAGCTGGAGAACCAATCTTCTCCTCACTCCCGAGGTTCAGCAGGCAGAAGCGTGAATTGCCTTAGCTGGGAATACATCTGAGCTCCAGGCAGAGAGGAGGGATTTCCGACTGCCTGATTCAGTGTTCTGAAGTGGGACTGAACACAGGGGGCGGATATTCGTGACTTGACTGCTTCAGGCCAGGTGGTTGCATGATCTGAAAATCAAAGTAGCTTGTTTGCAAGTTAATCACTCACATTTGACGAATGTATCTAATGCCCTTTAGAGGAATTGCTCTTTGCACCTCAAGCTGAGCCAAACTGTGTCACTGGAGTTTGAGTCTTGTGATTAGGCTATACCAAGAATGCCAAGCTAGGATAGGCATTGTCTCTGTGGGGCCTGGGTGTGTACTGCCCTCCCCACACCTCCATTCCATTATCTTAAGGGTAGAAATTGACACCTCCAATGCTGACTGACAACTCTCCTCCCATTGTCCCGAACTCCACTCCAGCATCTTCCATCACCACTACAAGAGCACTGAGATACGGAAGGAAAGGAAGGTTCCAGGCACAGACCCAGCAATCACAGATTAGCAACCGACTCTCTTCTGATTTATGTTCTCCTTTGTTAAAGGAGAACATAATACTAGCACCTGATTAAAGAAAAGCGTTTAGGTTGAATAAATAAAATTTCCAAAAATTTAAAATGTCTTTTAAGGACTTGTATATATTAAACTTTTAAAAATGTGTTTTTCTAACTAGAAACACTAGAAGACTCTTGATAGTGTAATCATATATATATATATATATATATATATATATACATATATATATGCATACATATACTATATATGTGTCTATCTCTAGACTTTTGATATGCATAACAATAACCTTTTTCTTTATGTTGAAACCTCTTTCCTTATGTAATAGTTTTATTGTCTTAATGAGTGCTTTATTGTTGTGAAGAGACACCATGACCATAGCAGCTCTTATAAAGGAAAACATTTTATTGGAGCTGGCTTACAGTTCAGAGGTTTAGTCTGTTATCATCATGGTGGAAGCATGGCGGCATGCAGGCAGACATAGTGCTGGAGACGTAGCTGAGAGTTCTACATCCAGATTGGCAGGCAGCAGGAAGAGAGAAAGAGACACTGGGCCTGGCTTGAGCTTCTGAAACCTTAAAGCCCACCCTCAGTGACACACTCCCTCCAGTAAAGTCACACCTCCGAATAGCACCACTCCCCGGTGACCAAGCCTTCAAATCTATGAGCCTATTGAGATCACTCTTATTCAAACCACCACATTTATCATCTTCAAACTTAGTTTCTTAATTAGAACAGCTGAAGAGAAAACTTTGTTGCACTGCACATCTCAAGTATTTTGAGAAAAGGTTGGCTTGTTAAAGTTAGAAATTCTTGGTAAATAAGTAGTGTTCTCAGTGGAGTAGAATAAAACATGCCTAAAGCTTAGTTGCAATTTTGTCAGGTAGCACAGCACAGTGCACAAATTCGTCCATAACCAAAGTGCAAGTGTTAAATTTGCCCCATTAACCTCAGCTGACAGCATCATTTGTACTGCTCAGTGTCACCAAGATTTACTCAAGTCATTCTGAAACAGGGTTGACAGTCACCATCAAATGCCACTAATAATAGGAGTTGTGTGGTGATTAACATGAATTAATCTTTAAGAAGTGCTTAAACTAATACCTGTCACCTAACAAATATTTATTAACAATCATGTTTAAATAGTTCTACCTTAGACACATCAGAAATTACTATGGATTTTCTGCTATTGCAGACAGCAGAAAAGTCACAGAAAAACTTGAGTCTACTTTTCTTGGGTAATAAGATTCAGAAAAAGTACTAACATTTCCCCATAATTCTTCTTGAAATGCAGGTTTTTCTGAATGGCTTGACATTGAGAAATGTGGTTTTGCCTCAGCAGACAGGGTCAAAGTAGGTTCTCCTCTAAGCTCTGACGTGTGGAACGCACCCACATTTTTTCACATGAGCACTCCCAGGAAACCAAAACCTACAGGCAGGAAAACCTACAGGCCTCTTCTCTACACTTAGGAGGAATCTACACCTTGAATCCAGTTTTTTCCCCTAATGACTGAGAGCTCCAGGGACCCCTGAGAACTTGTGCTGTGGGGTGTCTTTCTGTATGCTGTGAGTATGTGTTGCTCTGATTGGTTGATAAATAAAGCTGTTTGGCCAATGGTGAGGCAGAATAGGGTTACCCAGGACATTCCAACTGAAGAGAAAGGAGAAGAAAGCAGAGTGCAGCAGATGCCAGCCCAAGGAGCAATAAGATGCCAGCAGACTGGTAACGCCAAGGCCATGTGGCAACATATAGATTAATAGAAACGGGTTGAGTTAAGTTATAAGAGCTAGCTAGCAAGAAGCCTGACCCATAGGCCAGACAGCTTGTATGTAACATAAGCCTCTGTGTGTTTACTTGGGACCAAGCAGCTGCGGGACACAGGTGGGAGAGATTTGTCCTGACCACTGGGCCTGGTAGGACTGGAGAAACTTGATTTAAAATTTATCTGGCTACAAACTTGATTTAAAATTTATCATTTATTTTTAAATGAAATCATAATGATATAGTTGTTATTTGTTACCTATTGACCAATCTTACATCTATATCACTTCTTTCTGCTAAACATGTTTATTCTTGATCAACAAGAATGATGATCTTAAAAAAAAGATCTTAATGTGAATGTGTGTGCCTGAGTGTGTGTTTGCACCATGTGTATGCAGTGCCAACCAAGGCCAGAAGAGGGCGTCAGATCTCCTGGAGCTGAAGTTACAGATGGTTGTGAACCACCATATTGGTGCAGGGAACTGCAAACCAAACTCAGGTCCTCTGCATGAGCAACCAGTGCTAGTAACCTCTGAGTGGTCCCTCAGCACCAGTGTGAGAAAATTTTTAATGAGAGTGTGCATTAGAGCTAGAGGTTCAGTATATTTCCCTTCATTCTCCAGGGATTTGCAATTTAGTTCTTGGGCTGGTGATGAGGCTGAAAGTGGAAGCCATACCATGCTGGAAAAGAGCAGTGATTTGTTTTGCATTGTAAAGAACTAGTGTTCAGATAAAAATTTGTCCTCTAAGGGGACATGATGAACAAAGCCTTGACACTAGCAATAAAATATGTATTTCTTAAATGACAGGTGATGTTTTGGGATGAGTGTAATTCGAAGAATACTGATGAGCGGAGTGAGCACGCACGCACGCACAAAGGACTGTGAGAGAAGGCGAATGATGCATCAAGTGAGTCTACAGCCCAGAAACTCAGATTCATTAAAATAGCACAAACACTGGAAAGCTGAGAAAGTCCCTGTCGTTCAGTGTGTTGGTCTGTTGCTAAGAGCCACCTGGCATGAGGACACAGTGAGGACTTGGGAATTTCATCCTAGAGAAAACCCTGGCTGTTTTTCTGCAACTGTGTAGCTCTACTAGTAGTATCAATGTTGAGTTCTTCCTTCTTGTTAAATTGTATCATTTAAAAAGTGTGTGTATGCATGTATCTCTGCATGCAGATGTGTGGACATGTACCTATGAGTGCAGATGACTGCTGAGGCCAGAGGCTCTGGATCCCCCAGGGCTGCAGTTACAAGCAGTTTTGAGCCACCACATGGGTTCTGGGAACTGAACCCAGGTCTTCTATAATAGTGTGTACTCTTAACTACTGAGACATCTCTGCAGCTCTAGGTTCTACCTTCTATAACTGCCAATTGTGCATCACAATTCTCTCCTAAAAATCTTTGGACCCCATATCCCTCCAGTATCAGTTTTTCCCATCTCTGAAGTAATTTTGTGTCTAATAATTCTTAGTTTTTATTGCTATCCTTTCAGTTACCAAGAAACAAGGAGCCTCTGTTTTCACTGCTTATTTGTAGCTTCCAAGAAATGACTGAAGTAACCAGAAGTCCCAAATCCACCTCCCTGGAACTCATGCCACCCACTTCTATTACAGAATCAAAAACCTTAAGGCCATTCTCTGGCATCAGTTTTCTGTCTCTTTCACAAACTTAACACATTTCTCTCTTTCCGTTTCTAATAGTGTGGGCATGTTACGAATTTATTTGACTTTTGTAAATTTGAAAACTGCTTGGTTTTACAATGTTTCTCGGAAAATATTTTGTGTACACAGCACTTTAGAACAGACTTTTTTCTCCTACTTGTGGGTCCTCTCCTCACCGATCTCCCAAATTGTCTTTGCTCCTCTATAAGCATTACGTCTTTGGTCTGTTGCTTTAACATTTTTACTCTTTATCAGCGGTTTTGGGAAATCTGTGATTTGTCTGACTCAGTGTTCTTGTGTATTTTGCCTGTGACTCACCAAGCTCTTGCATGCGTTGTGGATTTATGCTTCATATCAAATTTAGAAGCCATCCAGCTATTTCTTCTTTCATCTTCCTTACTTCTTCCTGCCCACCAGTGACTTTAATTACATGTATCTTAGGCCGACTAAGCAGGCCCATGGTCTCTCCTTGATGCTGTGTTCATTTTAGTCAATTCTCTTTGTTTCCTTTAGTTTTATTTTCAGATAGTTACATTGTGTTTTTACATTCACTGTCTTTTCCTCTAGAGGGTTTTTTTTTTTCTTTAATCTCCTCTAATATATTTCCCATGTCTCACAGCAGTGTGTTCTTCTCTAGCGTTCAAATTGGGCCTTTTGGGAAATTTCCTCAACATTTTTTATCTTATTCTTTAAATACATGATCTGTAGTTACAACAAGTGTTTTAACTTATTACCAATGTTAATTCTAACACCTGTTAATTCTGGGTCAGTTTCAATTGATTTTTCTTTTCATTGCAAGTCTTATTGCTTCTTTTCATGTATGATAATTTTTATTGGGTTTGTGTTTTGATACTAGATTATTTTTGTTTTCCTAAGAATATTTATGAGTATTGTTCCAGAAGGCATCATCGTTACTTAAAAGCAGTTTTAGCCTTTCAACTTCTGCTTTTTAAGTATTTTTTTCTCTGTACAGGTCATTGCCATTTATGGCGGTTTCAATGAGAATGAGTCCCAAGTTATCTCTGTCTCTGCCTCATGCTTTGTTGATCAGATGGGAGCTCTCAGCTACCGCTTCAGCACCATGCATGACTGCCTGCCTGCCTCCACACTCTCCATCCACCATGATGGTCAAGGACTCTAACCCTCTGGAACTGTGAGGCCATGATTAAACGATTGCTTTTATGAGTGGCCTTGGTCATGGTGTTTTGTCACAGCTATAGAAGTAACTAAGACATCATTGTTCTTGGTTGCCCACCAGAATGAGATGGTAAAACCCCCACAGTTACAGAACATGGAGAAATCAAGCTGGAACTGAGCTGAAAACTTCTTCCCTCTGGCTAGCATTCATAGTGCTTCAAGGTATTCTGCAGGCTGCAGGGAGAGAAACCTCGGCTGTCGATCATGTGTGCTATAATACCAATCTGCCAGAGAAGATATGCCCAAGGGTGCAGTGACTGTTTGGGGAATAATCACTTTGTGATTGGATTGGAAGTCTTTTCCAAAGGAGGGAACACTCATCTGGTGCTATAAATGTGGGGAGAAAAGCATGGAGGGAACATGTGGGGACCTGCCCCACTGGGAACTTAGGTCACCTGTGAAGAGGTGGCCTGGAACCAAGGAAAAGTAAGTGTGCCGCTCACCCATTCCCCAGCCTCCCTCTTACCTGGAGACGATTAAGACACAGGAGTCAAGTCAAGCAAGAACTCGTTTATTGATAGGCAGTAAGCCTCTTTTATACCAGAAAACCTCAGAACCTTAGGAGGGGGTGAAGAAACCAACCAATCATTTTAAAGGTCACCCTATTTACAAGTCGTTTATGTCCTGACATCATCTCCTGTTTTTAGCATAAATAACTTGAGCTAACTTTTTTTTCTCGCTATTTGTCTTTAATCTCCATACAAACAACCCAAGCTAACTTCCTCTCAGCCATCCTTTGTATCTATTCTCTCCTTAAACTAACTTCTTCTGGTACCATTTGTATCCACTCTCTGCACAAACAGCTTAAAGCTTAAGCTCTATTTATCTGAATTTCTCTCGGGACCCTCTTTGCAGCCCATGTATGCCCCACAGGAACATACTAGTGTTATTTCCCTAGATGGGCACAGTCAAACTGCTTTCCAAATATTTATTTATAGCTATAGACTTCTGATTCCTCAGCTTGGGTTAGAGAAGGGGCTCTGCAGAAGGCAGCCGTTCGTACAGAGTCTCCTATGTGGTGGAAGTCATTGAGAAAAGTGTCTGTTGAATACTTAGCCCTAAATGGGATATCTGCAACACACCACACCAAAAGGCCCCAGGGACATCTCAGAAGTGGGGGTTCAACACATTTAAAAGCAAGAAGATGGAGAGGCGTCTGCCGGCATCCAGACATGACATGTCCATTGCATTCATGAACACAGAGCAGCTATGGACTGTAGATGTAACCAATCGTCTTATTAAATAAGAAACACAGAAACAATGTAAAAGAGAAAGCCAAGAGGTCAGAGCTCAGAGCTAAAATCTCACCCTTCCTCCTGCTGTGTCCCAGCTTCTCGAAAGAGAGCTATTTCCTGTGTGTAAGTCGTTTTTCTAGTCATTCTGCCTTCTCATTGGTTGTAAACCCAAACACGTGACTGCCTCGTCACTGTCTGAATGTACAGCCCCCTAGGTCTTAAAGGCATATGTCTCCAATGCTGGCTGTATCCCTGAACACACAGAGACCTATGGGATTAAAGGTGTGTGCCACCACCGCCACACTCTGTCTATGGCTCTAATAGCTCTGACCCCCGGGCAACTTTATTTATTAACATACAATCAAAATCACATTTCAGTACAATTAGAATACCACCACAATGGACTCTCCACAAGATTGGACTCTTTAACATTCCACCATGGATAGGGGAAGTGCCCACAAGGTCCCAACCTTCCTGAGGAGCCATTGATGGGACTCACTTTGTTTGATAGTGCAGCCACCAAAGGACTAGTTTGGAAGAAGAGGTTCAGAGGAAAAGGGGAGGCGGTAGCAGAGGTAACAAGTTATGGATATGTATACAACATATTGCATGTATGTAGGAAACAAAGAACAAAACTTTAAAAAAAGATTTCTTGTTCTCAGCCTAGCATCCATGATTGCAAATATTGAAACTAGACCAATAAAACTTACTTTTTATTTTTTTTCTAAGTGCCCTGTCAACTAATAGGCGGCACAGACTGGCTAGTGAGAACCCTCTCCCAAGCTTACATAGGTGCTGTGTGCTATTCTCTGTACTCTGGGTAGCATGCACTCAGCATCTCCAGTTCCCCAAGAATGCACTTCAGCATGGTTCTGACTTGGTGATTAAGCAGCAGGCAGTCTGCTTCTTTCCCACATGTGGACTTGAATCGACACCATTATACGAAACAGAGTGCTTTTTCATTCACAAAAATTCTTAGCCCTCAAAAACTGAAGCAAGCAACCTACAGAAACAAGCCAAGCACTTGGAGTTATTTCTAGAAATCAATGCCCAGTCAGTGGTCCAAGCACTTAATTCATCCCGGAGATGGTAGTCAGAGGTCCCTTCAGATTTGTGATGTCTCAGCAACATTATCGACTCAGTGGGTGTGGTGATGGGACAGAGGCACGGACGCTCTCTGAGCTGCAGGACAGCCTTGCTACATACTGAGACCAAAGGACAAAGGATACACACGCACTTGGGGCCAAATGATTCATCCAAAATATATTTATTAGTTGTTATTATGTTTTCAGGCACTGGAGTTGAAAAAAAAAATGAATGAAGTAGTAAAACGACCTCACATCATCCAGACTCAAACAGAGGAACACAACCAGTAAATGGTAAGTGAATGAGATATGCAGATGGGTGTGCGATCAATGAAGCTTGGTGAGGTGGAGTGGAAGCAGGCGTGTAAGGGAGGCTGCAACTTCTTAGAGGGCATTCTAGAAAGACTCAGTGAGCGGGCAGCATGTGGAAAGGAGACTGAAGGTGGCCAGGGAGTGAGCTCTGTGGATGCCTGGGGAAGAACAACACAGCAAACGCTCCAGGCAGGGATGTGCTAGGCATGTGTGAGCCCGGGGAGTAGTCGCAGACCACAACAGTGCAGCCCGAGTTCTACACACATCACCTTCTCGCCCTCACTGTTCTCCCTGCACAAGGTCTAATGCAGCTACATATGAATTATTTGCTTTTATAGCTTGGCCTTTGATCTCTTTTCTCTGGAATATAGTTAGCAGAGTGATATTTATGAAAAATAGTTATTTGTGCTTGCTTTCTTAGGACAATAAAACTGCTTCTTTGGTAAGTTTAAAACGTCCAGGAAGTGATCTATGTGAGTGCTTCTGTCCCTGGTGTGATATCCCATGACACACTGGCCTTCTGCCTATTGCCACCCATACAGAAGGCCCTGCTGGCTCTCTTGCCTCGAGATCCCCCACTTTTAAATCACAACACATATCTACCTCATTTTTCTGTTTGACATGTTTATTACCTTCTATGTCCTATATATTGAACAGTATGCTCACTGTACAATTAACATTGGCCCTAAAACACGGATGCTTTCTTATCTTGGATTTTTATAGTAGCCTAAGCAACAGAAATTTTTCTTTCATTACATTATCCTAAATTTCTACTGTTGATGTGTCTTTTCTCTATGAACAGTTTATAAATTCCTCATAAAAGAAGGACTCTCTCTCCCTCTCTCTCTCCCCTCATTTTCATAGTGACTTGTTTAGTAGAAAGACATTAAATATTTCTTAATAGGTATATTTAATTTTAAAGGGGTTTATAGTAACCTTCACAGCAACCCTCCCACAATCTCCCATTTGAGTTGTGTTTAATTACTCTCCCATTTCATGAAGCAAAAACAGCAGCTGAGGAACCTGTATGAAAGAAGGGTATTTCGGGAACCAGAAGGACCACCTGAGTCTTAAAGTTGTGGATGAAAGATATATCATCTGGGCCCCTAGCTGGATCTGACCCTCTGAATAGGTGAGACAGTTGATTGGCTTGATCAGTTTGGGAGGCAACTAGGCAGTGGGACCAAGTCCTGTGCTCATTGCATGAGTTGGCTGTTTGAAACCTGGAGCTTATGCAGGGACACTTGGCTCAGTCTGGGAGGAAGGGACTGGACCTGCCTGGACTGAGTCTACCAGGTTGATCACAGTCCTCGGGGGAGGATTTGCCATGGAGGAGGTGGGAATGGGGGTGGGCTGGGGGTAAGGGGAGGGGGAGAATAGGGGAACCCGTGGCTGATATGTAGAACTGAATGGTATTGTAAAATAAAATAAAATTAAATTTAAAAAAAAGATATATCATCTACTTTCTCCTTGCAGGTGGTGGAATTCTCATCTGTGCAAAAGCCTGTGCCGATTTAGCAGTGATCAATGTGGGCCCAAGGAGACAATGTCCGGTGCTGCATTCAGGATGAGAACATTCATCATGCCACCGACTCTGGAAGGGAACAAATCACAGATCTCATTGCTAATGACTGACAAGACACATCTCCCTCTTCCCAAGTGCTGTGAGACATCTCTTTAAAATTTCATGGCATCTGTGAATTGCCTTTAGATCTTTCCTAGCAAAACACTGGTAGTCTGCAGCCTGGATCTGGCCATATTGGGCTCCTTTCTGTTCAAGCATGGTAAGCCCTTGCCTAACTTCAGAGCTTCTGGATTTTCTGTTTTCGCTGTCTGAAATGTTCTTTGTTCGGCTCTGAAAATGCTCATTTTCGTCACTCAGCTCTAAACTGAGAACCCTGGCCCTGCATGTGGCCTTCTTCAACCACTGTTATTTCAAGATGCCCCCACCCTGCAACAACTTGTTAAATTACCGCCCTTCAGCCTCTTTACTTTTTTTAAATAATATTTATGCCAATCTAGCTTAGCAGGAATCTGGGACTGGATAAAAACATGTTTGGGGAATGAACAAATACCTCATTGTAAAAGCAGCCACATATGCTGTTCCCCAGCGCTCAGTGTTCGCCGCCCTTCCCCACACTACACCCACACTGTGAAGAACACACACGAATCACTTGCATATTCCTCGCCTTTCCACCACTTCTAGATAAATTATTATTGTTTGTATTTGAAAACTAGGAGCAGGTACTCTAAAATGAAAATGTCCCATTCATCCAAGATCTTTTCTTGCTCTGATTTTGCTCTTCGTGAACCTGAATTTCCTATAATGGCCTTGCAGTTAGTTACCTGTGCATTGAACCCTAACCAATGCCATTTTATCTCTCCATCATGGTGAAGTCCTCCTGGGGAATCAGGGTTTGTCATCTGTGCTGTGACTTACAAAGAACGTGTGGGCATCTTCATGCGGCTACACTATGCTAACACTGATGCCCTAACTAAGGCCATGTGACCAGAAAATAAGGACTAAGGAAGAGAAAGGTGCGGGAACAATGTTCTGCACTCAAAATATACTTGAATCTCTGTGGCCATCACCTATTTTTAAAAACAACAATTTATTTTTATTTTGTGTGCATTGGTTATTTGCCTGCACGTATGTCTGTGTGAGGGTGTCGGGTCCCCTGGAATTGGAGTTACAGACAGTTGTGAGCTGCCATATGGGTGCTGGGAACTGAACCCAGGTTCTCTGGAAGAGCTGTCAATGTACTTAACTTCTGAGCCACGTCTCCAGCCCCTGGCCATCATCTTGTTAAAGCGCTCTTCTATGTAGCCAAGGCTGATCTTAAACCCAGGGTCCTCCTTCCTAAGCCTCCGAAGTGCTAGAATTACAGGTGTGCACGTCTATGCTTGGCTCCTGGACATCTTAATGTCGGTGTCTCTTTGGATGCACACAGTGAGAGCAGACTGGCAGTATGAGCAGAAGTACTATCAGCCTCCATCATCACCACGATCACAGAGAGATAGTGGCTAGTGTAGAGAGCCAGGACGGTTCCCAATTTGGAAAGCCACCTCCATTTGCCTGGCTCTCATTCTCTGGGCTGTCTTCAGTTCCTCTTGCCACTTGGCTTACATTTGTAAATTACTTACTTAATTTTTAACTTTGTAAAGTTATATGAAAAGCTATGCTCTGATACGGACAATTGACTTTTTACAAAAGAAGAGGAACTCCAAAATCACAATTACTATAAGGGAAGAAGGGAGAGAAGAAAAAGGAGAGTGGGAAGAAGATGTGCGTAAGAGAGAGGAGGGGTCGATCAAGGAGGAGGAGGAGAAGGAAAGAATCTTAAGAACATGACTTTGTAGATAAGATATTTGCCAAGCTCACCAGAGAAGAGTGAGATGCATACATACCTGTGATGTGTGGGCATCTGGGTCTTATTGTCCTGGACCATGGATGTCAACATGTGGATGTTACTGATAGACTCTTGAATAGGCCTGAAATGGCATCACACAGGGCCTGCTAGAATCAGGCTCCTTGGCATCTTTAATGCCTGCCTGAGGCTGGTGGTCTGCCCATCAGGGCACATGAAAGCCATGTCCAGATGTTGCATAGGGGATGACCAGCTGTTTTAATTAGGGCTACTATTGCTAATAGTGAAACTCCAGGACCAAAAGCAACATGGGAAGGAAGGTTTATTCCATCTACACTTTGAGGTAAGGATCCATCACTGAGGAAAGTCACGACAGGAACTCACACAGGGCAGGGACCTGGAGGCAGGAGCTGATGCAGAGGCCACGGAGAAATACTGCTTACTGGCTTGCTCCCCAATGGCTTGCTCAGCCTGCTTTCTTACAGCACCCAGGACCATCAGCCCAGGGGTGGCACCATCCACAATGGACTGGGCCCTCGTCCATCAATCACTAATTAAGAGAATGCCCTATAGGCTTGCCTGCAGCCCTGTCTTATGTAGGCAATTTCTCAACTGAGGCTTCCTCCTTTCAGATGACACTAGCTTGTGTCAAGTTGACATAAAACTAGCCAGCACATCAGCCCCACAGCCCCCACTGTGTCCATTTGTGAGAACTTGTTTCATTTTATGGATCTCAGTTTTCTCACTTGAGGAACCACCATCTGCCACAGCTGTGGGAATCATATGGGAGCCACATGGGAGACAGAACGTTGGCATCCATTCGGATCCACACAGGAGCAGGTTATCTTTGTGCTATGATGCAGAGGTAGATTGCTTTTTGCTAGTGACTTTGGTGTGCCCCTTTGTGATGTCTTCAACACTGTTTTTTACTGGCCATCTCATTTTAGCTCAGGATATAGGAACTGCTTAAGAATCCCGCTCTCATCTGCTGTTTCCTGAGTCTAGATTGGAAATGCTGACACTCATGAAACATAATACTGGGGCTGCAAGGCCAGCTGTTTTCTAACGTGTCACACAGGGTGACCTCACATCACCCACAGATGCTGAACACTGCTTGCAGGTGACCTGGCATTTCTGTTTGTCCCTACTCCGAATACTAAGTATTTCTGCCAGTCAAAACCAAGCATGGAAGGTGATTTGTTTTGCCAAAGGTCCCACAGGAAATTGGTGCTCTTGCTGACAGAAGAAAAAGACAGAAAAGAAAGGCCATTTATTTCCCATTTTTCTGCTAAGATGTAGGTGTTTCCCATGCAAAAACATGTTATAAGAGCATGCTGTATTTGCATATGATCCTATGGTTTGAAAACAGTTTAAATTATGTAAGAATTATGAATATATGCTCATTAAAAATTCAAACAAAATGGTACAGAGAGGCAACAATTCCCTCTGGGAAAAGAAAGGTATATGCAATTTCTGTCACTGTGACTGTGTCTCAGATAACTTAATTATAAGCTGGGACATTTTTAGTTCAGTCTCATCAGTCTCCTTCTGCGGATGCTTGACTTCATTGTTTTGGGGTGACCTATGGAGAAACAGAGCATCATGGATGACATGAATTTTCCCACCTTCTCTGTGCCTGGAAATGCATCACCCTTGGTAAGCCATTCCCCTGATGGCCAAAGTTTCATAGCTTTCTTTTTGAGACAGGATACCACTAAGTCCAGTCAGCAGGACTAGAACTCATGATTTGTCTTTCTCCATCTCCTAAGTGCTGGGATTGCAGACACATGCCACCATGCCAGGCTCCTCTTCAGCCTTGTATGTGTGCATTTTGAAGGGAAACTAAAGCAAAGTTCAGATGAACGAAGATTAAATGAGGAAAGCCTCACTGGTGCTCTACCTAGAGTATGCAGTTTGAGATGACTCAGCTGTTTCCAGGATGCTGATAGCTGTTTCCAGGCACAGGCCATCCCTGAACCTTTCTGTTTTGTGATCCAGTGCTCTGTACCCAGGCATTGACAAATCCCCGAGATGGTGATGAAGCAGGGAGCAAATCTCTGAGGATATTAAAGACAGGTGGTCTATGTCACTGCTGGGCATTTTAGATGTTGGCACCAGCTCTTGGTCTTTCACCTTCAGATGACAGGGGTTTCATCTGTTTTGTTTTCTGAGCAGGTGAGGTAGTTCCTGTAGCAAGTATCTGAACAGGTCTTATTAATAAAAAACAAATCCAGAGCCAGGTATTGGGGTGGACGCTGAAAGATCAGAGAAGCAGAACAAGTCACAGCTACCTCACCTTGCCAATTCCTCAGCTGATCCTGTTTCCTCAGACTGGAAGCCTCTGCATTCTCATCCAAATGAATCTCAGCTGAACTGCTTCTCAAAAGCCTAAAAGCTTAACCAGCTCTAGTTCCTGGTCCTCACGCCTTATATATCTTTCTGCCATCACTTCCTGGGTTTAAAGGCTCTTGTTACCACACTTAACTGTTTCCAGTGTGACCTTGAACTCACAGAGATCCAGATGGATCTCTGCCTCTGGACTGCTAGGATTAAAGGCGTGTGTGCCACCATTTTCTGGCCTCTATATCTAGTGGCTGTTCTGTTCTCTGACCCCAGATAAGTTTATTAGGGTGCACAATATTTTGGGGATCACAATATCACCACAAGTTCCATCTGCACAGATTGGAGTCAAGAAGGGAAAGACGTTCTTTCCCTGGCTGTAGCAAAAACTCTGTGTGTTCAATCACTCTCTTTAATGCAAACATTGAGGGAAGAAAAGAAGGCAGATCCAAGACCAGGTCTTTAATCTCACTTCTTGACTTAAAAACTCTTCAAGTGAGTTCACACTGCTTGTCATGCTCCTTCAGGAGAACATCATGTACTGTTCTTTGGGGCCAGATTTCCATTCCATGAGTATCTGAGTAGTTTCCATATTGTGAAAGATAGGAGAGTATGGTTCAATGAATCAAGAAGGATGAAACACAATCTATTTGAGTTTTTAAAAAATGGTCTAAAGGGTAAGAAATAGGAATCCAGCTTTTATCATGGAGGTGGCATTTAACTAGGTGCCTAATAGTCTATGTTAAATTACAGACAACTTGAGAGATGTTAGAGTTGCCTAGGTACTAGGTTGATCCCAAAATTTATGTCTTCCATGTGTTTTAGATTTTAATTCAAAGCATGTGCTAGCATGGCCACAAAATGCTGATGTAAGCCCTTGGCTCTCTAACTGAATTAGAATTCTTGAAGCCTGTTCATGTTTTATTTCTATGTCATCCTTAAAACCACATGCTATCCCTCTGCCTTGCATTCTGAACACATAAAGTACACTCTCAACATAACTCTCAATTCAGCTGCTCCTTTCAACCAAGGGAAAAAAAACTCAGAGTCCTATCTACTCTGCCTCCCACCCCACCCCCCTCGCCTCATTTCAATGTCTATTTTCACACCTAGAAAATTCTCCCACTTTCCTTCCAATAATAACTCTTCTTACCTCTCATTTCCCTTTTTCTTCACTTTTAAATTCCTTCACTCATTTGAAACCATTGAAAGCATTTTTATTTATAGATTTGGGCATGGTTTCTTCTACTGATCATGACATAAAAATGTCCCTTTCATTTAGCATGGTGCCTACCATGTATGTTCCATAAATATTTATGTTCCATAAATATTTTTACATTAAGTGAATGAATAGGTGCCTCACAAAAATAACTTAAGTATAAAATTCTGAAGTGTGGATGGTGGGTGCCCGTTTACTGGGACGGTCATGGTACCACATCAGGGATACACAGGACACTTTACTTTGCAAGGGACGTGCTGCTGCTGCTGCTGCTGCTGCAGCTGCTGCTGCTGCTGCGGAATATTCTTGTCTTCCACCCAGGGTTCTCATCAGTTCTTCACCCTGGGACATGGTTTAGGGTCCTCCTGAGCTTCTGATGCTGAGTGAGGGATTCTGTGTGCTTCCAGAAACATATATATTCTATCTCTCTCTATTGTGCCCTTATCTCATGGGACTAGAGTTTTCTCCTGTTTTTTCCCCCACTCTGGTGCCTCAGAAACATGTTGATGAATCTTGTTTGGGTGACTTTTGAGAATAAGAGTGAGTGAGAAAGGAGGCTGGAAACGTTTTAGAAGAGCGAGGAAGAAGTGGGATGCATTTACTCTCTTCGTGGGACCCGGTGAGACAGTTTTGGAAGAGCTGCAGAATTTCCAAGAAGACTGAGGAGCTGTCCGATTCAGCACCAGAGCAGTGAGGATTGCGGCCAGCAGAGCTGCTGCTTCAGGTTCTTAGAGTTTCTCCCCTAGGGTGCTTTCTGTTCATGCACTACATCATGATATGGAATTTCCTTCCTGTCTTAGTCAGACTGAGCTGCTTCTGCAGAACACTTACATTGTACGGTGTTCACAGTTCTAAGATGTCAGAAAGTCCAAGGGCAACATGTTACTAGATTTACATCTATTGAAGCTGGCTTCCTAGTTCATGACTGGTCAGCTTCTCAGCATGTTCTCAATAGCAAGAAGAGTGAGAGAGCCTCTGGATTCTCTTATAAAGGTGCTAATCCCATTCCTCAATGTTTTATCCTTATGATCCCATCAACTCTTCAAAGTCTCTATTCAAACCCTCACCCTAATCCTAACACTGACATTCTCGTTGATGGTTTGGTGAGGATTCAGACATTCCATGTTCGACTTCTCTCCTTGTTTGTGAGAAATCACTGTATATCAAGCTCTTTCAGACAAGCTAGAACAAAGTCTCAGGCTTATGCTCATGGGTGACAATGTGGGCCAAATGTCCAGAGAAGTCAGGACTGCTGTCTCCTTAGCTTGGGTTTTTTGATGACTGTTTTAAAAGAAAGGTAGGATATTCTTTCTAGGTGATCTGTATCGTAGGGTCTATCTTTCTGCTGTGCTATTAATTACAATTTTTCTTGCCATGGGATTGTTTCAGAGTGTCTTGGTTTACGTACATGCTTATGGGGCCACCCTTTGATGCCCTATGACCTCTTCCTCTCCCCCTTATTTTGTTTCTTATCAACCAAAATGCCAAACTGATAACAGTCCAGTCCAGTTAGACTCGCTGCCTTCTCAAAGCTCCTGCCTCCTCCATTAGGAAAGAAGCTAGATTTACATAGCAGAAATCTCAACACTTTAATATTCAGAGAGAGCCTTGAAGTTACTATATAATGAAATTTGTGTCTCATCTCTACATTAATTAGCTACTTATTTTTAATGTATCAGCTCAGGCACACTCTCCTCTATGACAGGCATGTCAGAGTGAACTATCACTATCCAGGAAACTTGCTTTTATAGAGGCACACTGATGATCCTATTTAAATATTTTAAAGCCACCCTAACTCTTCTGACTCAAATCTGACTTTATATTAGAATATCCATTTTTTTCATAAACCATACTTCTGGTTCCTGAAAACTATAAAAATAATTTATGCTAAAGGACAGCAAGTCAATTAATAGGTCATGAGAAGAGTCAACCTCCTTCAGTCCAAGCTGCCCTTGTTGTGGACTCCTGAACCGCACTCTGACTACAGCAGCTGTCAGTGTGGCCCTCACTCACTTTATCTCTGCAACCTTGGGACTCTAACTACACCACCAGGAAACATAGCGCTTCAGAGTGTTTGGGTCTTTAGTGTTTGCCAGTTAGGAAATTTGCATGTGTGCACATGGATTTGACCTCTAACTCAGAAGTAACCTTGTGAGCTTGTAGTGAAGGTAGCGGTGTGTATGTATATAGAGGAGGGGTGCAAACACTAGGCAAACTTTCCAAGGCTGAATGGAAAGAGTTCGTTGTATGAGCTAAGATTACTCGTGCTAAATATATGAAGTATTTTTTGACTGTGGACTAGAACTCTACTTGGGTATAGAAAGAATGGATGGATACATTTTCAAGTTCGAAAGATTCAGATTCAATTTGAGCTCAGTCATTTATTTACTCATTATGCAAATGTGTATGACCTTATGCAAATGTTTGACCTCCCTCGATTCTAAGTTTTCCCACTGGGAAAGCAGATAATACTCATTAGACCAAAGTATTTTGAGATCAAATAGAATTTGATTTGAGGAGTGTCTGGCACATAGCAGCCACCAAATAAGTAGAAATTATGGTAATTTTAATTATCTTTTTTTTTTCTAAACGGTATAGTGGTGTGTGACATTCTGGTCAGAAGCTTAGAAGGATGTAGCAATGCCTTCTACGATCTTCCCGTACCAGAAACTGTAGGGAGAGGTTTTCATGAACTACTTTAACCCTCGTAACTACTCTCCAGTGATGGGTACCATTTCTATCTCTGTTTACTGGAAGAGAGAAAATGAGAAGATTTATAATTCTCCCACTCACATAGATAGTAGTCAATAGTAGAGTTGATATTCAAGTCTGGCTATTCTGATTTCAGAACCCCTCCCCCTGTTCATTAGTGGAATTAATTAGTAAAATTAGTGAAGTAGTTGAGTGAAATTAATTGAGGGTCAGTCATTTGTGCATTTGAAAAATATGCAAGGAAGAGGTTAAGCAAGGAGGAAGGAGAGGAAAATGAGAGAGATGGGTTATTTCTCAAGATATAAACATTTCTGCTTAAGATGCTTTTAAGTCAGGCATCATGTCTCATGTTTGCAATCTCAGCACTCATTTTTATCCTAGTTCAAGAAGCAAGAAAATTTATCCTAGTTCAAGACCATCTTGCAATACACAGTGAGTTCTTGGCCACCCTGGGCTACGTGGCAAGGCCCTATCTTTAAAAAGAAACAGAAAGAAAGAGAGAGAGGGGGGAAGAGGAAAAGAAAGCTTTAAAACATGGGGGCTTCATGTTCCAAATAAATAAATAAATGACTAAGTAAGCTGGTCCCAGGCTCAAAGACCATGAATTGCTGTCTTGCTGAGGAGTAGTCCATCATATGGCCATACCTTGTTTTATTCAATTATTCACTTATTGATAGATGTTTGGCTTCTTTACAATTTCTTGATATCGTGATCATTCTGGAACATTAATACACATATTTTGTATAGGGCTTTATTTCATTTGTCTTGGGTAAATATCTGATGAATGAATCATAAATTATATGCATACTCACTGTGTATCCCAGGCTGATCTCAAACTCAGGGCAATTCACCTTTCTCAGCTCTCTGAATTCTGGGATTTCGGGCATGTGCTACAACTGGCTCCATTAATTATCAGATTTCAAAAGCAAACTGATTTTTTAATGTAAGCCTATATCAAAGTTATTAAAAATGCACGAATAAAAAACTTAAATGCTGGTATTAATTTCTAACACTGTCCTTTCTGTCAGTTTTCATTTTCTGCAGCAATCGTTAATCCAATCTCAGGACATTAATGTTGGATGAATTCTAAGATATTGGGTAATTTATCTACGTTGTTTTATAAATAGAACAATGGAAGTGCTGGAGATGAGATGAACAGCTCAGAACAGAATGCAATATAAAGGCAGATCTGCGAATATTAGCTGCTTTGTCTTCTGGACTAATGACCTTTCTGACAGATCAAAGCCTGTTCATGAGACATTGCGTGACCTTGGCTACAGAACTCATACATCCCAGTCCACAAGGGGTATTTTGTCCATGACATTTGACCTTGTTCCCTCCACTCCTAGCTTTCTCTCTGTCTCTTCATGCATCCATACACCCACTCATTTAGTCACAAGCATGTGTTGAATGTCTTCTAAGGATATGGTGTTGCCAGAGCTGTTCAGGATACAAAGTTAAAAGAACAGTCTTGTGCCAGCTCCCAAAAAATTGGAGGCTGGAGTAGAGTGACCAATAAGTGTTTTATAGCACTGGCTGCTCTTGCTGAGGACCTGGGTTCAGTTCCCAGAACCTAGATGGCAGCTTACAACCAACAGTAACTCCAGTTCCAGGTGATCTGGTGCCTCCTTCTGGCTTCTGTGGGCACTGTACCCACATGCTGCACATACATACATGTAGGCAAACACTCATACCCATAAAATAATTTTTTTAAAATATTAGGAAAAAAACACATAGAGCATCTTTTGTGAGCATCAAAATATTTCTTTCAATGAGACAAACTTTGGAGTTTTAGAACATTTGTGTACCAGGTTATCACGCAGAGGTGAAACCTTTGAGAAGACTATTACCTTGAATCATGGAAATCACAGATGCTTGCCAATGCTTCATGTGGATGAACTACTGAAAGATCAAGGCCTTATGCCATTCAGCTTTCTCCAAGATCCAAGCTTTTACCATTGCAAATACTTTCAAACACTCCAATGAAAGAAAGTACCAAGAGTTTTGGAGACCAGTCACAAGGTTTCCCTGTTAGCTTCCTGAGCTGGGGTCAGGACCATGTGTGGAGTACTTGCAAATATATTAAACATTTGAGGGACAAATTGGTGACTCGTGTTAGCACTGGAGTAGAGGATCAACCATAAGATCTACTACTGTTTATCATGAAAGCCTAGTTCCCTAGAACTATGTTTCATGAAGCTTCAACCCATGCCTTCAATGAGGCATGGCAGGAGAGCTTGAGATATGCCATGGAGCAACAATTCCTTCTCCTCCTCCATCCATCGGGGCTCTTCATCACAACCACAGGGGCCACTGACTGCACTGTATATGACATCCACTAATGGAACCTCACAGAGTAGTCAGGACTCATTTTTCCTTTATCTTACAAAGTAAGCATTAGTAAGGGCTCTCAGAGGAACAGAATGGTAGAATGGATATATACATTACAAGGAGGGATTTATTAGATTAGCTTATTTGGCACTGTCTGGGGAGTTCAACGGTGACCACTGGCACGCTGAAGGGGTTTCGACCCTAGAAGTGACTCAGTCAACGAGGCTGGGTGCTTCAGCTGACTCAGTCTGGAGATGAAGGCCAGGAGGATCCCTGGGGATCCACTAGCCTTCATTCCACATTGAAAGGCTGAAGAAGCTGGGCTCCAGTGTCAGCAAAGGACGGCAGCCATGGCAGAAACAGAGCAGATGCCCTCAGCATCCCAGAATGAAGGCAGGCAGACAAAACGCAAGGCTTTTTCCTGGTGCCTCCTTACGTTTGGGTCACATCAGGAAGGTGCTGCCTTCTGCAGGAAGGTCTTCCCCTCTCAGTTAATCCTTCCAGGAATACCTTCGCCACCCACACAAGTCTCTTAGTGATTCTAGATCCAATCAAGCTGACAACCAGCGAGGCTGCAAAGTCTGCCAAAGGGGCTGTCCTCACAATGTCATCACTTGGTCATAAATGCCAATGACAGCTGAGTGGTGGGCCAGAAGCAGAGGCTGCTCTGGGGGATGTGTTACCTGAATTCTAATATGAATAAATGATCAATTAAAGTTCAGTTAGTTAAATTATCTTTTCAGGGATCAAAAGGAAAAAAATGGTTTTAAGAGAATGGAGCTAGAAGTGTCAAGCATGATCTCTGGACTTGCATTAGAGGGTTGGAGATGAAGATTAATTCTCATTTGTAAGAAGGCAGCTTTTTCTTTTCTGAGACGAGCTTTTGGCAACATCCACTGAAGGACATGTAATCCAATGAACTGTTCCTAGTTGTTAACAGAGAGATGGACTCTGGCTGATGGGGCAGGGAAAGGTATTTGTCAAACGGATGACATGTACCCACAGAGTCACTGAAGGAACTACGATGAGGCTTACTAGCCATTTAAGAAAGTCAAGATAAGACTATGCAAACAAGTTGTTAGGCTATTGCTTGGCCCCTGCTGCCTGTTGAACAAAGCGACCTTCACTCAACCACTAGAGCTCCAGACACAGGGCCTCTCCCAGAGTCCTTCCTTCCTTCCTTGTTTTAATGGATTCAAAGTCAACAGCCAGAAAGCTAGGTCTGACTGGTGCAACCAGGTCACATGATCATGCCCAGCTGCAAGCATATGTTAGTCAGTCTTATGTGACTGTAACAAAACACCTGAAGAAACCAGCTTTCTAAAGAAACAGAGTAAGTAACTCACAGTTTGGGAGGTTTATGGGTGTGGTCCCTAAATAATCTTAGTTCTAGTACAGGCCCTCCTGGCTGCAGGCACATTATGGAGGATAGTGATGGTGGGTGTTAGAGATGGAATGAGCAAATGATGACATTTCTAGCCTAGCCAGGGCCAGGCCTGCTCCTTTCTACCATTCTTTTTGCGAGGGATCATGGGAATACTGGAGCACTGTCTTTCCGAGTTTGCCTCCTGAGCTGAGGGCTACCCGCTAGGCTCCCTGTGGAGAGCAAGCTTCTGTTCTCTGTAAAGCTCAGGGATGGGAGCCCAGTAAACATAAGAAAGGGGTCGGGGGTCTCACTACCATGGGACTAATATTCAGAGGGAAAAATCACATCAAATCTAAAAATTCAGACTTCGGACGAGGAAGGAGAGAGGGTGTTGGTCTAAGAGAAGATGGTAACTGGGAAAACTCTTCCGCTCCGAAAAGGACCAGAAGGGACAGAGTGCAGGGATAAGTATTGCTCATCTTAGCTGCAACTTGTCAGACTTCATTCTGAACCCCCAGCCAAAGTTTCCAAGAGGGAGTTTTAGTTTCTCAGCTCCTCCAGGAGATTCTGACGTTTGGCCAGCTTTGAGAACCACGCAATTATATGCAGAATCCGCTCGAGTAAAGAACACAGGTGGGCTCCAGAGCTCACAGCTGCAGGTACCAGGAGGCTGCAGTCGGCCCACAGCCACTTTGAGTATGTTTGGTGTCTTTCTGCTGAGCAACAGCAGGAAATCATCGCGTAACTCGTTGGCATTTCTAAAGGCCTAACATGATGCACACTGCACGCGGGAAGCTTTTTAAAGCCTTGAAAGATGTTATCGCATGATTAATAAAAGAAAAGCTCTCTTCTCTGGGCGGTACAGGAAGGGAAGAGGGGATGATGTAGCTAAGTCCGGTGCTGGAGAGCTGTGCTGTGGACCCGGGAACCAGAGCCAGAGCCCACCCCCAGACCCTCACTCATTTTTGTCCCAGGATGACTGGTTCTTCTACTTCTGTGAGTTAGGTGGGTGGAGACTGAGCAAGCCTAGAGGATATGCAAATGTGAAAGCTGGACAAAATGCTTTCGGGAGCCAATCTGGACCCTTAGAGAGGAGCCGGCTCCAAACCAGCGCCTTGGTGAATCACAGACGTTTTCAGCAGTGTGGCCTTTGGCTCAGCGGAGGAAGGTCTGGAACATCAAGGGGCTTCCAGATTTAGAACGCCGTCTTAGTCCATTTAGCTGCTACAACAAAACCCAACAGTCAGGTGCAGAAAAGGACTGTGTACCGTTCTAGGTGCTGGAAGGCATGTCCAACCACGGTCAAGGCTCGAGCAGATCTGAGGTGTGAGAAGGGCCCTTTTTCTGGTTCACAGACGGCATTGTCTTCCTGTGTCCTCACACTGGGGAAGAGGCAGACCTGCCTTGTGGGCCTCTTTCATAAAGTCCTCTGTCTTTAGCCACCTTCTAAATGTCCCACTGCCTAAAACCGTCACTTTGGAGGTTAAGATTACAATATATGAACCAAGGCAGTTGGTATGTGCAGACCAGAGCAAAAACCTGAGGAAAGGAGGTTTGGAAGCAAAATGAATCTTCACAATACTAAATTTGCTTCCCAATCCTGGGCCAGATAGGAGATGAAGGAGAGTTATTAAACAAGGACAGTCATTAAGCAAAGAATGCGCGTCACAGAGCCAGACATTTAATGAAAAAAACAGCCAGTAGCAGCAAGGACCAATATTGGCTCTCCACAGTAAACATCTCCGGAGATGGAAGAGGGAGCAAGCCCCCCCACCCCGCTGGCCATGTTCCCTCGTCTGTCTCTATTTACTGGTTATGAATGGGATGGATGAAAGCACCACAGCAAAGCGCTGTCCCTGGCCTGACCTGTTACCAAGGTCTGCAGGTAACTTTGAAGGGCAGAGTCTACAGGGCACCATGCTGGTCAGCGTTTCCCAAAGTGACGCCCTGGGAAACCAGACCCCTGCTCCCATCAAGGCAAGCTTATAGCCTGTTCTGAAATGAGAAAAAAAAAAAAGTGGTGCTGGCATTAAGAGATGACAACAGAGGACTTCCAGCTTTCTTCCCTCAAAGCATATTATGGGATGTAAGACCAATATGAGGAAGAAAAGACCACTAAGAGAACCCATGGACATGCGTGGTAATAATTAGGCTGCTGAAGCCCAGATGCTTGTTGGCCCTTTCAAACATGTCTCACTTGACAGGTGTAATTATCTAAACTGAAATAGGGAGAATGAACCTTCAAAGGATGAGAGGTTTTCTCTGATTCTTGTACTAACAAGGCTGTGTTAGGCACATGGCTTAAGAATATTTATCGACCAGCTACTACACTTTGTGTTGTTACTACTAGAGTGAGTGATTCAGCCTCCCTGCCTACACAGTTCTTTTACAGCTGATATTTGGTAAAGGAAAGGGAACCATCAATAATCAGCTTCAATAAAATAGAGTTGGTGACGGATCGCGGTAAGCACAGGATGCTGTAAGGAGCAAGAGGCTGAGATGTGTGGCAGCGTCTCCACTGACATCGGAGCTGTGGCAGTTCAGGGGGAGGCAGGGCGTGACCTGGAGTACGAGTCAGAAGCAGCAGACTCTGTAGGCGAGGGTGATGCAGGTCCTGGATAGTAAGCTTGGGGTGAGGGCTGCCTGAGACTGGCTGGCTGAGCCAAGGAGTTTGGGTCCTTCTCCACTTAGCATGTTGCTACCCATAGTCCCCAGATAAGCAGCACTGCATTACCTGGGAGTAGACAGAAGTGTGGGCTGTCAGCACTGCCTGAAGCCACCGCGTAGGGTACACTGCAGTAAGCTGACGGACGCACCAGCACAGGTAAGTCAGAGAAGCTCAAGAAAAAACTGATGATTCTTCCATCCCCAGATTTTAGTCCAATTGTTATTATGTTTTGTGTGTAAATCAATGCAGATACTTCTTAGGCATTAGACATTATACTCCTTTTTTAATTTTATTTATTTATTTATTTATTTATTTATTGATTGATTGATTTTTTGAGACAGGGTTTCTCTGTGTAGCTTTGCGCCTTTCCTGGAACTCACTTGGTAGCCCAGGCTGGCCTCGAACTCAGAGATCTGCCTGGCTCTGCCTCCCGAGTGCTGGGATTAAACGCATGCGCCACCACTGCCTGGTTCCTTTTTTTTTAAAAAAAAAAAAAAAAAAAAAAAAAAAAAAAAAAAAAAACACTTACTCTTATTTTATATATATGAGCATTAGCCTGCCTGTAATGTCTGTGACCACATTTGTGCAGTACCCATGGAGGCCAGAAGAGGGCATTGAATTCCTTGGAGCTGAAGTTATAGGTCACCACGTGAGTGCTGGGAACCAGACCCAGGTCTTCTGCAAGAACAACCAGTGCTCTTGACCACCGAGCCATCTCTCCAGCCCCCAAAATATAAATTCCAAACATGCTTTGAAACAAGTAAACTTAAAAACACGGTTTTAATTTCCTTTCCTCTTGCCATGGTAAAATACTCTGACAAAAGTAACGTAAGGGAGAAAAGCTCGTGGTTCAAGGAAGAGTTCATCACGGAGGGGAAACTGAGGCAGTGGGGGCTTAAAGCAGTTGGTCACATCACATTCGCAGTCAGGCAGCAGAGAGAGATGGATGAATGCTACTGCCCAGTTCTGTTTCTCCACTGATGGAGTTCAGGATCCCAGCCAGGAAATGATGCCCCCCCATAGGTGAGTCCTCCTATTTAGTTGATCATCTCCACCCTCTCTACAGTGCAGGGATTACAGATGTGTAGGTCATGCCCAACTTTTTTCTTGGCTGCTGTGCTCTGAACCCGGGTCCTCATGCTTGCTCAGCAAGTGCTCTTACCCATTGGGCCGTCTGTCCTGACTCTTGAAATAACCTTGAGAGATCTTCTCACAAACTTTGGCTGAAGCCATTGGTACACTTGAAGATCTAAGAGGCGGCTCTAACAATAAAAATACCTAGACAGGACCCCCAAACCCCAGAGTTTGCAGGGGCAAGCTGATAAGTGGGGTATATTCCCATCACCTAGCACCCCAACCATGAATAACCTAAAAGCAATGATGGTGCTCCGTAATGTTTATGAGTTCATTTGCAGAGAGCTTACTGGTTTATACTGTGCAGAGTCAGAGAAACTGGAGTTTACAGATGTGGTAGACTTATTAGCAGATAATGAATGTACCCCCAAAGCTGACAGGCAGACAGCAGATCAGACTGGGGACAGCAGGGAGGAAAGACTTTGCCCACCTCAGGGAGCACACACACTCCCACTTCAGACTGCAGCCGGAGGGGTCCTCAGGGGGTCAGTTTCTATCTTTGGGAATAACACAGAAGAAAATGGGAGAACAAGCATCACTGGGGTTGGGTGACAGTAACTGGGTCCTGGGTCTTCGCCACAGTGAGATAGTATGTGTTTTCCTCGTGGAATCTTGAGAGGTAAGTAGGCTAGCTGTGACCTCCATGTTAATTAACCAGCTGATCTCTGTGTTCCCATGGAGCTCACTGCCAATGCTGGTGGGACACAGTGCTCTGCAAAGTTCACTGCGCGTCAGTCACCTTCACAGCTAAAGACAGTGCTAGGTTCCACACCTACAGAATCTAAGTCGCTGGGTCTTTCATGGGCCTGACCATTTGCATCTCTGTCATGTTCCCTGGTGACGATGTTGCTGATTTGGGGTCCACGCCTTGAAAATGACTGGCGATTGGTTACTGTGCCATCCTGCCCAGATTCCCCGTAGGCTCCTTCAACTTACAAGGATGCTGTGGCCACAGCTCTTTTTCCCACTGGGAATTGTCCACAGATGGACAGAGCCCCCTTGTCTGAAATCACAGATTGTACCGGACAGAGCCCACCCTCAGTGATCGGTAGAAGCAAGAGCATGCAGGGGCTCTTCCCCCAGTGTGGGGACTCAGGTGTCCCTTCCTGTGTCCGTGCCCCTGTGGGCATGGCTCCATCCCTTGTCATCTGCAGTTCAACATTCCCCTCGGGTCACACTGCAACTCCCGTATGACCACAGCAGTAAAGGGCAGAAAGCCAGCACAGGCTCACGAGTAGGTTTGTCACCTGGGGTAGGTAGGCTCAAGACAGAACACAAGCACGCTGACCAGGCTCCAAGCCGTGGGTTGTCTTGAATGCGGCAGTGAGGGGAGAACCACCCGACAGAGATCACACGGCTCTCACCCCAGCCAGCAGACCAGCACTCCAGACAGTGCTTCTCTAGGAGGCTCTGTGGAGCATGCCCCAGGAGAGCCAGGAAGTGCTGGGAAGAACAATTTCCTCTGTCATTGTTTGGCCACAGTACAGTTACCTGAGACATTTTTAATGGAGTTCAGAAACTGCAAGCGCACACATTTTGAGACGGTATTGAAGAGAACAGGAAGCCATCCTCTGCCCCAGCTTGTAGTAAGATGATGGCCAAGGGGCTTCTAGGAGTCCAATATGCCTGGGATGAGGTAATCTGATCACTCGGGGCAAATGGAGCAGAGGAAGGAGAGCAGGGCTATCAGGAGATAAGCTTAGAAACGTGTTGTGTCGGATCTTAAAGGATTCAGAAAAGAATGTTACGTTTACTATGGAAGCTTTAGAGATGTGTTGAGCAAGGTTCATGATCAGATACAGGGATGAAAATGGCTCTTCTGGAATCAGGTTTTCAGAGGGAAAGGAAGAACAGGAAACATGGGTTTGCAAGACATAGCAATTGTCAGGCAAGAAATGAGGTAGTAGATATCACCCCGATGAGCTCGAGCTTGCTGGGACACAGAGCCTGGGTCTGTACCTCAGAGCCGCCACCGAGGTGATGGGATGTGGAGGAGTGGCTTAGCCTGGGAACATGGGCGGATCCATCTTGAGTGTAATGGCAGCACCCACGGTCGGCCCTCTGCGAGGACTGGGTTAGCAAATGCATAGGAGAGAATTTATGCAGTTCTGCAGCTATTAAAACACAAGCATCATTGGCCAATTATTTTTTTTCCTAGAAGATGCCAATTAGTGTGGAACGAGAAGGGTTTGAGAAGAGAATTTCAAATGCTTTGGAAGTCATTAAAATATGTAAAAGAGAGCTAGAGAATTGGCCAGAGGGTAAATGTGAAAGTGCAGTCAGAATCGGGATTAAACAGGGGTCTGATCTTAGGATCAACCCTCTGTTCATCCACCATCCAACTTCATTTCACCCATCCATTCCTTCTTCATATCCTTTTCTTCCACCACCCCAGCCACTCCCTCCCATCTACCCCCTCATCCACCCCCCCACCCCCGCCTTGCTCCACTGTTTTCCCTCAGTATCAGGCACTGTTTCACAGGCGGTGGGGATCGAGTTGTGATAACTACATAAACAGGAGTGCTAAATGACCCCTCTCAGGGATTGCGACCTTGCAGATATAAAGTCTGATATTTTAGGCTGGAATTTCTTAGGCAGTAATAATTTTTATTTTAGCTTTGTGAGAGCTTAACTATTTCTATTCATGACTGGGCGACTTAATAAAGGAAAGTTAAATCTTCAACAAATGGCGCTGGCAGAACTGGATGTCAACATGTAGAAGATTGCAAATTGATCCATATCTATCGCCCTGCACAAAACTCAAGTCCAAGTGCATCAAAGACCTCAACTTAAATCCAGTTATACTGAACCTGATAGAAGAGAAAGTGGGAAGTAGCCTTGAATGCATTGATACAGGAGACTCCATCCTGAATATAATAACATCAGTAGCAGAGACACTGAGATCCACAAGTAATAAATGGGACCCCCTGAAGCTGAAAAGCTTCTGTAAGGCAAAGGACATGGTCAGTAAGACAAAATGATAGCCTGCAAAATGGGAAAAGATCTTCACCAACTCCACATCTGACAGAGGGCTGATCTCCAAAATATATAAAGAACTGAAGAAACTAGACATCAAAATGCCAAATAATCCAATTTAAAAAATGGGTTACAGATCTAAACAGAGAACTCTCAACAAAAAAATCTCAAATGGCTAAAAGACATTTAAAGAATTGCTCAACATCCTTAGTCATCAGGGAAATGCAAATCAAAACGACTCTGAGACACCATCTTACACCTGTCAGAATGGCTAAGATCAAAAACACTAATGACAGCTTATGTTGGAGAGGATGTGGAATAAGGAGAACACTCCCCCACTTCTGGTGGGAGTACAAACTTGTTCAGCCACTTTGGAAATCAGCATGGCGGTTTCTCAGAAAATTGGGAATCAATCTACCTCAAGACCCAGTGATATCACTCTTGGGCATATACCCAAAGAATGCTCAACCATACTACAAGGACACTTGCTCAACTATGTTCATATCAGCATTACTTGTAATAGTCAGAACCTGGAAACAACTTAGATGCCCCTCAACCAAAGAATGGATAAAGAAAATGTGGTAATATACACAATGGAGTAAATATATACACTCAGCAGCAAAATCAAAAATGAAAACATGAAATTTGCAGGCAAATGGATGGAACTAGAAAAAAAAATCATCCTGAGTGAGGTAACCCATACCCAGAAAGACAAACATGGTGTGTACTCACTCATAAGTGGATAGCAGATGCAAAGGAAAGGATAACCAGACTACAACCCACAGCACCTGAGAAACTAGGTAACAGGGAGGTCCCTGAGAGGGATGCATGGATGGCCCTGGGAAGGGGAAATAGATGAGACCTCCTGGGTAAACTGGGAGCAGAAGAGGAAGTAGAAGGGAAGGGATGGGGGATGGGAACATGAGGGAATGGGATGGTCGAATTGGGGGAGGGATGGAGAAGGAGAGCGGAGAGCAATGAAAGAGATATCTGGATAGAGGGGCCATTGTGGGGTTAGGGAGAAACCTGGTGCCAGGGAAACTTCCTGGAATATGCAAGGATGACCCCAGCTAAGACTCCTAGCAACAGTGGAGAGGATGCCTGAACTGGTCTTCTCCTGTAATCAGATTGGTGAATACCCTAATTGTCATCACAGAACCTTCATCCAGCAACTGGTGGAAGCAGATGCAGGCATCCACAGCCAAGCACTGGGCCGAACTCCTGGGAGTCCAGTTGAAGAGAGGGAGGAGAGGTTATATAAGCAAGATAGGGGGTTAAGATCATGACGGGGAAACCCACAGAAACAGATGACCCGGGCTCCGGGGAGCTCATGGACTCCAGACTGATAGCCAGGGAGTCTACATGGGACTAAACTAGGCCCTTCATGTGGGTGACAGCTGTGTAGCTTTGTCTGTTTGTGGGGCCCCTATCAGTGTGACTAGGATTTGTCCCTGGCGCATGAGTTGGCTCTTTGGAACCTACTCCCTATGATGGGTTGCCTTGATGAAGGGGGAAGAAGCTTGGTATTGCCTCAACTTGATCCTCCATGCTTTGTTGATTCCCATGTGAGGCTTTACCTTTTCTGAGGAGTGGAATGGGGGAGGAGGTAGAAAGGAAGAGGGGGAGAGAATGGGAGGAGAGGAGGGAGGGGAAACTGCAGTTAGTATATAAAATAAATTTTAGAAAATTAATTTAAGAAGATGAAAGAAAAGCAATAAAGGAAAGTTAAGCTAAATGTCATTGCCCCCTCTTTCGGAATGGAGGTTTGTAATGTTACATGTATATGTACTGCTTAGAACTCAAAGCCTTTGGGTTCTTCAAGTCTGAAAGGAAGTGTGGAGGTTAATTAGGGAAAAAAAGCCTTGCTATTGCTTTATGTATTTGAGGGCTCCAGTTAGTTTAAAAGCCTCCTCCATGCTCAGGGTAATTCACTGTGGCTTTGTTTTCTCTACACGCAGGTATATTTGTTTCTGAACTGTCAGGACATACTGACTGTAAGTGGGCTGACATATCACTGGCAAAACCATCCTCATCCTGCAGGGCTTAAAAGCCTGTGTGGCTCATAAGTTCTCCTTTGTAAGCCAGGTAGTGTTCTCTGTTGGCACAGGTGTGGGTTGTTGTAGATGTGCTAGAAGAACCCATCTGATGTTAGTCCTATCAAAGGGACTTGCCCTCACCCAAACCTTCCATTAGCATGTTACTCGCCTTGGCAGTGCATTGCTGTTGAACATTCGGAATCAGCAGGCTGGCTGGAGGTCTGTGAAGCATAGGAGTCTAGTCCATCTTCCTTTGCCCTTGAGGAGGAGGCTTGGGAGACTAGGGACCAACAGGAATTGGTTTTGCTTTGCACTCACCAGCTCTTTGCCTGCATGGTACTCTCAGCCTCACATCCAGCATTTTGAATCCCATTTACCCTGAAAGGACAGCTCAAGCCCCACCATCCTCATGATTTCTATGCTTCTGTCTCTTCCTACCGTAGGCTTCCTGGTCTCACACTGGAAAGTTTGCTTTCCTTTCTGAAATGATGCCCAGAGTGGACAAAAGTTCGCACACTCAGGTATCTTCATAAGAAAGCAAATAAATACTGCATGATCTGCCAGCTGCATCAATATCTGCCTCCCTGCTGCTGCTGCTTTTGTGGCTGCCCCCAGTAATAGCTGAAGGCCTGGATGCACGTAATTTCCAGCTACGTGTAAATTATTCTGGGCTCCTTAACTTTGCTCATCCAGTAAGAAAACCGATGGTTGAAATGGAGTCACCAGCTCTGTGGAAGGTCCAGTTTGGCCTTGTCACCCTTGGGTGTTTTTGACTCACATGTGCAGTGTTTTTTCCTTTGATACAAAATGAAAATTCATTTCACTGTGTAATAATGAACTAGCAAAGCCAGCCCACAATAAACAGGAAATTGAAAAGGAATGTTCAGATAAAAAAAATAAGGAAAAAGGATTAAAAGAAGAAGAAGAAAAAGCCTAATCTGGAAGAAAGAGATACAAGGTACAAGTCAGTTCTGCAGTGCTTCCCATTCCTGAAAAATATATGTCTATAATTCAAAACTCAAAAGAGAGAGAAGAGAGACATCCCAGGCAGGACCGTGGGATGTTTTATATATATAATATTACATATTATACACCACATATACAGAAATGAAAATATAATTACTCAGTATAATGCTATAGGAAAAGACAGAATAAAAAGAATGAAAGAGAAAACACTAGGTATAGAAGACAAAAATGGCTAAATGAAAAGATAATCAACACATATTTTAGCACAAACCCCATAGAAAGGAGTAAGTGTGGAGAATGATGCTTCAGAAGAATACCTGCCAGGATGAAAGCGTTTGGAGGCAGCACAGGCGGGGGATGAGAGTTGAAATGACAGTCAGTGGTGAACAGCAGGTGAGATTGTGATTTGATCCAGGAAGATGAGTCTTTTGATAGCGAGGTGGAAAAGCCCGATCAATGTCAAGGGGATAATCAGGTTCATCTGGGGCTTTTTCACAGTAATAATCAATGACGTATACAAAACCCAGTGGAGAATACTGGGATTCTGAGGGAGAGAATATGGAATTTAAGGATGCAATGCTTCACTTGGCAGTTTATTTTTCAACCCTTGCTTTATAACATTCCATTTATAATGCATCTTTGGAATATGCTTCTTTATATTTAAATATTAGTATAAAAGGACATTGCTAGTGTCCTTAATCTTTGGGGGGCTAATTAACTTAGGGACCTGGTGTAGAGCCCACTAAGCTTCTCAATGGATCAGAAGTTTTGGTTGCATCACCCTCCCATAACTTATTAAAACTCAGATGCTTGGACTCACCCTAGGGATTCTGACTCCTTCAGTCCTGGTGGCAACCAGGGAACTAAGTTTCTAACAGGCCAACCAGGAGCTCAGACAATAAGGGTCCCAGCCACACTGGGAGTGACACTCAGAGCTTCCTGCGTTTGCCCCTGTGCCTGATGAGACTGCGTTGGTCATAGTTAGCATCAGCCGTCAACTTAGCACAAACCCAGAGTCACCTGGGAAGAGGGGAACACAGCTGACGAATTGTCCAGATCAGAGTGGCCTGTGACAAGGTCTATGGGGCATATTCTTGATTGTTAATGTTTGTAAGAGGACCCAGCCTGGTGTGGGTGGCACCAATCCCTAAGCAGGTGGGCCTGGCTGTAAAATGGGCTAGCTGACATGAGTAGAGAACAACCCAGTAGGCAGCATGGCTCCATGGTTTCTGCTTCAGGCTCCTTCCTTTAGTCCCTGTCTTGGTTTTTCTCGGTGATGGACTGTGTTACCTGTAAGGTACAATAAACCCAGAGCAAAGTAGGATGCAGGGTGAGAGGAGAAAGAGCTGACAGCAGCACTCCAGTAATTCTTTCTCAGTGTGAGCGCCTTTCGGGTTCAGGCAGAAGAGGCAGCCTACTCAGGCAGCCATCAAGAACCAAGGCAGAGCAGAAGCCCAGGCTCTGCACAGGACAGGTCAAGATGGCCACCGTCTTAACCATCCTTCTCTGAGAGGTGGGAACCTGACAGCACTTGCTCCCAGGTCTTATGAGTATAAGATGAGATCTTGTTGCAGCAGTCAGTGCATCATCCGGTTTCATCACAATGGACTGAAACTCCCATTCCAGTGGAAATAGGAAACTCCTCTTCCCTATCAGGAGCAGCTGGTGATGGCTTACATAATGACTGTGGAGGTACTCCCCACTTTTTGTGGAGATGAAACAAAGATTCGGTGGGGACACTGGAGTTTGGAGATTGAACATGGTTTGGGTACATGCAGAATTTCCTAGGAAACAGCACACCAGATAATAGCTGGCTGGTCCCTCAGTGTTCCTGGAAAATGAGCTAATACAAAGGGTGATACTTTGCTTCAGTTTCCTGGCAGAAGGAACTTCCTAGGCGTCTCACAGACATGGAAAATGAAGCTGCTCAAAGCGCTGTTGGCCACCCACTGTCTCCTAATTGCCTAGGACACTGAATTTAGACCATTTTGTAATCTCTCTCCCTCCCTCCCTCTCCCTCTCTCTCTCAGCTAAGCTCCCTCTCTCCTTCCCTTCTTCTCTCTCTCCCTCCCACTTGCCACTCCGAGGAATAACTCATTGGGATTATTTGTTCTTGAAGGAAATCAAGCATGGAAACCAGGGAAAAGATCACAGGGACATAGATAAACACACCTAATTATAGACTGGCTATTAGCATGGCACGAATTGCTGCTTTTGAAAATGATCTGGCAGCCAGAGAAAGCATCTTGTCACCACCCCGGCCTGTCTGTGAGCAAGCAGGGCCCCGACATGACTCCCAGTGGGCTGGGGGCTCCATGTCTTCTTTCTCAGCTTTGCTGATGAAAATGAGCTTTGTGTTTCCAATGACTTCTCTTTTTCAGAGATTGGACATAGATGCTGGCATCCTTGCTTTGCTGGCTACTGCTTATATTTCTAAACTGGCTTAGTCAACAACTAAAGCCCCTTAGACACTGGCAGATCCTGGCTCTATCCTGCATGGAAAATTTGTGAGCCTTCTCTGCCTCATCTCACGTCATAGGGAGATCCTTTCGTACTTTGTATTTAGCCCACACGGTACATGGGGATGAAGTCAGACACTTCTTTATGCCAAAACTCCCTGTAATAATGAACAAGAACTAAGGGAACACACATTTAACTTCTCCCTGAATTTTATTTTCTAGAATTGGAACTGATGTTGAAATTTCTTCTCTCTATTCACAAAGTTTCCTTTACTGTGAGAAGAAAAGAATAAGAGACTTTGGTTCTTGGTTGCTTGGGATCTGGGTACATCTGGTTGATGTACATGGCTGCAGGGTTTTACACAACTGTAAAGTGGGTGTTCTGATGCTGGCTGAGTTTATTTGGGAAACAAGCATGCTTTAAATAGTTAAGGACAGTTCTAGAAATAGATGTAGAGTACATAAAATGGAGTGGGAGTGGGAATCACGGACGCAACAGGAATCTTATTTTAATGTGCTTGACGCCCTTTTTTTGCCCATTTGAGTTCCTTATTTTGGTCTCAACTGGCCCAAGGATCTGCTTCTTTGCAGGGATGGGGAAGGTTTGAGCAAAACTGCAGAAGCTCACAAAGAGAAAGGTGAGAGATAACATTCAACTTCCCCAGTGCAAATCAGGGTTGTGCAACAGCACCATTGCCCCCAAAGCTGGGTAACTCTGGCAATGAGAATGGGCTACATGATTCTCATACCTGCATTGCCTTGCACCTTTAGCATGTCAGCAACCATGCCTGAAAGAGCAGCACCTGTGTTAAGCAAGACCATGACCACTAGGCCACAGGGTAAGATGAAGAAGTCCCAAGTTTAATTCCATAGAGGGCTGCCAGTGTCTGTGGGGTCATGGCTACCCAGCTTGTGGCTGTTGGATCAGCTAGTCTGGCTGCCATGGCAGGCAAAGTAGCCTTGCGGCGGAGTGTGGTCTGGATGCAGGAGGGGTGCAGCCTCAGAGGGGCACCACTAGTGGCAGTGAAGAAGAACCTGCTTTGTCTGAGGCATCCTTCCAGGCTGTATTAGTCAGGGTTCTCTGGAGTCACAGGAATGTTAGGAGTCTCTCTCTACAGAGAGAAAGGGGTTTATTAGAATGACTTACAGGCTGTAGTCCAGCTAATCCAACAATGGGTGCCTGTAGCTAGAGTTTCTCTCTGGGTCTGGCCAATCCCCAGCAGTCCAACAGCCCACTTATAAAATAAACACAGAGACACTTATATTATTTAAACTGTTTAGCTTAATGGCTCAGGCTTCTTGCTAGCTGTTCTTATATCTTAAATTAACCCATTTCTATTAGTCTATAAGTTGCCATGTGGCTCGTGGCTTACTGGTATCTTAACATCTCGCTTGTCATGGCTGCGGTTGGCAGCATCTCTCTGACTCAGCCTTCCTGTTCCCAGAATTCTCTTCTCTGCTTGTCCTGCCTATAATTCCTGCTTGGCTATTGGCCAATCAGCATTTTATTTATACAGAGCAATATCCACAGCAGGGTGCCTATGAATGAAAGTCTAAGAATCCAGAAGTTTCTCAGCCCATGATGCTGGATGTCTCAGCTGGTCTTCAGTGTATGTTGGAATCCCAAAGAGCAGGCCCTAATGCCAGTGAAGGAGAGGGCAAGCCAGCAAAGCAAAAGTTTCTATCTTCTGTGTCCTTATATAGGCTTCCAGCAAGAGATGTGGCCCAGATTGGAGGTGGGTTTTCCCAGCTCAAAAGATCTGGAGTAAAGGTATGTCTACCTACCTCAAAGATCCAAATTAGAAGTAGATCTTCTTACTTTAAATTAAGCAAAGATCTCTTCCAGATGTACCCTCCATTTTTGAGTTTTAATTAATTGCAGATGTAGTCAAGTTGACAACCAAGAACAGCCATCGCACAGGCCATGGCCAAACCAACAAAAGACAAGTCCACCCATGAGGGGCAGTGGTGTTACTCTGAGATGGGGACACTAGCCTGCAGGAAGACATGAGTCTGCATGGAGCCAAGAAATGCATTAGGCCAGGGGCCTTTCTTATTTCCAGTGATGTGAAGTGAGGCCCTCCCTTTCTTCCATACTGCTGGTCTCTGTTCTAGGGGGAAAGAGCAGAAGAGAGAAGGCAGGAGAGAGCAGCAAAGCTAAATATTTTTTAAAGTACCTGAACATTTGCTGAAGGGATGTACACCCACACTCTGAATCTGATTACATTTAAACTGGTTGGACATTTAGTGAACATGCTCTTGCTGACTAGTGGGCTAAGGCATCAAAGACAATGTGTGTTCAGAGTTCTGTTAATGGATAGAAAAAAAATCCAGAAGAATATGCAGCATAGTTTCTGCTGCCTATGGGACATCCAGAGGCATCTTCCCCTGCTAAAGTTTTATCAAAAATCACTCACTTTTTCATTAATGTATTATTTAGTATTAAAGTTTCACCCTCTTTTAGAAAGACAAGTTCCATGTTTTTTTTCCCAAAATGCAAGCTGTAGTATAAAGAACTCAGACACTCTATCAAATTAAACACGAGCATATAATCATTGGGTTGTCCATCACATTTGCTCAGAAGCTTCTGAATGTGTTTATACAGGATAGATGCTCTTCTGAAAATTTCACTGATAACTTTGGGAACAAGTATGAGATCTAGAAACAGCCTGAAATTGTGTGTTGAAAGGTAATGTGTGTTTCTTTGATGTCATGGGGAGTGATCTTTGAGGTGCTGGTCCTCTGACGCCCTGTCACTTAGAGTCAGTGGAAGTGACGTTGTTAGCTCCTTGTTTACTTGAACAGTAGACATGGGACCAAGCAGATTCCTGTAGTCTACTTGCTTACATGGATGCCTCCTCTCCTAGGACACTCTCAGGGTCCCAAGCTCAGAAGCTCAAGAAAATCACAGACTGCTGCCTAGGCAACAGAACACACAGTGCTACAGTGACTGGTCCCTGCTGTGTACTTCGTACATCACAGGCCGTGGATGACTGTGCATGGCTTGGAGAGCTCCTCAGAAGATTTTCAGGTTCTTCATCACATAGAGGGAAGCTTGTCAGGGACTCAGGTTTGGGAGAATGTCAAGACCCTAATCCAGGACATCTTTCCATGGATTCGAAATCATTGGATATGTTGAAGATTGAGCACACTGAATTGTGGAACAAATCTAAGGTCATAAACAGCACAAATTACTTGGAAACCACACACACACACACACACACACACACACACACACACACACACACATGTAAAATCACTATCTCCTGATCTTTAGAATAGCCCTATGGGTTGCATACCATTTTTATTTCTATTTCATGAACCAGCAAAAAGATTTTTAAATAGGGGATGAGTTTTTCAGGATCATTGACTAGAGAGTCACAAGGGTGGACAGACAATAATAAACAAATGAACGAATGGATGAATAAATAAATGACAGGGCTAGATTTAGGTGACAACTTCTCAACTTCTCATGACACCCAAATGGTAAGCAATCCCAGGGAAGTTAGAACATTCTTCCCAGTCATGCCTGTGAGGAGCCTGCTGTTGCTCTCCCCTCCTGCTCGGCTCTACATGTGGCAGGACTCGGCTTTAACTCGACTACAATTTATGTGTAGGAGAGGAAACAGAATGAATTCTTGAGGCTACAGTCTGTGTCGCTACCAGCAAACAAAGACATAACTAGCTAAAGGTCCAAATGAGAAAAGAGATCACAGGGAGGACGTAGACTGGGCTTGCAGATAGCTCAGTTGAGGAAGCTCTCTCTTGGCAAGTCTGAGGACCTGAGTTCCATATGCTGAACCCACATTTTAAAAAAAGAATAAGCTGGGCGTGATGGTGCATGTGTACAACCCCAGACCTGGGGAGGTGGAAACAGATTCTGGGCACTCACTAGTCAGCCAGCTCAGCCTGATCCAGGAGTTCAAAGCCAGACATAAATAAATAGACCATCACTTGAGTAATGACACTGAGGTTGTTCTCCGACTTCCACACACATGTTCACAGGTGTGCACATGCAGCTCCCACACATACACAAACGTGTACACATGTGTATAGAAGGGAACCTGAGCTGCCTGTTCACCTACAGGGAGAGGGAAAGAACTCTCCAAAATGTCAGTGAGCCACAGGCAGACCCACACATGTGTGGTCATATGGACAGATACTCAGGAGATGACAGGCACTTCTCCATACCCTCCTCTCCTCTCTGACTGCACAGCCTTCTCAAGCCCGTGGACAAAGATGTGTGCAGACCCTCATGTCATCCGGAGATGACGACAGAGAGGAGAGGAGGGTGTGGAGGTGAGCCTTCTGTCTCCTAAACAAGTGTCCACATGCGCCTGGGCACCACTTCACAGTCTAAGGGATAACTCCGGATGCACAGTCTCGCCAGTTACTCAGGAGCGACTGTTTCACCTGCAGCTCCCTTTTCTGCCCAGCACCAGTGGAAAGCCATCAGTGTGTGTGAAACCAGACCGTTTGCATTGGTGCTGCCAAGCAAATTGTCTCTGAGGAGTTTCTGTGCTCCTTTGTTTTCATGCAAACGATTTATTGTGGGAAGAATTGGGAACAGCAAAGGTAATCAGTGGGAAAACTTGGGGTTGCTTTTCAGTGCTGGGGCTGGTTCTTTGGCAGGGCCTGTCTGAGGTGACTTAGTGGGGACACAGTTTACACATGAGACCTTCTTTGGACATGTATTCCATTCACCTTTATACGAGAAGCATTGTGGTCTCCATTTGTGAGACTCCTGGCAATGAGAGCAAAGTCCGTGGTGCTTTGGCTGGCTCTCGGGAACTGATTCCCCATGCTGGATTGCCTTGCCCAGCCTGAAGACAGGCGGAGGTGCTTGGTCTTATGACAGCTTGATTATGCCATGATTTGCTGAAACCCATGGAGGATTGCCCCTTTCTGAGAGATTTCGGAGGAGGGGTGGGTTGAGGGGGGAGGGGAAGTGGCGGAGGGAGTGTGAGGAGAAGAGGGAGGGGAGACTGCAGTTGGGATATAAAATGAATTAATTAATTAATTAAAAAGAGAGAGAAAGGGGAGCATTGATAGAACTGCGTAAGTGTTTTCCCGTTGTTCTTCTGCGATGTTGATAAACGCTAACAGGTCTTGGCCATATGTGACATTGGGAAGGATATCAGTACAATCAACTACCAGTTTTCCACACATGGATTGCCCAGATGGCAAGGACTGTCCTTTCCCATCCATCTGCTGCCTTTCCCTTGGGGTCAGGGATGTGTGGCTCTTCTGTATCATTCAAACCCACAGCAGCTGGGGAGATTAGCTTTGGTTCTCAGTTACTCAGAACAGACCGCCTTCACCGAGCACTGATGACATCTACCACCTGCACCTGTCACGCCAGATCAACCATAAGCAGCCATGACGCCGGGACTCCAAGGGAACATCATAGACAGCACATCGATTCAGTTAAAGTGATTAACTGATTCTAACCTGGCTTCATTTGCCAATATTGATGTGGACTGAGTCAGCCGCCAACCTGGGCTGAGTTCCCATGGCTGTTGGCTGGTGGAAGTGGCACTTGGCTCCAGATGTGCCTCCAGCTGTGGCCAATGCTAATGCTTCCTGCTAGACTGACCATGGCAGTTCGGAGAGTGGGTGGCACCTCTCATGTTTTCTATATCCTCCCACGTGTTCGGTTTTAATGATCCCCCTCCTGTGCACAGTTATCTTGACTGATGTTTAAAATGAACATATGCAAATGTCTGTCTGTCATCATTATGTGTTCTCTATATGCATGAAGTGTGTATGTTTGCATTCATGTGCATGTCTGTGTAAATCACAAATAGAGCAAGTAAATCTACAAACCGTAATAGAAGCTATGGCGCTGTTATCTTAGATTAATTCTCAGCAGATAAAATATTCACTCTCATCTTCCGTCGTTTTAAGCACACACACATCTTCCCAGGAAACCAGAGAGAGAGTCATAGAGTCACACATGTAGGTGGTGAGATTTTTCTCAGCAGCTAGGTAGAGATGCTGACTTTCCCAGGAACTTAAACGAAAGTGACTTTTAAGTGAGAAGAGGCCCTTACAACTGTATCTAATGTAGAATGGGGTTTCTATGGCTGCAATGAAACACCACGACCAAAGAGCAAGCTGGGGAGGGAAGGGTTTATTTGGCTTTCACTTCCACATTGCTGTTCATTGCTAACGGAAGTCAGGACAGGAACTCACACAGGGCAGGATCCTGGAGGCAGGAGCTGATTTAGAGACCATGGAGGAATGCTGCTTACTGGCTTGCTTCCCCTGGCTTGCTCAGTCTGCTTTCTTACAGAACCCAGGACCACCAACCACTGCACCACCCACAATGGCTTGTCCTTCCCCATTGACCACTAGATGAGAAAATGCCTTACAGCTGGATCCCATGGAGGCATTTCCTCTACTGAGGCTCCTTCCTCTGATGGCTCTAGCCTGTGTCAAGTTGACACACAAACCAGCCAGGACAGTGATCATTGCCTAATTCATCTAATGGGCACTTGTGGATTTTTACTTTTTACTCTATCTGAAATGCAGGTAAAATCAATGGGAGACATTTTCCCCAGTAGCTTGTGGTGTAAGTAGGGGATTTCCCTCGAGTCACTTTAAACCCCTCATGTGATGCTTTTGAGAGCAGTTTCATACCGCTTCCTTTAATACCATCCAAACAGGCAAAGCTGGCAGAGTACAGAGGGCAAGGCTGGTACTTGCCCCATTGGCTGCTGGGAAACCAGAACTTCTCACAAGCTGTGTGGCTTAAAGCAGATTACTTAACTGCTCTGACTATCAACGTTCTCATCCGTAGCACAGGAATGAATACAGTCTACATATTCAATAAAATAATATTGGCAACACACTTAGCACTATGCCTGGGGCACTCTAGGCCAGTGGCTGCCAAAATTCCTGATGCTGCGACCCTTTAATCCAGTTCCTGATGTTGTGGTGACCTTAGCCATAAATTTATTTTTGTTGCTACTTTATAACTGCAATCTTACTACTGTTATGAGTATGATGTAAATATCTGGTTTTTCCAATGATCAAGGCGACCCCTGTGAAAGAGTCACTTGCTCTTCAAATGTGTCATGACCCACAGGTTGAGAACTACTTCTCTGGATGCTCCATAAATGGGAATTCTTAGATGCTGGAAGATGCTCTGAGGGAGGGTTTTCAATTCTAAGATCAACTCTTAGATATTTCTGCTTAGATGGAGGAGGACACCCCTTCTGATACTTTCTGAGGCAATAATTAGCTCACAATCAGCCTATAGATTCCTCAGTATATTTTATCTGGGAGATGGTAAAGCTTCTTTAATGGCCAGGTTCCCCATTTCTGTCTTTAATCTATCTCCTCCTTTAGTGCGTACACACACACACACACACACACACACACACACACACACACACACACACACACACTGAGACTAAGGCCCCCTCCAGCTTCCTCACCACACAGTCCTTTCAGGCTGTGATAGAAAGGGGTCAGGTGACTCCAAGAAGAAGGTGCCTGTGCAGGAGGCTTGAAGGTTTGAATGGTTGCTAGGTTACCATCCCCTGAGACTGGCCTGCTTCAGCTGGACTGAAGACATGGTAAATTCATGCTCCTCTCCAATAAAGAGGAGCCTTTAAGGTCCCCGGGAGAGAAGGCACCAAAGCAGATTGGTGGTAAGCCAGCCAGACAGGGCTGACTCAAACTGAGGACCCTGGTCAAAGGAGACCAGTGTGGGGTGGGGGGATGGAGCTAAAGTCTCTATCTGCCTCTTCTTCTGGCTCTTAAGGAAAAAGCTGACAACCACTGAGCTATGTTTTATAGGAAGAGAGTTTCCCAGTTTCTGAAGTGGAAAGAAGGGACTGTGAGGTTGACGAGGCCTGGATTAGACCTTTGGAGGCTTTTCATAAGTAGCCTTTCACTATCACAGGGAGCTGCACATTTCAGCAGCCATCTTTCATGAGCTCGATCCACCCTGATAGTCCAGCAAAGAAGTCACCATCAGTTCTACCCAGAAAGTATTTGCAAAACATATAGTGTTGAAGTGGATCCACCCCCTTCAAAACAAGCAGAAAAATCTCTCACAGCTGTGCCCTCCATTACAGTTCATTCAAGATGAAGTCAAATTGACAATCAAGAATAGCCACCACAGCCCCTGTTTCAAGATCGACACGATACAGCCTTTTGTGACCTGGTTCAGGGCAATGGTCAGCATAGCCATCACTCAGTGACTTCGGAGACGTCATTTCACCAATCTCTCGTTCTTCCATCTTACTGGGATGTGTGGGATGACCCCTCTGCGGCCCCAGTTAACAAGGCTAAGAAGAAATGTTGCCCATCAGAGCCAGCAAAGCTGCCTTGCCCGTGAACCACAGTGATTCAGCTTCCCATTGCCCTAGGCTCCTTGTGGTTACCACTCAGCCAGGCAAACTCCTGACAGCAGTTTCAACCCTGTGGCCCAGGAGTCCAGCCTCTAGTGGGAATGAGGGCCACTCCTCATCGTCCCCAGCTGCTGTAGCTCTGAATTCCACTCCCCACTGTTAAACTTCCTAGCAGCCCCAGCATGAGAGATTCGATCCCAATCTCAGGCTCCATGGACAGTTTATCTTCACAGTACTCAGGAGCTAAAGGAAAGCTCATGAACGTCAGTTATCTCCTTTCTGGAAAAAATGACATGTGGATTTGTATATACACCAACAAAAAATTCAATGCGATATTTTTATTGATTTTTTTGAGAATTTTGTGCAACATATTTTAACCATATTCATGCCCTCCAACTCCTACCAGATAAACTCCTACCTCCCTATATACCCCTCAGCTTCCTGTCCTTTAAAAAACTAACCCACCAACTTCAATGTATGCTGCTCATGTGCTTCTGGGTATGAGGCTGTTCACTGGTATGTGGTCCACCCACCTGTGACCATATCCTTAAAGGAAACTGATTTTCCCTCCTCCATAAGCTGTCAACCTTCAATATCTTCTCAGCTGGAATGTTGACTGGCTCGATCTTGTGCAGGCAAGCTGTGAGTCATGAGTTCAGGTATCCTGTCATATCAAAAAGACACTGTTTCACTTTGGTCATCCCCAACCTCTAGTTCTTACAATCTTCCCACCATTCTCCCTTCTGCAATGGTCCCTGAGCCTGGAGGGGTGATGCAGATGTCCCATTTGTGACTGAGCACCCCCACTGACACGTATTCTCTGTATTTTGATTGGTTGTGGATTTTTTTGCATTCACTACCATCCACCGCACAAAGCAACTTCTCTGATGAGGTCTGAGAACTTCTCTCTGGGTCCTGAGATCCCCTGTAAGGGCATACCACCAAAGCCTGACCTTCTTCCCATAGTTTCACCTCTCGCCAACAACATGAAGATTTTTGGCAATTGAGCCTTTGTTAGTCTTTTAAGATCCAAATCACAGGAGACCAGCCTTGGACCACCATGCAGTGAGAGTATTAACACTCGCCCTGCAATCCAGGGCTTCTTTCTGAGTAAAGGAAACGACTACGGATGTTTTCCTCATCCTTGGGCAAAATGCTCATCTTCAAGAAACTTACCAAGTATCAATTAACCATGAATAAGGTTGGATATGCCTGTCCTTTCGTGAAGTCAGCATCCCACAAAGAGTTAACAGGACACAGTTCTCAAGGAGTGGCCCTAAAGAACAAAGAGGAATCTGTAATAACTTAAACCTACTATATACCACATACTGGTCTAATCTTGCTATGTGTGTTTACAACCTTAGTTCTTAGAACACACTATGAGTTAGTTCATCATCATCACCACCACCACCATCATCACCATCATCCTTAGCATCCTGTTTTACCAATGATGCTCAGCAAGCAAAGTATCAAGTCAGCAACAATAGAATGGCAGTGCCCAGATTCATGTGGTAACTATCTGACTCTAGACCTCTCATTTAGAAAACTAAGTGATGTTGCCTCCAGTTTCTCCTTGGTGTGAATGTCCACATACCCCCTTGTCACAGCACTCAAGCATGCTTTCATTACCTGCTCAGTTTCTCCTATGGGACCATAAGCTCCATGAACTTGGAGCCCTGCTTCACTTTTCCCTGCATTCTTATAACCAGACACACACCTTTGATCCAGATCTTGAGGCAGAGGGACACACGTTTAATCTGGGCCACACCTTCTGCTGGACGTCTATTTAAGGACACCGTAGAAGGAAGGTTTTATTTTTTGCCTGCTTGCCCTCACTTTGCTAGCACACCCCATCCATCACTGCCATTGGAGCCTACTTCTTTGGGATTCCAGCATCTACAGAAGACCAGCTGAGACATCCAGCCTTGTGGACTGAGCAATTACTGGATTCTTGGACTTTTTGTTCACATCTAGCCATTGCTGGATTAGTTAGTTGAACTGCACCTTGTAAATCATTCCAATAAGTTCCCTTGTATATATATGGAGTGGGGGGGGGAGGAGATTTGTTTCATAAGTCCTGTGACTCCAGAGAACCCTGACTAATACAGGGGCCTTATAATATTTCAGTTTTTCTACTAATTTCTTTCCCATTCCTATCTTCACTGAACTCAGCATCCTCTCTTTCTCCACTTTTCTTCCTCCTTGAGCATGTAGGCATCTTTTCTTCAGGCCATTCACCCTGTGCAAGGCATGTGGGGCTGTGCATGCAGAGTGGATTTTTGGACTTCTCTTACCGTTCCCAGGACATAGCTACTTGAGGATCGTGGGTACACTGTGGATGTCACAAGACATGATTTGCCATCCAGAAGGGGATGCCAGGACTGTCTGCATCTCTAGTGTTGTCAGGGAGAGCCACAGGAAAGCCCTGCAAGACCTGAAGTGCTTAGCAGGGAAAAAGTGAGCCGCGGGTGTCAGATACGATATTAGAACAGGGTTTTAGAGTGTCACGTCAGCCGTTGCTCGTAGACGCACATGTCCTAGTTTGCTGGGAAGAACCCCAGAGCTGCAGGAGAGAAGCGTGGCAACTACTGAGGGTGGGACTCAAACACACGTCTCCTAAGGGTCCTGCCTCCTGAGGCCCTGGCTTTGGGAAATCTTCTAGAAGCTTCTTTTCTCATTTTCTCATTAACACCCTTATCCCAGGGAATAATTTTAATGGCACAGAATCTTACACACACACACACACACACACACACACACACACACACACACACACACAAAGTCAAGATTTTAATCTGCCCTTGAAACCGCAGAAGTGTGTCCATCTGGATAAATTGGTCTAAATCTCCTTGAAAGCAGGATGCTCTTGATCTCTCGGGAATGCGGAGGTCTGATCAATACGCTCTTACCTTTCAAAAGCACCAGCGCTCAAATGAAGCACAACAAGTCATTTTTATGAGATTTCAGTGCAGAAACTCTTTCAAATGACAGAGGGTTTCGACTTGTTCTTTGATTTGAACAATCTTTACAAGAAAAGAAGTCCAACTAAAAAGATGAAGTAAATAGAACTTAAAATATTCCCCCTTGGATTTGATGTGGCTAAAGGGAGGATGTGGTTGTAATCCATGGCCTGGAAAGAGCTTTTTTGATCATAAAAATGATACTTAATAAATATTTGATCTTTTAGGGTTTGAAAAATACTGGGAAGTCTATAAAAAAAACTGACAGTGTTTTATTTAAATTACAGTATATAAAATGTCCCCAGGTCTTGTGACATCCGTGCTGTGTATTTTTCTTTGTTATTTCCTTGTGACCTAAATTTGTATAACTTCTCTCTTCTAATATTTATTCTGCTAGAATAAATAGGGTTAGCTTTCTTCATCAACAGGACTAGCTGTAGATTCTGTAGCCAGTCTCAGAGTAATGGGTAAGGTTGTCTGAGATTCTGGCTAAAAGTGTAGTGCCATCTCATCTTGGAACTGTCTCTGAGAGTTTTTAGTACAAAGTTGATCATTGCGTAATGTTCATGAGTACCATGGCATCATTCTGGACCGGATAGAGTCATTATTATAGGACCCCATCTTTCTTCTGGAGACTTTAGAGACTGTTATTGGAAAGGCTTATTTTTTATTGTGGAAAACTTGAACATTATTAATATCAAAATGGAAACTTTGGATTTATTCTGAGTAGAGAAAGGATTCTCTAAAAGCGAGGACAAGCATGGAAAGAAATAGAATCTTGATGACAGTGGTCCCTAGATTATTGGTTTTTTTCTGTCCCACAGCAGGGATCCAACACTGTTACATGGACATACACACCAGCAAAACACCAATGCACATAAAAAATAAAAATAAATAAATTATAATTTTTTTTAATAAAAATAGATAAATTATGAAAGCTTGTCATAGGATAGAAACTGACTTACTGGTATGGTATGATATTTTATTTGTGCTTTAATAAATAAAATTTGCCTGGAGATCAGAGGAAAAAGCAAGCCATTTTAAGCAAACAAAGAAGTTAGGCAGCGGTAGCACATGCCCTTAATCCAGTCATTTAGCAGGCAGGGTCTCTGTGTGTTCAAGGCCACACTAAGGATCAGAGCCAAGCATGGGGACACACACCTTTAATCCCAGTACCAACCATAGAGGCCTGGAAGTCTGTACAGACAGACAGAAAGTGACAGAGCTGTGTAGGAAGAGGAAGTGAGGTAGCTGGGTTAAGAGAGCCAATGAGAGGGCAGAACAGCAAGGCAATAAAGGCGTGGGTAAACAGGAAGCAACTCTCATTTGGAAGCTGCAGAGTTGGTGAGGTAAGGTTGGCTGGTGGCTTTCCCTATTTCCCTGATCTCTCTAAGGCTTTCACCCCTATATTTGGCTCCATGTTTTTTATTTAATAAGACCATTTTAGAAATCCATCTGCAGTATGGAGTTCTGCACATGTCTCCCTCATAATACAAAGCAGTTTCATCCTAGCTAGAAATTCCATTCACTGCCCCTTAGAGGTCGCCCTCTCCCCACCCCCTGCCAATCACTGGAAAAACAGACGTTTTCTGACACTGTATTTTTGTCTTCTCCAGAAGGTCACATGAAGGGAATTATATACACATGTACCCTTTGGGAGTTAGACTCTGTTGTGTACCAAGATGCATTTAGAGTCACCTGCATTGGCACATGTGTCATATTTTGCATCTTATTATTCTAAGTAGTATTACATGATAGACTAATGCTACAATTTGATTATTTCTTCCCCACTGATGGAAATTTGCCTTCTTTTTAGTTGACATTTATGAGTAAGGTGATTGTGAACACTTAAGTACCAACTATTATGTGAATATGTTTTCAATACCTTCAAGCACACACTTGGAGTAAGGATTGTTGGGTCATTAGCTATGTTAATGAGTATGTTTAACACTATCAGAAATAAGTGAACTATTTCAGAGGTTTCCATGCAATTGTGCATGTTTACACCTCTTATCAGTAGTCAGGACTATGGTCACTACTTCCCCTAGCCTGGTGACTTCCAGGGAGGAGCTGAACTGGACTGGAAACTCGTGTCTCCCACTTTCTGGGGTATCCAAGAGCAAGCTCTTTAGCATGCTTTGTGCATTGTCTGAAGGTGAGGGGCCCTGTGGTCAAGTAAACTGGGCAATGTTGTATGCAAATTCCTTCCTCAGCACACAGCAGCTTAGTAAGGCTTCTAACTATGTGGCAGTTTGAATGAAAATGGCCCTGATAGGCTCATAAGGAGTGGCACTATTTGAAAGGATTAGGAGGTGTGGCCTTACTGGAGGAAGTGTGTCACTGGGGATGGGCTTTGAGGTTTCAGAAGCTCAAGCCATGCCCAATGGTTCACTCTCTCTTCCTGCTGCCTGCCAATCTGAATGTAAAACTCCCAGTTACCTCTCCAACACTATGTCTGCCTATGTGCTGCCATGCTTCCCACCATGATGATAATGGACTAAACCTCTGAATATAAGCCAGCCCCAATTAAATGTTTTCCTTCTAAGAGTTGCTGTGGTCATGGTGTCTCTTCACAGCAGTAGAACAGTGACAAAGACAGAATAGTAGGGAGGCAGCTTTTGTAGCTCAGACTGCCCACATTTGTTTACCTGAAGGATCAGTTTCACTGAAAGGTACTGGCTTAGTCACTATTCTATTGCTTAAAGACACACTATGATAAAAGAAGTGCTTATAAAAGAAAGCATTAATTGGGGATGTGCTTGCAATTTCAGAGGGTTAGTTCATTACCATCATGGCTAAGAACATGGTGGCATGCATAACACTGGAGAAGTAGCTGAAAACTTTATATCATAATCTGTAGGCAGGGAGAGAAAGAGACAGCTTAGACCCAGTGATTCACTTCCCCCAACAAGGCCACACCTACTCCAATAAGGCCATACTGCCTAATCCTTCTAATCCTTTCAAACAGTTTTACTCCCTGGTGACTAAATATTCAACTACAGGAGCCTATGGGGGCCATTCTTATTTAAACCCCCACATCCACTGACATAAGCAATCACCTGGTAGGCTGTGCCTCACTCCAGAGGAGGAGGGGAGTTGGTGAGCCTACAAAGCACCAGCACAAAGGCTAGGTGGTCTTGGCTCTCAGCAGGTTGTTGGGGAGAACAGAGCTGTCTAAGGCTTACATTCACCAGGCTGTAAAACTCAGCAAATTCCCATTTTCTCAGGGTCCAAACATATAACTCATCAGTTTCATTTAGTTTGCTAAAAGGGAGACAAAAGACAAGTTTTTGCAAAGCTTGTTGCCAAGTGTATATGTGTCTGTGAAGATGTAGGGGTATCTTGGAAATGTGTCTTATCACCAAAGGAACAATTTCTAATGATACAAATAACCTGTTGCACCCAAACAGCAGGTGGAAGAGTAACATATTTTCCTTGGTTCTCATCTATAAAAATCTACACAATTTAGCTTTTTGAAGAGCCCTTGGCTCTTCTCCCTGAAAACTAGTTAGACAGGAAAGAAACAGTCCTATCACACAGGAAGCAACAGCAGAGGTATTGCATTCTTTTAAGAAGTGTGTCTGGTCCCCCCCCCTTGGACTCACGCCTTATCATCCTGCAGTCTGTCCTTCTAGTTCACTGCCCCCTTTTCTGGCACAGTTGCCTCCCAGTGGATCCTTGCACAGGGCCCCCTGCCAGCCCATATCCTGGCTCCTTGCATCCTTCACATTGTATACCCATCTGGAGCCTTCCTGGACATTGCCAGAAAGGACTAAAAGCCTCTCTCTCCCGATGGGGCTCCTGCCAAGCTTACTCGGAGCGATAGTCAGCTCAATCAATGCTCTGTACTCCCTGCAGCTGTTTGATTACCTGCCAGGCCCTACCCTGGGTGATGGATACAAGGTAGTGTGAACAGAAGTTCCCAAGGGAAAAAAGCTGCACCCACGTAGCAGGGTCCTTGTTGTTGTTCCCTTTGGGGGCGGGGGCCAAGTAGCACAGACTCCGGGAGAATGTCGAAACAACAAGCTCAGTTTATTCAGGAAGAGGCAAGCCTTATGTACCCTCCACCCCACCCTTGGGGGAGGTCTGATGAATATGCATCAGCTGGTGTGACATGGCTGCCTCTCATTGGTCCAGGTCATCTCCAGATCATGTTTCAGCTGCTGTTGCTAAGACCATCAGGTGGACCCAGGCTGGCTCTCAGAAAGTATCTTTTTTACTTGTTTGAGCCGTCTGGCCCTCAAGCCCGTTAGTGATGAGTCATCCTACATATCCACCCCTTTTTATTATTTTATAGGACATGCTCAGTGGGAGCTAGGGTGCATTGCCCTAACCTTGTTGACCCTACCTCAGGAGAGCTCAGCATAATGGACTGTGCCTGTCTTAGATTGGCTTGCCAAACAAGCTCCTATCAGTCATTGACTACCAGCCCTGGAAGAGCATCAATCCTGGAGAGCTGTCTGGGTGGTGGGCTTTAGGCAGTAGCCTTCTGTATCTATCTCAGTGAGCCATGTGTGCATTATCTCTCTAGGAGGACTTTGATCTGGGTGTCTGAGAGCCAATAAAACCTTTAGGGTCGCCTTTGTGGCTGCCTTCTGTTGGTGAACCTGTTGCAGAAGATATTTGAACAAGAGAAGGTTTAGTCAAAATTTTCAATCTCAAGGACATGGATGGGACCCCAGTCATTTTTATCGAGCTAATTGAAGTCCTTCTGGTGGTGTATAATCGACCTTGTAGGGGGTGAGGCAATTGCTTAATATCTAGGGTCGAGTGCCAGTGATGACATGACCTTTACTAATACCACAGTAGTGGGGCAAATCATACATTACCCCTCTGAAGCTTTTTCTTTGTCCAAAGTCTCTTGGTCTGTTGCCGGACTCACATCTCTGGAAGGTATCCATATCAGTGTGGTGGTATTCTGGGGAAAAATGCAAGCATATCCTCGTCCCCAGGGGTTAATAGGGGAACAGAGTGTTGCCATTGAAGGGTGATGGGATCCCTTCAATGCACCAAGGGCAATGGTGTCTCCCAAGGCAAGTAAATCAGTGTGTTGTCCAATTTGAGCTTGTATGACAGGGTTAGCATATGGTCCTTGGCCCATGAGCATCTTGAGAGAAACAGCAATGTTGTACTGTATAATAAAATGAGCCTGAGCCTCAGCCTGGTCATCATAGGCAGCTCACCAATTAAGGAAGACCATAGGCTCCAACACAGCCTTCATCAAATTGTGCCAGTCATAATAAGTCTGTAAATGTATTGCTCATTGCTGTAGGACTTGCTCAAAATATGGTGAGTCGGGACCTGATTCATTAGCAGCCTTACAGACCAAAGACAGGTCTGCAAGAGGGGTAGGTATCCATGGTTGGTTAGTAGCATTGGGGCCCACATTAACTGGAAATGCCATGGTGGGCATGTGTGGCACCATTGGTAGAATAGGCTGGGAGGTATGCGGAGCAGCTGTCTCGCCAGGCAGACATCCAGGCAAATCACTCTGTGGATACTGCAGTAGGGGAGGGGGCCTTGAGGCATGGGGGAGCAGAGAGAAGGGCTGTCTGTATAGGCTTAGATGCTGCTGCAATCATTTCCTCTTTCTTGCCATCCCTTTCCTTCATTTTACGTCTATTCTCGTGCCTCTCCTTGCCAGCAGAGGCAGAGGAAATAACAGTCATGGATGGAATGAAGGCGATAGATAAGTTGGTGTCGAATTGTTTCTGACAGTGCTTATTGTGGGCCTCAGTAGAGGATGACTTTAGGCCAGCAACTATAGTCAACAAAATGGGCATAACAAACAATTGGAGGGTTGGTTACTCCTGGGGCCACTTCCCTTTTTCTGGCCAGGAACAGAATTCTTGTCCACAGATCAGGTTCCCACATGTTCTCTGAAGAGATCCATGGAGCAAGCTCCACAGCCTCCACCCAAAACCTTTCTAGTTCTGATGTTGTAGCCCAGAGCCCCTGGCTGGTTAGGAGGGACTTAAGGGCTCCAGTAGGGGCCTCTTTCTGGTGAGGGAAGAAATTTCCCATAGTGTTAGAAGGTAGGATAAACAACATTGACTAAGGCTCTGTCTCCTGAGGGTTCAGCCTGCCACGGACTGGCCCACCGGGAGTACCATGACCGTAGGAGAATCAGGGCTTGGGTAGTCAGGAAGGCAAGGATTTGGCGACTGACAGACAGACAACACACTCAAAAGTGGTTTGAATCTGCTGCAATTTTACTTCTGCAAATCAGTAGTTTATATACAGAAAAGAAAACTATCAAGTCATACAGGGAACAACAAGAGCTTGGCAATAATTCAATTACATCATCTTTTTAAAAAAAATCAAGCACACAGTTACTAATCGGCGCTAGACATATCCCTTCACTCACAAGAACTTTATGACCCAAAGATCAGTCTGTGTTTTATAAACTTAGTACAGTTCCTAGACTTGTGTAGGCTTCTTTGTGGTTGCGGCTATGTCCTTCATCTTTATCTCAGCCGCTCGCTAGTTTATTATGCACTTCTACTTTTCTGGTTCTCATGACCCATTTAGCCAATTTGTATGCTGCAGATCCTCCCTAAGTATTTCTTCAGTTCTTCACCATATATCTCTTCTAATATAAAACCTTTTTACCTGCTGGAATATGGACTCTTGTACTTTTACACCTGTAAGGGGAAGGGGTTCTGCTGTAGTCCTTAAGTTTTCTATGCTGAACTTCCTCAACAGAGGGGCCCACCATCTGCCTCCTATGAGATAATGTTTTCTGCCATAAATCACTTTAGTTGGGATTCCTAAAGGATTCCTAGTGGGTGAGTGTTCATTCCCTAGAAGTGCCTGAACTATTATACTTTCTATTATCTAGTGGCTTGAGGCTTGAGGTCTTTAAGGAATAGTTCATTCTGCTATATCTAAATAAGGTCCATGTCCAGCTTCCCCTTTCCTCCACAGTTCACAACCCAAGCATTCATTAATTTTGGCTGTGTTTTATAGATTAATTAGAACATTATCAGAAAAGCAGTTATACAGAACCCATAGCCCAGAGAGCTCATGATCTGTGAAGTACGTCTCCTTCGAGAAGGAGGCATAACACGGGCACTCTGCCAGGGACCTCCAGGGAGCTTAGTCCCGTGGGACACGTATCTCCTGTCCGCTATTATTGACATAATTATTCATGTCACACGGACGACACTGGAGTTGGTGTGGCACCAGCCCTTATAAGGAAACACTAGGCAAGCCTGAACAAAAGTATATGCCACCCTACGGTATAGAAAGACTCACAAACAGAAAGAAGAAAGTGGGGGTCCCAGCATTTACCTGCTGAAGGGACCGAATTTACTCACCAAAATGTACCGCTCAAGGGGGCTTCTCAACCAGCGCCGCACATGAGTAAAGGAAGACAAACAGACCCTGTTCAAGTACCAAATGTCCTGGGTTTCAGGATCACACCCATGTTAAAGACTCCACAAGTCTGATCAGAACTTTTGTAATTATGGAGACCTGGAATGTTGCAAGCTAAATAATCCTGGGCTATCTTTAGCCCCCTAATAGCTGTTCATTGACCACCTATATGTTTGACCTAGCGTCCTGGTTACTACTGGGTAAATCCTTTTAGAATATACAAACAGAACCCCAGCTTTTACCAACCCACAGACCAACTAAAAATAAATAAATAAATAAAAGTATCAGAAAAAGTCTGAAGCCAATAGCAGAGATTTTGTTTCTTTCCTACCTAATGCTTCCACTGATGTATTTTGAAAGTGCCTTAGATTTATTACTTTCTTTGCCTCTAGAATAACCTATATCTTATTCCCTGGAGATGAGGGAGGTGTTTCTGAATTAACAGTGAATCATACCCGTCTCTTCCCTTATGGGGTTGATGCATCTGAGGAAGTCAATCACACTAATCTTTTCCACTGTCTGGCAAGTGCTGCAGCAGGGGTATGAACAACCATTCACGTGGGCTCAGCCTCCAAGCTGCAGGAGGACGCCCTGGGTTGAGATTATTTTCTGTGCTAGAACAATATAACCCGACACCTCGTCTTCAGATGGCTTCCAGGAGGAAAGACCTCCTCAAAGGCCTATTTGTGTCTGATTCAGACACCACAAACCACATGACCGTAAATAAGAGGACTGAAATAGTAACGTTATTTTAGATCATAAATAAAACTATTTTAGACTCATGGAAATGCATATAAATGTAGGTTTGAAGGCATGACAAAACTTATCTATTGAAAGGAAACCTGTCCTGAACTCTGGTGAAAGACATGTGTCTTCTAGCAGAGAATACTTTGGCAGTGAAAGTGCCTGATGGCCTCTTGGCCATCATTATGGCCCAATTCAGTTGCAGGTGGATACTGAATCAAGGACTTCTAATGCCCTAAGATCATTCATTCTACTCTGGAAAACTCTTTCACTCCTTATAAAGTGGTTACATCACGCAGTTATAAACTGTAAAGTGGTGACAGAAAGACTGGACAGAAGTCACACAGGAAACTAACTTGTTGTATAAAATTTTATTCTAGTTTATTTTTTACCTTAAAACCTTTTGGTATGATCATCCATCTTCTATCTAACTTTGACCCTTAAGAGATGGGGTGGCATTATGACACCCCTGCTTCACTCTGATCTGAAACTAGCGAGGGAAGAAATTTCCCATAGTGTTAGAAGGTAGGATAAACAACAGTGACTAAGGCTCTGTTTCCTGAGGGTCCAGTCCTTATAAGGAAACACTAGGCTGACTATTTTCTGTGTCCAGAGGAGATTCAACCAGACACTTTTCTTTCTAGTGAAACATGGATGGTATGATGTTTGCCAATCTAACAGATGCTTCTTAATGCATATGATGGTTCTAAGGAGGCTTGTCCTCTTGTGCTGTGTGATGGCATACTCTAGTTAGGAATTAGTCCCTCAGTACTGGTCCCCAGGAACACAGGACATGGGCAAGAAGTCATCCTCTGCTGTGAGCCTGAGTTAAAGAGTTCTTTGTTTGTAAAGCCTGTGCTGACACAGCCATCCCTAGAGGTTTCCAATGATGACATTCACCACAGGTCTCTTTACTGTCTTCCTCTCTGTGCCATACCCTCCTCCACCCCTTCTGACCGTCTCTGTATTCCTTGGAAATCCCAGACCTTTCCTTGTTGGGGCCCTTTACATCTGCTACCTGTTCTACTTGGTGATGGGTATTCTGCTGAATTCCACCACTCTTCCATCATCTTCACACAGCAAATGTTCTCTAGTTCTCAAATAGTCTTTACCTTTACCAGAAAGGAAAAAACTAAACACACAAGCATGAAAACAGCTATGATAAATGGCATCCTATATGTTCTAAGATGGAAATGGAGACGAGGAAGGTACAGCAATCACCCCACAGACCACTTCTAGAAACACAGACTACAATGTCTAAGGTGAAGAATAGTCTAGAGAACATCAACGGGTGAACCACCCATCTGAAGAGCTGACTGAACAAGAGGGTGGGGAATCAGGAGGATGTGAACAAAAACAACGACACTCTCAACCAATTTAACCTCTTTACAGAACATTCTGTCACCAAGCAGCAGACAACATTTTTTGTCCAACAGAATTTGTAAATAAACATCCAGGGTCATAAAAGTCAATGAGATTAACATGATTGACAGCCAATACAAAGACATACTCTGTACAGCTAGTCTACCAAGTGAGCTCCAGGAAAGGCGCAAAGCTACACAGAGAAACCCTGTCTCGAAAAAAACAAAAAACAAAAACAAAAACAAAACAAAAAAAAAAAAAAAAAAAAAAAAAACCTAAGACAGAAATCAAAACAGAAACACCCTAGGACTAGTTTCCAACTCATTTTATGGGGCCAGTATTAACCATGATCTCAAACTCCAGATCACTCTGCTTCCTGACTGTGGACACAGAGTAGCCAGCTTCCTCAAGTTCCTGCCATCAAGTCTTGCTTGCTATGATGGATTTCCCCAGGTCATAAACCAGCTCAGCAGTTTGTAGACCTGAACAAACACCAAATGACCCAGCAATCCTGCTCCCTTGGTGTGGTGGTTTGAATGAGAATGGGCTCCACAGGTTCATATATTTGAATGTGTAGTTACCAGGGAGTGGAACTGTTTGAGAAAGAAATAGAAGGATTAGGAGGTATGGCCTTGTTGGAAGAGGCGTGGCCTTGTTGGAGTGGGTGTGGCATGGTTGGAATGGGTGTGACCTTGTTGGAGGAGGTGGGTCACTACAGGTGGGCTTTGAGATTTCCAAAGCCCATGTCAGGCCTGGTGTCTCTGTCTGTGCCTGCTGCCTATGGGTCATGATGTAAAGCTCTCAGCTACTGTTCCAGAGCCATGCTTATCTGCCTCCCACCATGATAATCATGGACCTTCTAAAACTGTAAGGTAGTCTCTGATTAAATGTTTTCTTTTACAAAAGTTTCCTTGGTCTTAGGGTTTCTATTGCTGCAATGAAACACCATGACCAAAAAGCAAGTTGGGGAGGAAAGGGTTTGTTTGTCTTACACTTCTATATCACTGTTCATCATTGAAGGAAGTCAGGACAGGAACTCAAACAGGGCAAGAATCTGGAGGCAGGAGCTAAAGCAGAGGCCATGGAGGGGTGATGTGTGCATGGAGTTGCTCAGCCTGCTTTCTTATGCAACCCAAGGCCACCAGCTCATGGATGGCACCACCCACAATAGGCTGGGCCTTCCCTATCAATCACCTGTGTGGTGGTGGCACACTCCTTTAATCCCAGCACTCAGGAGGCAGAGGCAAGTGGATGTCTGTGGGTTTGAAGCCAGCCTGTAGATGGATTTTCCTTGGGCCTGCCAGCTCACAAAAAGATGGAGATATAGAAGTTTGGCCTGTTGCTTAGGCTTGTCTCATTAGCTCTTACAACTTTAATAAACCCATTTATATTAATCGATATTTTGCTTTTATGGCTTTTTAACCTCTCTCCATGTCTTCCTCTCTATGTCCTCTGGTGTCTCTTTTGTGCCTAGATTCATCTCCTCTCTTTATCTCTCTGCCTGGAAGTCCTGCCTAGCTATTGACCATTCGGCTCTTTATTAAACCAATCGGAAGGTGCCTTGGCAAAGACACATCTTCACAGTGTATAAAGAGAGTATCCCACAACACCAGTCTGGTATACTGGATAGCCAGGACTGTTACATAGAGAAACCTTGTCTTGAAACCCCTCCCCACAGCGCCCCAAAATAAGAAAAAGAAAAGAAAATGCCCTACAGCTGGATCTTGTGGAAGCATTTTCTCAATTGAGGGTCACTCCTTTCAGAAGACTCCAGCTTGTGTCAAGTTGACATAAAACCAGCCAGGACAGTCATGGTTGTCTTTTCATAGCAAAAGAATAGTGATTGAGACACTCAGGTTATACCAGTGCTATGAAAGAACATGTTCGCACAAAGTTGTGTGCACATCTTTGTTGTGTATTCACAATTAGCAAACAATTAGAGCTAACCCACAGAGCTTTCAACAGATAGTGGGTAAATGAAATACTCTTCAGAGAAGGGGCATGAACTGTTAGTGTGTTAACAACATAGATAAATCTCAAAATAATTACTCAGAGTGAGTGACAAATACCGAGCAACAACAAGGAAGCACATAGTGGACGTCCCTTAAACTCTGGAAAATCAGATCTGCTCTGCAGTGACATAAAGCAGACCAATGGTGTCTCGGAGGGACCAGGAAAAGGGTCAATGGGAGGGAAGGGCATCTAATGTACGAGCTCCAGGACACTTCTGTGTTCCATGCTAGTGCTCACAAAAATGTTTGAGGCAATGCCTGGCTTGTGATAGGCACTAAAGAAATCTTAGCCACTAGAGCTTTAAGTGAAGATTTATTTATAACAGTAGAAATCAGGAACAATCTAAATATGAAACATTAGGAAACTACATTTCTCTATGAAGGATATTCCATATGTTGGAATATCCTGCAGCTATTTGAAAGTATGTAAGTTATCTGGAGTGAAATGCACCCCAATGTCCTGGCTACCCTGGAGGCTAGGAGAGAAGGATCATGGGGTATAACGAGGCTCCATCTTTAAAGCAGGGGAGGGAAAACAAGGAAGAAGAAGAAGGAGGGAAGAGAAGGAAGTGCCCCGGCCAGTGGGGCCTCAACGGGGGCGACCCACCTGAGGGAGAGAATGAAAGGGATGGGAGACATGAAGGAAGATAGCAATACAGGGTTCTGATCAAGCTGCAAATTTTATTTTCCTCATCAAGGCTTATATAGCATGGGAGGGGGAGGAGGCAGGAAGGAGGGAAGAGATTCAGGACCTGCGGGACATGCAGTTGAGGGGGGACGTGCAGGTGAAGGAGAACGTGCAGGTTGTGAGGCTGCAGGATGTTGTGCTAGGTGATAAGGTCCCTGGTCAGGGTCCATTGTTCTGTTGCTATGCTACCTGACCACGGGATGTTCTTTATCTTTGGGGGCATCTGGTTTAGGGCCTGTGGCTTGTTTTCTGGCCTAGCTAGTACTTTTCTATGGTTCATGTTTGGTCCCTGACAAGGAAGGAGGGAAATCTTTTCCTGTCAATGGAAAAGAGTATGTTAGACCCAATATTTGTAATCATTGAAACCACTGTAAATCATGTGTTTAACACATCACTCATCATAATCTACATCCATCTCACTTTGGACAATAACTCTCCAAATACCCAAACATTCCATTTTCTAAATTAGAAAGCTCTGCTCTAACAGCCATTTGGATTAAATGCATTTGTCAGACTGAATTCAGGTTCAGCAGAAGACGAAACTTAGAGTCCGATTTCTAAAACTTATGTTTGAAGACATCCTCAAGCTCTATTTCCTGTGGTGTCTGCTCTCTCAGGTACCACTCAGTTCCTGAGTCTCATCACCAATAGTCCTTTACTGTCCTTCCTCCCTTCAGGAAATGCAGTCACTTCAGACTATCACATCCGTCCACTCCTGCAGCAACTCCTTAGAGAGTTGTACCTTCCACCTCAGCCCCCAACTGGGCTGGGGAGATAGCTCAGGGTAGCCTGCTTGCCTAGTGTGCAGGAGGCTCTAGGCACCTTCACCAGCGTCCCTCCCCCTAAATCCCTTACAGCTGCAGTGTGGGAGAGGAAAAATCACACTCTGTCTGCTGTGCGGTCACTCCCACGGATGTCCTATTTCCTGTTGGCCAGCACTCTAGTTTGATGATGCTGTAATCCTTAAGACCGCCACTCAGATCACAGTAGGTGATCAACAAAGGGGTGTGAAATAGGAGGGAATCTCTGAAGCGACCAGATGTCCGGACAGAAATGGCCCCTGTCGGTCCTGTGCTTAAGAAGAGGCTGTTCTGCTCTCAGCATTGCCAATACGTCCACTTCAGTGACTCTTCAATATTTGGTCACTGAAACTGTGTCAGAGGCATATGCAGCGGATCAGATGGAGATGGCTTACAAATTACAGATAAATAACCTTTCCCGTTTCTCATCACCATCAAGAGCCACTCTGCACACATAGTAGGGTCATCAAATTATCAGACATCCTGATCAAGTTAATTCCCCATATATGGTACAAAGAGGCTTTGAGCCACAAATTCAATATTACTAATGTTCTTGGATTGCAATCTTAATTTTTTGATTTGACATTTGAATAGTAAGAAATCTCATCAAGGCTGGGAAGCCAAAGATTGTTTTCAAATACAAAATCTGCATAGTGCTGACTAAAGACAGAGCAGTGGGTAAGCTTTGTGGGGTGAAAGTCGAAACGTAGAATCAAAACATCACCGTGTTTAAATCTGTGCCTGCTAACTCATGTTCAAGGGGAAATATAACTTGTCTAATTCTCTCTGAGGAGAGAGCACCTTCAGATGCAATAAAAGAAATAATAACAGACTTAATTACATAAACTGAGCATCCCTTAATCTGTAAATCTCAAACCTAAAATGTGTCAAAATCTGAAACTCTTTGAAAATTGACACGATGCCACAAGATGAATATTCCTCAATTACCTTGTGTTTGGGGTTGCGTTAAAACACAAACACAGTGGAGTATCATATAAAATTGTCTACAGGCTTCATGTGAGTGACATGTGTATTTATCTGTGTATGGCACTTTCACGTGTGGGTGTCCATGTGAGTAGGCACATGGATATGTGAGTGTGCACACATTGTAGTCATACTTGTGCAGACTGAAGGCTGACATGAGTTGTCCTTTATCTCTTTCCATCTTATTTTTATTTGTTTCCTAAAATATTTTTGTTTTGTTTTGTTTTTCGAGACAGGGTTTCTCTGTCTAGCTTTGCACCTTTCCTGGAACTCACTCTGTAGCCCAGGCTGGCCTCGAATTCACAGAGATCCGCCTGGCTCTGCCTCCCGAGTGCTGGGATTAAAGGCATGCGCCACCACTGCCCAGCTCTAAAATATTTTTGTTTCCATTATTTTTAATTTTTTTTGTGTGAGTCTGTATGTGTGTGTGAGAGAGAGGGGGCGGGGGTGGAGGAAGACCCTGTTAGTACAGTGCCTACAGAGCCCAGGAGAGGAAGCTGAAAACCCTGGCTATCGCTGTAGGCTGTTGTGAGTGGCTGGACCTCTGTGAGATCATTGCCCATTCTTAACTAACAAGCTATCTCTCCAGCGCCTCCACCTTATTTTTTGAGACAAGGTCAGTCACTGAAACTAGAGCTTGGATTTCAGCTACATTAACTAGACCAGAGGCTTCAAAGGCTCCCCACAGTGCCGGAGTCACAGGCTCACACTGTGTCTGGCTTTCTGCTTGCCGGCCAGAGTTCCAAACTTGAACACAAGCACTGTATCCACCGAGCTGCTCCTAAGCCTCGATCTGGATGAAGTCCGTGCTCACACATTGATCCAAACCTGTACAGTGGCTACGCCCTCACAGACAGAGCTCTGTGTGTGTCTCCTCTGGTTTCTAGATCCAGTTCAGTCAAACGGACAATGAAGCTTCACCATTACCTTCCCAATGCATTCTTCTGAGTGGAAACCAAGGAAAGAAAACGAGAAAGAACTTTACCAGCAAAAGATCCAGAAAGCACATGTAAATAGACTTTGAATAAGAGACCTTACCTCTGGTCATGTGACCTCCACCATTGGCATGCGTGTCTAAATCCTACAGAGAAGTGTGATGTTCTGTGAAAAACTATGTGGATCCTGAAGTCAGACCTGCAGCTTCCTGCACTCGGTAGAAACAATGTGTATCTTTGATACCTTATCCGGCCTAAGTTACCTTTTATCTGTTGGAAGTTGGGAATGATTATGGTTCCTGACACACGGGATTGTGATTGTGAAGTGAGATACACAGAGAAGTGAAGAGGTTCTCAGGACAGAACAAGCATGCACTCTGGAAATACTAGCCTCACTGTTATCTTATCTTGAGAAACCAGAAGAGTTCTGAAATGAAAGATAACTGTAATTACCTTCATGCTATGCTTCACACAACGTCTTTCCAATGAGTGGAATGTTCCTGCCTCGCTGCATAAGTGTTGATCACTTAAAGGGAAATTAGTTTTTAGAAGATACCACATCTTTATTCACTCTAGAACACACCAGTGGCTCAGTATAACCCCTAAATATACAGTATGATTCACTGAAATATATAGAAACTTTTTTAAATGCCTGATTTATGATGAAAATAATTTACCAGGACAGAGCATGCTTCTGAACAACTTTCTCCTTTAAATCAACATGACCTCCACCCTGTAAGCCAGGCTACTGACCCTTCAGAAATAATCAAACTTAACAAAAGAGTTTTGTATAGAGGCATCATTTTCCATTCCAACTTCATCTTTTCAGGACAGAAAATAATCTTCTAAGGTCCAGCTAATTCAGAACAACAGATATTCCTCTTTTCTTCTTCTTTTCCAGACCTCTTGGAAGGTCAAGGTTGAGAGCTCAAGGCAATGTTCATGAGATTTGAATAAAAAAAGGAAGAAGGAAGGAAGGAAGAAAGAAAGAAAAGGAAAGAAAGGAAGGAAGAAAGAAAGAAAGAGAGAGAGGGAGGGAGGAGAGGGAAGGAGAGGAGAGAAAGAGAAAGAAAGAAAGAAAGAAAGAAAGAAAGAAAGAAAAAGAAAACATTTCTGAAATTGTGCCTAAGCCATTCTGGAGCTGTTGGTGGGCACTGAGGATTTTTAACTGGGGAGCATGGGATGTGTTGGTAGGGACCTCGCGTGGTACCACCTGACTCTGTGGTCTTATACTAACAGCAGCTTATGAGTTTCAAGAGTCCACTCATCCAAGCTGGGTAAGTATTGTAACTTACATGCTCGATATGAGGTTTAACTAAAGTAATGAACGGGGAAGTGCTTTGAAGCTCTGTGACCCTTCTTCTCTCCCCATTCTCTGATGCCCACACTCATGCCCACACATACAAACATACTCATCCAGACCATGTATCAGGGCTGTGACTATCCTCCACCATCAGCCACTAGACTTGGCCTCCTACCATCTAAGAAGTGACAGTCAGAACCCAGAATAGATGCAAGAGGAGGAACAGGGCTTACCCCTGTTATTATGGTCTGAGAAGGAACCTGGCAGCAGAGTGTAGGGGATGGATCAGTGGTTAAGAGCACAGGCTGCTCTTGCCGAGGGTTGGGGTTCCATTCCCAGCACCCAAATGGAGGCTCACAACCATCTGCTACTCAGTTCCAGGGTATCTGATGTCTTCTTCTGGCCTCTGTGGGCACTGTATGTATGTGGTTCACAGATACATGTATGCAGGTACTCATATATATAAGATAAAAAAAAAAAAAATTTTTTTTTTAAAACTTGGCTTTTTGAATATTGCATTGATTTGTGTCCTCTGATTTAGAAACATGTTGTGATGTGCCTGTAGCCAGTCTTCCTTTGTAGGGTTCTGGCCATTTGTGAAGTCCACGGGGAGTCTCCAGACATCAGCAGAAGTCATGGCCTGAGAACTAAACTCACTCTGAGGCTTCCTATTTCCCTCTGTATAGAAAGAAAGAGCCTGAAGCTGGTGGCATTGTCATGACATGTGGCTCAGAGGCAGTGACGTCTAACTTGGCGGTGGGAAGAGCGCACAGAGTATACAGACTCCATGTCCACACCAGGCAAGGCAACATTCCCATTAGGGAAACATGCCGTGGGGTTAATGTTCCCCAGATGAGTGGGAATGAGTGATGGCTGATCATCTCCACTCTCTTCCCCGACACCTCCAAGAGAAAGGATGGTGTATTAGTTACTATTCTATTGCTGTCGTGACCAAGGCAACTGACTGAAGGAAGAGTTTATTTGGTTTACAGTTCCAGAGGGCTGAGAGTCTGTCCTGGTGGCCAAGCATGGCAGAAAGCAGCGTGGTGCTGGAGCAGGAAGCTAAGAGATCACAGGTTGACCTGTGAGCACCAAGCAAAGCACCAGGAAATGGCTTGAGGCTTTTAAATCTCAAAGCCCACCCACAGTGGTGTATCCTCCAGTAAGACCATGCCTCTTAAACCTTCCCAAAGGGCATCTGAATACTGGGGACCTTTTGAATACTGACCAAGTATTCAAATGCCAGGGCCTATGGGGAACATTTATTATTCAAGCCATCACAAGCAGTAACAGGACACAAGCTGTTAGGACTGTGGCTATAAACAATAGCCATGGGACAGAGAAGCTGGCAGAAGTCGCTCTTTGTTCATTTCACCTTAAACAGGAGAAAACAAAGGATTTTGTCTTGGAAGCCTCATCCATTGATTGTATCTGAAACAAGTCTTCTTCTTTTTTTTTTTAAATTCAAATTTCAAATTCTTTTCCTTTGCACATGATGTGATGGATTAGTCAAGGTTTCTACAAAGACAGAACCAGTATCTCGTCAATGTTCCTTATATGAAATTGACTCACCCAATGATCATGCGGACTGCCACATCCCAAGATCTGCATGCTAAGTCAGTAGGCTGGAGATCTGTGCAGGCCAATGTTATGATTCCACCCCAAATGCAGAAGCCTAAGATTCAGATGTAGTTCTGTTCCAATGGGTAGAGACCTGGGTTTCAGACCTAGGAAAACGAAACAGCAAAACCCTCATGTTCTAGCTTCAAGCTTGGCAGGCATGAAGGAAGGCTGGCTACCCGTTAGCTCTCTACAGTCCTTAAACAGATTTCATGAGGCCCACCCCAAGAGGGAATACAATCTGCTTCATTCAGTCTACCTTAAATCAGTTCCTTTCATCAAGAAACAGCTTGGCAGAAACAGCTAGAGAACAATGTTTGAATGACTATCTGGGCATTTCATGGTCCAGACAAATTGACACCTGAATCTGTCCTCCCCATGAAATAAGGTGTTATAGTATATTTACAGTGTCAGTTTCCCAGCTTGAGAGTCACACTACCACCACACTTGATCAGAGTTACCAATAGCTTCCCACTTGCGTTTATATTGTTGTGCCTGTGTCGCAAGACCCCCAAGCGAGGCCACCACAGAGTTGATATCCAATGCAAGCACACGGGGCTTTATTAATAACAAAGCCAGCCCGGGCTTGGTCTGTATTCCAAACACTCGACACAGCGGGTGGAGGAGGACTGCCCCAGCACTCACTTTAAGGGGTTTATATAGGAAAGGTTTACGTGCAGAGAGTTACGTATCTCGGGATTGGACAAGGGGGCTAGGGGTGAGGTAGTTCTTTGAAGTTACTGGCTGAACTACAAGTGTGAAATTACTGATGGCTAACAGGATGCAGGGTGTCTACAGAGACATAAGTTTTTTACTCCCTATGTCCTGGTTTTGCTGAACCCAGGATATACACATTCAGATTTATTGTTCCAGTCCTATTTTCCCATAAGTTAAATTTCTGGTCGGTTGAGTCTATTACTCCGCATACCCGGTTTTGCCAAGTGCAGGATATATAGATTCATTGTCCCAGCCTTATCTTCCCATGAGTTCAACTTCTGATCAGTTCTAAAACTGCTGGTCAGCAAATACCTTTGCTGGGGAGTGGGGAGCGGAGGTGTCTCTCAAGATGGCTACTGATTTTTCCCTTTCAACATGAGATGTTTACTGCCCATGTTTTGCAAAATTTAGATGGCATAATCTGTTTATGTACCTTTAAACCATTAAATGACTGGTGTTTCTTCCTATCTCTAATTACTCAGGTTTAGACTCTGTGCTCCTTTACCTCTCTGCTCTGGGAAGCCTCTCCCAGGGACCGATAACTAACTGTTCATACTGTTCTCATACCGTCAGCTCTGGGTAATATTTTGATGAAAGAATTAGCAAGTACATCCTGTGACTGCCCAAAAGCTTCACCAGAATTCTGAATGTAATAATGTTATTTTTGATGGGCGTTCAAGGATGATAATCAGCTTTTATTCAATATAACAAGTACTCATGCAAGCCAGACACAAAGGGCAGTCGGACTGTGCTCCACATAGTTAGAGGACACGTTCAGAGCAGCCTGGAACAGTACGTGTTGGTCTAGGACACTGATGAGGACCTGTGGTTGACACAAGAGAGGTACCATTTCCATGTGCCATGCTTCAAGATGAAATAAAATTAATAATCTGAAGGGGCAGGGACATGGGGTTTTTTGTTTGTTTGTTTGTTTTGTTTTCTGGGTATGGAAAAGAAAGTAATTGAGATGTAGTTGATGTAAAATTTGTAATTCAACTTTTCAAAGCCCATTTTAAAAATTTAATCCACTTAAAAAAATTTAGAGCACCATCATTTGCTGTCAATGTACTCTACAACTTGATCACGTGTTGGCGAGGATGTGGTAAAATTAGACTTACATACCCCGTGTGAAAGCAGAAAAGGTGGTTATATCATAAGGCTAGGGACTCACATCAAAAAATGGTTGGGAATGTAAATAACATTTCAGTTGTGTGTGTGTGTGTGTGTGTGTGTGTGTGTGTGTGTGTGTGTGTGTGTGTGTGAGGGTGCCCTACAGAGGCCAGAAGAACAGGGCATCTGATGCTGGAGTTACAGGTGTTAATGAACTGCCCAACAGGGATGGGTGCTGGGAACTCCAAGGCCCACGACTGAGCAGTCAGTGCCCTCAGCCACTGGCCCTCTCTCGCCCCTCTAAGTAGCATTTTCAGTGGACTGGGGATCAGCATTGAATGCTGTCCTCACACTAAGCTCTTTTTTCTCATTTGTTATTAGTTCTTTGAGAATTTTGCACCACACACTTTGATCAATTCATCCCCACTCGCATTCCTCCACCCCTTCACCACTTTCCCTGCCCATCTAACTTCCCTTAAAAAAAAAAAAAAAAAAAACTCATTGAGTACCGTTGGTGCTATACATGAAATAAAACCAACTCTCCTTCTCCCAACAGCTATCAATTGCCAATAGCAACTCAGCCAGGGGTGGACTTCATGTCCATCTCCTCTCTCCATGCTGGGATTTGGTGTGGGTTGAGCTTGGCCAGGTCTTATGTATCTGTCACAACTGCTTTGAGCTGTTCATATGTGTCCAGAAGACTCTTTCCTTGTGGTCATCCACCACCTCAGTTCTTATGCTCTTCCGGCTCCTTCCTACACAACGATCCCCGAGTGGGTCAGATCATGAAGCTCATTTAAAAAGTTTAACCCATTGCTTGCTGCTGTATGTAGCACCATACAGTACAATTAACTCTCATGCTCCCTGCAGTGGAAAACGTCATAAACACTTTAGAAAGTCAACTCTTACTCTCTTATAAAATTAAATATTTGCCTGCTTTTCAACATCTCTGTTCTTAAGTTTCCATCCACACATATCCATACATGTAAGCATGTATAATCGAAGGAATTACTTCACAAATACACCAGACAGCTCTATTCAACTACTATTAATGATAGCTCAAAGTTGGAAACAGTCTATTCTAGCCTTCAAAAGCCAAGGTGATCAGTCATGGTATGATCACAGCCGTATAGCCAGGCAATGGAAAGCCCTGGACTATGCTATATCCAGCCGGACAGATGAACCTCAGAAAAATGACAATTGAAGAGGTCACTTATTATATAATTGTGTTCATTTAAAATGCTAATCAGACAAAGAAAACCATCTATAATGACAGCAAGCAGGTTACTGGTTGCCTGTGGCTGTGGATGTGGCCTTAGCCCACAAATGTAATAGAACTTTTTAAGGCAACCAGTGGACAGGTTGTGTTTCTTGATGATTGTGACCATTACAGAAGTATATAGTTGTTCAACTCATCAAACTGTACACTTAATATGAGCAGATTTCTTAAATTGTGTGTGCGTGCATGTATGTGTGTGTGTGTGTGTGTGTGTGCAGGTGCATGTGCTTGTGCAGATGTGTATACATGACTGTGCACATGTGGAGACCATAGAAATGCTTGAGTGGATTTCTTAAATTGTGTGTGCATGTGTGTGTGTGTGTGTGTGTGTGCAAGTGCATGTGCTTGTGCAGATGTGTATGCATGACTGTGCACATGTGGAGACCATAGGAATGCTTGAGTGGATTTCTTAAATTGTGTGTGCATGTGTGTGAGTGTGTGTGTGCAGGTGCAGGTGCTTGTGCAGGTGTGTATGCATGACTGTGCACATGTGGAGACCATAGGAATGCTATCTACCTTCTTTGAGACAGGGTCTCTCAGTGGCCTTGAGGGAGGCAAGCATGGGGAATAGTTTAGCTTGGGACACCTATCTGATTTTGGTTATGCACACAAACCTCTCTTGTAACAATGCACTTGGCAGCTTAATTCCTTCAGCTGAACACACTATGCACACACACCCTTCTACACCATGCACCTAGTAACCTCAGAAACCCCACCCCCTGCCTGCAATAGGCTTCAGGTACTCCCATCTCTGAATAGTATAAGTTTTCCTGTCCCAGGCGACAACCAAATTTATAGAGTTCTTCTTCAAATATACTCTAAATGTATCCAAGTATAAAGCCTAGAAGGGCTGGTATTTCTTGAACTGGTTTTGGATATGTGTTCATAATATAAAACCGTGCCCTTTAGTGACCTGTCAGGGGAAAGCCCTCTATATACCATCTTATGCTTAAGCATAATTTGAAGTCCATAAGATCAAATGCATTATGAGAAGGGATACACAGCAGGAAAAATGAATATATGAATTGATCTATCAATCAAAACAAGCCACACTCCAAGATTGCTAACTCCTCCTTCTCTTAAACCCCATAAAAAAGAGGCTTTAAACGATGTTAGAACTTGTGGCGGGGGAGAGTAAAGACACTATTCATCAGTGATAACTGCCCTGGAAATGAAGCTGAAATAATTAGTATTAATATAAGCATTAGTAGTGTCTTTCTTATTAAAGACACACAGTATGGAAAGCATGCATAAGTTACTTTTTTTAAAAATGAAACAAAAGCTTCTATCTCAAACTCAGGTATAAAAGACTTAACATTATGAAGAAATATTTGGGTTCCAGAAGCTCCTAGTAATGACCAGACTAGTTAGTGACTTTTAAAAATTAAACCCATTTTGTTTAACTTATGCTCTTCTAGCATCCTCCCTTTATTTCCTTGATGGGTTTAAAATATTTTCTTCAAGGTGACAGGCACCTTACCTAGAAATAGCTGGCTTCTCTCTAGAGAGGTGAATGATCATTTTGTAAGCAAAGGCTGACAGATGTGAATAGCAATTTGAACTTACAAAAAGACCATGGAATTCAATCTTCAGCCTTGTTAAGTAGCTGACAGAGCCAGGGGAAGGAATGCAGATTGATTGGGAAGAACGATCAAGCAAGAGCTCATGCATATTGATTCTGGACCTGATTTCTCCTTCCAGAGATGAGCAGACACAATGCCATTCCTAATGCAGTATAGAACTCCAGACCAACTGCTTGATGATGCTAGATTATAAACAGCTCATCAAACTCGAATATAGATGAATTTCTTCATGTTTGCATCATGTTTCCAAGGAGAAAACCCATTTCACAAAATTGTTGATAGACCCTGCTGTGGGAATTCTAAATTGGAACCCAAGAAAATAAAGATCTACCACATACTAAGTACTCAATGGCAAATGCTTACTAGAAAAAAACATAAGTAGAGTAAAAACTCAGATGTCATTTGTTTTGCAGGTGTCCTGGTGGGGATCAGGGAGGAGGGAAATGCAAAGGGGCAAAGGAGAGCATTGACTACTGATGGAAGGCACTGGAAGAGTGACCCCCTCTCACCACACTCCAGGACTCTTCTGTGGGATGTGTAAATAGTTCCTAAAGAAAATTGCAGACCTCATTCATTAGAAGCTTTTGTTCTTGCCAGAAAGTGAGCAATCTAATTATGTGCTGGGTTTCAAGGGTTGCATTGGGCCTTCCTCTGAAAATGCCTGTCTGTCAGAAGCCAGCAAGCACTTGCAGAGCGCACACAATGAGTGATTCGCTCCATGCTACTGATCGTAGCCATTAGCAACTTACTATAATTGAGAAAAAAAAATTCAACTGATTCTATATTGAAAAAGAAGAAACCTGCATGGAGATATTTCACATAAAGACAAATGTGCTCTGTGTTAATGATTTCAGACAGTTTTCATGGCCAATTCTTTCCATAGTTCTCATTCCTGAGAAAAAGTTGACTTTTAATAGTTTCTTTGATATGTACATTATAAAATAGCATACTCAACAGAGAGATGAGATAACCCTCGTCTTTATGAACACAGATTTGCTCCCAGAAGGAAATGGATGGCAGGAAGGGAATGCTAGGTTAGTTAAAGGAAAAAAAACAAGTGTGTGGTGGAGACAGCATGAGATTCTTCATGAGGCATCAAGTTCCTTCCTATGCCACAGTAGAAGTCCTTTGGGAGGAACCAGAGGAACTTTTTTTTTAACGTTCATTGGTATATATTCATTGTACACAGTGGTGGGTTCTCTAGAGACAATTTTCATGCAATTCTATCATGTACTTTGACCACCACGTTCTTTCACTCCCTGCCTACATTGTCTCCATCCACTTCCCCTTATTAGTCCCACTCATTCACACAGCCTTACTTCTATTCCATATCATATATACAACTTCATGTTATTGTGTAAGATCTAGGATCCACAAATGAGAGAAAACCTGTGGTTTATCTTTGAGTCTGACTTCTTCATTAATTCTGATAATCTCAAGATGCACACATTTTTCCTACAGATGGCATGATTGATTCTTCATGGTGGATATGAACCCCATTTTCTTTATCCATTCATCTCTTGATAGATAGTATCTTAGTCAATGTTCTACTATGAAGAGCCATTATGACCACAGGAACTCTTATAAAAGAAAACATTTCATTGGAACTGGCTTGAAGTCACAGAAGTTTAGTTCATTACTGTCATGGTGGGGAGCATGGCAGCACACAGGCAGACATGGTGCTGGAGAAAGAGCTCAGAATTCTACACCTGGATTTTCAGACAGCAGCAAGAGAGAGAGAGTCACTGGGCCTTGCTTGGACTTCTGAAACCTCAATCCCACCCCACCCCACACACACACTTCTTCCAAGACCACATCTCCTAAAGCGTCACTCTCTGATGGCCAAGCATTCAAATATTTGAGTCTATGGGGGTCATTCCTATTCAAACCACCACATATATGGAGGCTGATTTCCATTTCTCAGCTGCTGAAAGCAGTACAGCAATAAACCTGGACATGTAAGTATCTCTAATGTGATGATTAAGAGTCTTTCAGATGCCTACTCAGGCATGGGACAGCTAGGCCACGCAGTAGGGTTTTTTTGTTGTTGTTTTGTTTTTTTTTTTTTGGTTTTCTAGGGAACTTTCATGCTGATTTCCATAGTGGCTAGACCAGTTGAGGTCTCACCAGCAGTGGACAGAGATCCCCTTTCTTTCCTCCCAGCATCCCAGCATTTGTTGACATTTCTTTTCTGCTGACAGTCATTCTGGCTGGAGCAGGCTGATGAGCACCTAAGGAACAGAATAATAGCATTGCTAGTTCTACACCTGACAGAGTACTAATTCCTAAATATGTAAAGAACTTGAAAGACCACCAAGAAACCAAATAACTCAATCAATAAACAAACTAATGAAACGAGCAGACAGTTGTCAAAAGATGAAGTAAGCAAGTAAAGCATATGAGGAAAGATTGAACAGCCTTAACCATCAGTGAGATGTAAATGAAAACTAAAGAGATGTTCTTGACTGTTTTCTATACAGAAATCTTCTCTACATAGTCACACTTAAGTGAGAACTCTGGGGGCCTGTTAAAAGCTAGCCAGTGGATGAATCTGTGAAATAATTCTTTTTTATAAACAGAAAATTTCCCCTCCTTCTTTCTTCCATTTCTTCTTCTCAATTCAACATTAAGCAAATCTCCTAGTTTTGGATAAGACTTTGACATGCGTCACACTATGGACATCTGCCACTCAAATATTGGAAGGCAGCTGTCTACTGTGTGGCTCTTCAGACAACTATAGGACCAAGATCTCCCTGGTTCTTCAGATCCGTCTGAAGGCCGTGTCTCCCCTTCTTGGCCATCTTTCCTAGGAGGTGCTGAATTTGTCAATACATTCACCTGAAATTTGAATGTCCAGAATTTTCAGCTGTGACTAAATCTGCACAAAACCCAAGTTCAATTATTATTTTCTGTCTTGCATGTCACTATCATATCTATGCAAATTAAATATAATTTTAGCAACTACATTGAATTCTTTGCTTATGTTATAGACATTGTTTTTCACATAGATTGTTGCCAAGCCGCATTTCCCATTCCCTCCTCAGGGGTTTGAGTATCGGAAGGTAAATATGAACTAGAACATTTAGTTTTTGCCTATCATCCCAACCTGTCAAGAACAGTTTGAATCTTGATTGTATCATCAATCATACTCACTTCCTCTTCCAACTTTCTGTCATCACCAACCCGATAAGCTTGTCTTCTTTTCATGTCTTCATCAAGTCTCTGGTGAGGGTGTCTAATGGGCCAGCACTCCACTGCTTAGCTCTGGAGATTGCCTTCTGGTTTCAGCAGGCTTCCCACCAAATATTTCTGATCACCTATCTCCCAGAAAAATGTATCAAAAAAAAAAAAAGACAAAAACTGCAAAACTATTTAAGATATGGTCTCAGGCTTTGGAGAATGTTTTCATTCCCTAGACTTTATACACGTAACCTATCTAGGATGTACTAGTCCCTACAAAGTTACAGAAACATCTACATTACAAAAAGCACTAAAGATGGTTTAACCAGTCACCTTGATAAAACTGGGTCCACTCATCTACCCAATGCTTTTTTTCTTTCAGAAAGGACAACACGTCCTGGATTAAATTCTACTTCAGGCATCCATTGAATGTGTGACACAGGGCATGTGCTCATTTGTCTGTTGGGCTCAGAACAATGTTCATGTAACAGAATTATTCTGAGTGCTGAATTGGATAAATGTGAAAATGTCATCAAAAGTGGCTGCCCTTCCTCTTAAAGTACACATACCACGCAGAAGCCTCTTCGATGATTTTTCCAGACCTCAAGCTTGTTAATGTATATTCCAAATTTTCCTACTTCATCTTTCTCAAAGTGGCATATGTTTCCCATCTCCTGTGCTTAAAGCTTTCCTAGTCCCCAGGATTACCCTATCAGGTTTTTGGATGGCTGAGAACCTGCTGCTCCTTTGGGATTCTGGGATGGCTTTAGCCTTCTTCTATAAATAGCAATGCTGTTTGTAGGTGACCCCTACATTTTCTACAAACCCTTAACTCTATAATGGGCTGCAACGTGTTCCTGTGGTATCCTTCTAGTTTGAACTCTCCTGTTAATGAAAGCACAAACAGGCACTGAGTAGCCCCACTTTTCTTCTGAGATCAGTTAACCCAGATAAATCAGCTAATTCTAAAAGCGTATGGATCTTCTAGCCTTTCTGACTCTAAAAGCTTATAGATCTGTCAGCTTCAGTAACTCCAAAAGCTAGTGAATCTGTTCTTATTGATGTGATCTGCAACAGCTTCTTGGGGAGTAACTCTTAGAGTTGGTGCCGTTCAGTGCATCTTGAGACGATGGAGAGAATGTTTATGAGAGAGTCTTCAAGGTTTGCAATTCCTCTGATGCTCCCAAATTCCTCCCATCCTCCTTACCTTCTCCAAGATTTTTATTTCTTAGTTTAGTTTTTCAGGCTAATAACCTTTACATATTGCTCAGAAAACATAATTCCCACATTGGCATAGGAGCCATTCAGTAGTCAATCAAATTGACTGCTCATCCTTACCTGGACTCTTGGCGTCTCCCTTCCTGAGTCATTAATTTTGAATCCTGTGGAATCCTGACTAAACTGTTTTTCTTTTTAACAAATATTTATCCTTTAATTTATATATGTATGAGTATTGGACTGCATATTTGTCTTTGCACCACGTGCATGTATGTGTGCCTGTTTGGTCACAGAGGACAGAAGGGAGTGTGGGAATCCCAGAGAATTGTAGTTACAGATGGCTGTGAGCTGCCATATGAGTACTGGGAAGTAGACCCAGTCCTCTGAGGGAGCAGTGAGTGTTCTTAACCACTGAGCTGTCTCTGCAGCCCACACAGTTGTGCTTCCAGGAGCTATGAGTGCTGGAGTCTGAGCTCTTTCTCTCCGAGAAAGCCACTTCTTCCCTTTGGACTTCATCTTCACTTGCCAGGAACCCTTTGGTCTTGAGTGATCTACCCCACTCTCTCCACTGTGGAAACACAAGGCCAAACACCACCTTACAGGGTGATGTTGATTTCTTTGTGCGTGCATTAAAAATGCTTTGTTTATCTTCAAAGTTTAGTAGCTTAGCTCCAATAAATGTCATTGGGGATCAGTCTGAATCCAAAACTTTCAGAACACAGTTATCTCTTAATCATTAAATATTCATTTTGTTCTTTTGTATTCTGTCTTTAGCTGCCTCTTACGTTTTGTTTGTTGTGTTATGTCAAGGAGATCCTTGTTTTAATGTTGGTGTACACTCTTGTCCTCTGCCTCTTCTCTCTTTTCCATTTAGTTTTACTGCTTGCATTTTCTATCCTAATTTTTCATAATAACCTTAAGCCCTTCCTTTGTCAAATTTCATTTCAATGTTTTCTGCTCTTTTCCTTGTTGTTTTAATTTTATTTTTAAATAATTTCACTTCTGTGTTTCCCTTCAGTTTTAGAATATCTTTTATCTTTTAGTTTAATTCTGTCTTTTCTTGTTTTATTAAATAGTTCCAGTAAGTTTCTCTATAAGTATAAGCGTGTTTTGTTTCCTTCTGTTCCTTGATTTATGTTTTTTTTCTAGATACACTGCTTTACTTCTATAGTTTGTATATGTATATATGTACATGCATGAGATATGTATGTGTTTATGTGTATTTGTGTAAGTACATGTGTGTATATGTGGGACTTTGTGTGTGTATGTGTGTCTCTGTCTGTCTGTCTGTCTCTCTCTCTTTCGTGTGTGTGTGTGTGTGTGTGTGTGTGTGTGTGTGTGTGTGTTTTCACTGCACACACTGACACAGCAGTCCTTCTTCCTTGCTTTGATGTCTTCCTGCAGTCCTGTTTAGAGTGACCTGCCTAGGCACTGTATTGATTTGGTATCTTTTCACTCAATTCTGGATTCTAGAACTGAGACCGAGTGGACTCATTGTTTTGGGGACTAATTTTAGACCTATTTCCTGAGAAATGAAGAAGGTCATAACACAGCATCTGGGTGCTTCCTGTGTGTCTGGCTTCCTCTCATTTTCTTATCCTTGCTTCCCTTTATTTTTTTCATTTTTAAATGACTTTTCTTTGCTGCATCTTTGTGAATAGCCTCAGACCCTCTTCAGAGAACGAGCCACCAACACTTCACTAACAGTGGCTTCAACACCCCTCTTCCCAATGGTAACTGGTCTCTCCCTAGTTCTCTTAGGTTGGACATAATTCAAAAATACGCACCGTGTTTCTATCTGCATCCTGTAAGAGCTGTGGTTGCTTCAGCTCTCTTGACAGTATTCTAAAGATCGATGCCAGCATTGTGCTTGTTTTGGTTATGTACCCTTCCTTCCATCTGCACTGAAATATAATTCACTTCTGCTCTTCTTCAAGTGTTCTCATTGCCTTCTGATATAGTTTAGGCACGGGGCGAATAAGAGGCCTGGATATTGATAACAGTAAAAGTACTTGAACCACAAATTCTTTGAGACATGACTTTACTGGGAGAAGAAAAGTTGGGTAAGTATTTTTGATGCCACCTGATACCTTGAAAATAAGAGAAGCAGTAAAAATTATTTTTAAATTATAATGTTTGCACTAGCTAAAAATACCCAGATATGCGCTCCCCAATAGGTTATGTAATCCCAATTAGTCAGCCCTAAACACATGTGCATATGAGCAACACTAAATGGACTCAGTAGGTCATTCGCACGCTCGCGTGCGTGTGTGTGTGTGTGTGTGTGTGTGTGTGTGTGTGTGTGTGCATGTGTTTTAAACACTGATAATTAAGAACATGAGGTCATGAATTCGAAGTGAGGGACAGAGGCAATGGAGGGAGAGAGAGAAGGGTGAAATGATGTAAGTACAATACTCACAAGTATCGAGTTCTCAAAACTAATAAATTTTAAAATCAAATAAAACAACTCTGCAGTGAAGATTACAATCCCTTTGACCTCGTGTCTGTGAGCTCTGCTGTTTCTGCTTCTCATTGTCATCAGTCTGTGTTTGAGCCAAAGTTTAACAGCGATACTCCAATATTTAATATTTTCTTAAATGACATCCAAACCCACACTTGGCTTCCCCTTCTGTTGCAATGATGAGACACCATGATGGATCCAGGGCTAATAATCCTGAGCACTGGATCTGCTCATCCGTGCTCCATCAAGGCTCACATTCCAGCAATTACTTCTCTAGCCTTCCTGAATCATCACCATTTTCCTTGTCTATTGGCCTGTGCTGTGGAGGCCCACAAAGGTTTCCTAGTGAGATCTGAGTCTGCTTTACCCAGCAGAGCTGCGTTAGAGGATTGCTTGACCAAGTGCATGGTTACCAGGTGATTGGAAAGGGTCTGCACTTGGCTGTGCTGGGGGGGGGGTGTCTTTCACTCCACCCCTTGGCATTCCTATAAATATCCCTTTAGAAGAGAGAGAAGGGGCCGGTGGATAATGATCCAGGCCCTCCCGAGGCTATCCTGTGTTTCTATCTGTTTCTCTCCCCTCTAGCCTTCTATCTAAATCTTATCCCCCTCACTCCTCAAGAGTACCCTGGTGTAAAATGTGGGAGTCGGTCACCCAGCTGAACATCCACACTGTTCCCAAAAGCATTCCAATGGCTTACATTTCTGATTTAGTCCATCCTTCCATGCTATGGCAAACTATTCAAAGCTATGTACGTTGTAGAAGAAAAGTTGCTCACAGCTATGGAAATGAGATTAGTTGAAAGACCCTGTGCCTCTCTCACACAATAGATGAGATCATACGGTGATAGTGTATGGAAGAGCCCTGAGCTAACCGTGCAAAAGAAGTCACAGACAAGTAGGGTGCAAAATGGCAGAGCCGGTGGGGAAATATATTTGCTTTGTAACATTGGCTGGATGGTGGAGGGTAACAACATACTCCCGTGAGACCTAATTTTCTCCTGAGAAAAAAATTAATCCCTCTTAAAGATCTAATTTTCACATCTTAAAGCCTGCACCTCTGTAGTCTGATACATCCACAAGGGGCTAAGTGTCTGCACAGGAACCCTTGGGGGATGAACTGGGCCCAAGCATCTCCAGCCTAGCATAAGCTGTCTCCTGCATCCCCCTCCCTGACCCCTCCCCTTCCTCCATGTCCTTTGACCTGCACAGTCAGATCCCACCAGGCTGCCTCTCAGATCACTGGTCTGAACAGCTTGACACTATGATGGCCTCCCCTTCAGTGCCTTCTTGGTCTTCTTAGAAGCACTCCACCCCGGTCCATTCCTGGCCTTCCTGACTGTTCCTTCTGTGTCTGCACACCCAGGGCTCCCAGATAGATCTTCTTTCTCCACATGCATTCCCATGCCACTCTGCTTCCCAACACACTCTGCTTCCCAGCCCACTCCGCTTCCCAACCCACTCCGCTCCCCAACCCACTCTGCTTCCCAACCCACTCTGCTTCCCAACCCACTCCGCTCCCCAACCCACTCGGCTCCCCAGCCCACTCCGCTCCCCAACGCCCCACTCCGCTTCCCAACCCACTCCGCTTCCCAACCCACTCTGCTCCCCAACCTGCTCTACTTGGGTTGCAAGGCCTGACTGATTTTTATGCACCAACAGTTTGCAAAACTGGAACAAAACCAACCCATTCCCCACCCCACCCCACCCCCGCCAGAAACAATCCCCCTTTTTTCTTTTTAATTCAGGAAGATACTGTTGTACCCAGAGTCCTCCAAAGACCACCAAGAGACCGAATTCAATGGAAAAGCAGAGTCTTTACTACAAGGTAACTCGGGACTCTCAGTCCGTCTGACACAGCAGCAGAGCAGGAGAGACCCTGAGTAGCAATGGGGCAGGGTTTTTAAAGCAAGGGGAGCTTAGGGTCTACAGACTACATAGGAACATACTCAGGATTCGTTTATGTGAGTGGCGTTCATGTTAGTAACTTTTAACTGTCTAGGGTCAGTTGGGGTTACAGTTATCCATTTGGGGGCAGAGCTGAATAAGTCCCAGACTTTGTCCTTGAGCTGCCATGGAGACTGGCTGGCCTAGCACGTACTAACTTTGAGGGCTGACTCAGTGGCCCAGGCTCTGTCCTTGACTCATGCACGTAGCTCTAAGTTGGTGAGGGGTCCTAGACAGTCAACAATTGACTGAAACTTGAGAGGTCAGAGTACGTGCAGAAAGGGATCTACTGCAAGGACTGTGTCTTTTGTTCATAGCCCTCTCAGAAACTGCTTGCTCAAGTCTCAGGAAACTGAAATTGGGGCCTGATCTCTGAGAGAAGACTGACAGCCTGTTATGGTGTCTGCCTGGTCCTCTCAGATACCAGTTTCCCTTTAGTTTTCTGGATTTCATCCAAATTGCCTATTTCCTGAGTCCACTTCACAGTTCTACTCAAGGTTTTGTCTTGGCTCTCTCATAAACTGCATTTCTTGTTTCACGGCGGCAGATTCCACTGTCTGGTTCTAGGTGCTCATTTCTGTGAAGCAGATTCCCTGAACTTGATATTGGTTTGTGTTGTTGTCATATTTGGTTTGGGAGATGTAAGAGGAGTCTCAAAACTTCTCTTCAGCTCAGTGCTGGGGTAGGCACCACAGTGTCTTGGGAATCTTTACGTGGGACACTGCTGGGTTCCTCAAGGATTCTCTGTTCTGGAGAACTATCCTTAGCTATGTCTATGATAATGTCTCTCCTCCCATTTTTGGGAATTACCTTTCAGACGTTAAACCTTCTGTACTGGCCTCTTTCTTTCTTTCTTTCTTTCTTTCTTTCTTTCTTTCTTTCTTTCTTTCTTTCTTTCTTTCTTTCTTTCTTTCTTTCTCTCTCTCTCTCTCTTTCTTTCTTTCTTTCTTTCTGTAATGCTCATTTTTGTCCTTTTATCTGCTGTTTTGAAGAGATTGCTTCTTGTTTTCCTTCCACTCAGTTCTTCCATTTCTGTCGCCACGTTTTCTTTCTGAGCGTTCTCTCCCATTTAAGGCTCCTGGATTCTCCTCCACTAGCTGTTTCTCATTTCACTTTTGTCTCTGTCTTCTTTAATTTCTTCTACAGATTTTGTTGGTTATTTTTCGGGACACAGGGAGGAGAGTACCTGTTTCCCACACTGGAAGTTTCTGCTGCTCACTGGTTTTCTGGTGTAGATAGCTCACTAGAGCTGTTACCTAAGTCAGAAAATGGCAGGTGATTTGGCTCAGCATTTCTCTCTGGCACTTACCACTTTCAGTATCGTTAGGCCTTTTCTCTTAGTAAGTCATGGAGAAAATGGCTTTAATATTTATGAATTAATGCCTTATTAAAGAAATTGTTCTTAGCTCAAGTTTATAACCATTGAGGCTATGGGGCTCTAGCTCAGTGGTAGAGCGTTTGCTGTCATATATGAGGCCCTCTCTTAGATCTGCAGTACTGTTAAAGATATTTACACCTTTCTGAAATTACTAGTACCATATGAGTACTTAAATGTATTTTATATGATAATCTATACAACAAAATAATTGGAATAATTGATTGTTGAATTAATTGTATGAGTCATCTTTTCTCATTGAATCTTAATATCACTTCTGTCAAATTCACCTTTCATACTCTGGTCCTCCCTGACCTCTGGCTCTTACAGTCTTCCTGCTCCCTCTTCCATGATGGTCCCTGAGCCTTGGTGGGGAGGGTGATATAAATGTCCCCATTGGAGGCTGAGCAAGGGGGGATGTGATATAGATATCCTTACTGGAGTCTGAGCAAGGGGTGTGTGTGTGATATAGATGTCACCACTTGAGGCTGAGCCTTGGGAGGTGTGATAAAATGACTCCATTTGAGGGTTAGCGACCACAGATACATTTTCTCTGTACTTTAGTTTCTAAATTAACTACTGCACTAGAAACCTTTCTGATTCAATAGTGCATCTCAGAAGTGGTTTACATTTATGCTTTCATAAACATGTAAAATCTTCACTCAGGAGAACAGGCCCTGCACCTCATCAGGGCAGCACAATAGAGCCAACCCTGTTAGCAGAGGTATGGGTGAGCCAGCCCGAAGTTGTGAACATGGGAGAACTGTCCCCATTACTCATCTTGTCTTGTGGTAGCATAAGCAGGGGAGAGTTGCCCCACCCCATCAACACCTGAGGCAGTTGGGAGAACTGGCCCTGTGGTCATAAGAACAGGAGAGCCATCTCTGACCTCCACCAGCTGCAACACTCGGGAGAGTAGACCCTAGCACCTAGCCTGGGCAACACAATGGAACCAATCCTGTTGGCAGAGGTGTGGGTGACCCAGCCCCGAAGTTGTGAGCAAGGGAGAGCTGTCTCCATTACTCATCTGACATGTGGTGGCATGGGTGGAGGAGAGATGCCTCCCCCACCCCTCGCCCATCAACACCTGAGGCAGGTGGAGGAGCTGGTTCTGAGGTCATAAGAGTGGGGAGAGCTATCCCTGCCCCTCACCAGCTGCAGCACTAGGCAGAGCGGCCCCTGTACCTTCACCTGGGCAACACAAAAGAGCTGGTCCTGATGGTGTAGATGTGGGAGAACAGACCCTGAGGGTGTGAACGTCGGAGAACTGGCCCCACCCCTCACTCATTGCAATAAGAGGTGAATCAGTTGAGCCACCCTGAGTTGAGCTCACCCTGGTGGTGAAGACAGGAGAATGGCAGGCACGCCAACCCTACAGCTGTCCAGGCCCAGAACCAGGGTTATGATGTGGCCTGCCCCAACATCCACCCCATCTACACTGTGCTGGAGTATGTGAAAGGATCTGACCCACAGACCCAAAGCTGCAGGATCTCCACAACACAGGGCAACAACAGGATATCCAAGAGGAGTCCCTGTGAGGGCCCAGTGTTAATAGTGTAATAGAAACCAGAGGCCTTGAACCAGACCAATGACTCTGCGGTGAACACTCGCAAGTAAAGACATATGGACAAAGAAGTTCACTGTGTGACTCACTGTGTCACACTGCAGCTCCCCTGACAAGATTTTTAATTTTTCCTCTCTCCCCCCACTTTTTTTCTTGAATTTTGTTTTATTTGGCAGGGGGAGTATAGGGGCAGAGGGTAGATGTAAAGGGACAGGGAAATGAATGGGATTGAGATACATGATGTAAAAGACACATAGAATAAGTTAAAAACGTAAAATCCTGATTTTTATTTTTTAAGACTTATTATTTGTATTCTATGTGTATGAATATTTGCCTACCTGTATATATGTGCACCATGTGTGTGCAGTGCCCACAGAGGCCAGAAGAGAATTGGAGTTACAGATAGTTGTGAGATACCATGCAGGTGCTGGGACTTGAACACCTGAAAGAGCAGACAGTACTCTTTTTTTGTTGTTTTGTTTTTCGAGACAGGGTTTCTCTGTGTAGCTTTGCGCCTTTCCTGGGACTCACTTGGTAGCCAGGCTGCTCGAACTCACAGAGATCCGCTGGCTCTGCTCCTGGTGCTGGGATTAAAGGCGTGCGCCACCACCGCCCGGCAGAGCAGACAGTACTCTTAACCACTAAGTCATCATCAGCCCCTAAATCCTCATTTCTAAAAGTATTTCCTATTTGAAAGAGATTAAAATGTTAAAATAGCCAAGTATCTCACTATTTTTTCTACTTTCGTTGCTTAGAATTCCAAGTCATTTTCTTGTATTTTAAAGGTAGATTTAGTATATTTTCTAGCCACTTTCTGTATAAATGCCATATAACTGCCCTGGCAGGGAGCTCTTGCCTTTACCGCCCCACCTTGGGACTGGAAGAAGAGCATCTTAAAGGAGTGAGAAAAGGTCTCTGTGTCTGACTAAGAGCAGAACTCTAGTTGTTATAGATATCTATAATTTTCTTTCCTTTTATTTAGCTAATTAGTATAATTAGTATATTGTAATTAATTTATATTTAATATAGAATTCATCATGACAAACTTTAACCCTATGTTAATTTTTAAGTTCTGAATTACTCAAAGGAACCCTGAGATGTTCCTGTTTTGTTATCTTGAAACCTGTTATTATTCTATTATTATGAATTTTTGTGGAGGAGAGAGAAAAATAGGTTAGAATTATCTCACATTCTTTCTTTATGAACCTTAAATGGAGAAGTCTGATGGTAATGCTTTTGGCTTGCCTAATCAACTTCTTTCTTGTAAAACTTTAAATTTTGCACAGTTAGGCACAGCTTTTATTTGGCACAAAATGAAATAAACCCAAAATGCCACTTGAGCGATCAGCTACCATTAGCATCAGTTCCAAACACCAGGTGAATAGTGACAGCCCCCAAGGTGGCAGGGGACAGGGCATATTCACTCCACTAAGCTTCCAGGATGTCAACAATAATTCTAGTCAAGCTACCAAATCATTTCTTGAGAACTTATTTTTCTGAGTTATTGATGGAGTCAAAGATTATGTTGTCCTTAAATGTATAATTTTTGTCTTTGATCATGTCTGTGAAGGTTAGCTGTCACTACAGAACCATCTGGTGGTGTCTTGGAAGGACAGTGGATATTATCATCAAGCTCATGGATAATGTAACACTTGTTTAAAAGGTAAGGTGTTAGTTTTAGAATGGCAGTATAATAAGGCCAATGGGTCAAGAGTCGATAACCATGGAAAGGATAGTTTATTGTTTTCAGAGATTAAAGGGAAGGACACACAATGTTGCAGGAACCATAGAAGGAAGCCAAGGATCAGTTTGGAGTCACAAGGAGAAAGTATGTGCAAGAACCTTACTACAGTTCCCATGAATAGGAATGGGAAGGCTGGGTGAGCACTAACGTGACTGGGCTCTGGAGCAAAGACTGCCTTGTTGTCTGACACTTTCCCCTGTGGGGATTATGGCAGTGAGCATTGGTCTGGAATGTGTGGAGGTGGTTGGAAACCTGAGTTCTGGATTTGTTGGTTTGTATCTGAAAGGCATATTTCTTCTCCATGTTGGGATTCCAATGGCACTCTTCATAGCTTTGTACGGCATAATATCTGATTTCAAAATGTAGTATAAAGCCATCGTAACCCAAACACCATGGTATTTACACAAAGACAGACATGTAAGCAATGGAATAGAGCTGAAGATCCAGGAATGAGCCCAAACTGTTAGGCTCCTCTGAACCTACACAGAAACACACACTGGGAGAATGAACATCTCTTCAATAAATGGTGCTGAGCTAACTGGGTATCTGTGTGCAGAAGAATTAAGCTAAATCCAAAACTCAAAATGGACTAAAGACCTCAAACTTTAAACCACTAGAAGAAAAGATCAGGAGACCACTTTAAGCTGTAGGGATAGGCAAGAACTTTCTGAATAGGACTCCAGTAACTCAGGAAATAAGCACAATCAACAGAGTGAAGAGGGACCGTGATAAAGCTGCCAACTCTTCACCTAACACCTACACCATTTTTAAGAGTAAAAATTCCATTAACTAATGGCTAATAGGAATGAATAGGCATCTCTCAAATGATGAATCATAAATGATCAATAGATATATAAGAAAATGCTCAACACATTTAGCCACCAGGGAAATAAATACAAATAAAAACTTTCCTTAGGTTCCATCTCATCACAGTTAGAATAGTTACAGTCAAGAAAAGAACTTCTGGTCAAAGGTACGGAGGTAAAAAGTGGCAAATTCCACTGGTGGGAATGTGAATTAATCTAGATGCTATGGAAATATGTGTGGATTTTCTTTTTTTTTCTAGTAGATATTTATAAAACATTCCACTCCATAATAGCAGATTATACATTATTTCTTAATTAGAGTAGGACACTTATTAAGACCATTTTCTGTGATATAAATCAAGTCTCAATGAATTTATAATAATTAGCTATAAAGTATATTCTCTGGTCACAGTAGAATAAAATTAGACATTAATAAGTAAAATATAAGCATAAACACTAAAACGAAACAAGAAAATCATAGGTTGAAGACCAACCTAAGGAGAAGCAATTATCTCTAGTGAACAAAAGTGTAAACACATCGGCTCAACCCATACTTAGGATAAACAGGAGTCAGCAAGTCTGACTAACTTGCCTTTTTTCCTCCCAATTTAACTTTTTAAAAATTGACTCTTTGTGGATTTCACCTCATGCAGCTTGATCCCACTCATCTGCCTGTCCCTTCCCATCTGCCCTCTGCCCTTGCAACCTCCCCCCAGGATAAAACAAAACAATATTTAAAAGAAAATAGAGGGGGGGGAGGAAAAATCTTGTTGTCGAAACTGTAATGTGAAGTATACCCTTTAGTCCATCTTACAGGCGTTCATTGCCAAGAGCCGTTGGTCTGGTTCGAGGCCTCTGGTTTCTGCTATACTATAGATACTGGGTTCTCACTGGTACTCCTCTTGGATAGCCTGTTGTTGCCCTGTGTCATGGAGATCCTGAAACTTCGGGTATGCAGGGCCAGCCCCTTCACGTGCTCCAGCAGATCACAGATGGGATGGACGTTGGGGTGGGTCAACTCATAGCCTTGGTTCTAGGCCTGGGTGGTTGCTGGGTTGGTCAGCCTGCCAGCTCTCCCTCATTCTCAGCACCAAGGTGAGCTCCCCAGCACCTCCCTGGCAAGCTCATCCTATGCAGTGAACAGCAAGGGCAGGGGTGATTCTCCTGTTCTCCTGCCCTGGGTGTGGCTCACCCGCACCCTGGCCAACAGAGTCAGCACTACTGTGGTGCCCAGGCTAGGTGCAGGGCCCACTCTCCCGAGTGCTGCAGCTGGTGAGGGGCAGGACCAGATCTTCCACTCTCATGACCCAGGAGCTTGCTCTCGCACCTGCTACAGGCAGCAAGGGGCAAAGGGCGGGGGGGGGGGGGGAGGTATCCTCCCCCCACACTGCCTCATGACAGATGAGTAGTTGGACTAGCTCTCCCACGCTCACGACCTCGGGGCTGGCTCACCCTAGCCATCGCCAGCAGCAAACCAAGATGGACTAAAGCCCTGCTGTGTTGCCCAGGTGAGGTGCAAAGCCTGCTTTTTCCTTAGTGCTGCAGCTGGTGACGGGCTGCTCAGCTCTCCTGCCTGCTGCAGCTGGAGAGGGGTGGGGTGGGGTGGGCTGGGGTATCTTTCCCTCATGCACACCACTACATGGCAGATGAGGGGGGCAAGACCAGCTTTCCCATTCTCATGCCCTCAGGGCCAGCTCCCCTGTACCCCCACCAACAGAGTCAGCTCTGTCACACTACCCAGGTGAGGAATGGGACCTGCTCTCCTGAGGGCTGCAGCCAGTGAGGGGTGGGACCAGTTCTCCCTAGCGTTGCAGCCAGTGAGGGGCAGGTCAGACTCTGTGCAGCCTTATCCTCTAAGCCTTCAGTGGTAACAGGAGCCATAGACAACAGCACAGACCATGGTCAGCCATAGTGTAGACATGGCCCTTGGCAGCCCCTTAGGCCCAGATATCACTGTGGTTCTGGTGGCAAGCAAGGCACCGACTCTATCCCACTCCTCGCGGCCTTCACCTCTTTGGATCTGCCTCTCTCCATAGGACATGAACCATTCTGTCTTTCTCTCTCTCTCCCATACTCCACTATATATTTGCTCAGCATAATAGAGCTGGTTCACTCAGCCAGCGCCTTGTGGTGCCGGGTGGGCCCATGTTTTCTTCTTCTGCCTAGGGTGAAGAGCCCCAGCCCAGCATGTGGCTCTTTGTCCATATGGAGTTTCTTTTAAAAATTAAGAATAGAGTTCCCTTAGACTAGTCCACACTGCCTCTCGGTATATACACAACAGTCAAAGGCAGAATACTATAGTAGCATCTGCACGATGGTGTATATTACAGAACTATTCACAATAACCAAACTACAGAATTATCTGAGATGCTAATCAATGGATGAGCAATAAAGAAAATGTGATATGTGTGGGAGCCAGCTCCCATCTTTCAAAGGCTTCCTATGAGGAGGAGAGAGGGATAAGAAACTTTTAGATAGAAAGATAGCAAAGAGGAGAAAGATAGAAACATAGGACAGCTTCGGAGGTCCTGGATCAAATCACAATGGTCTCTTTTGCCTCTTGAAAGGGCTTTTTATAACAATGCCAAGGGGCAGGGCAAGAGACCTCCCCCTTGCTAGATCAAAGCACACTGCATAGCCAAGTGTAGACCCTTCCAAACACCTGGAAACCATGCCCATGGTCAAATCATCTCCTTATGCGGCCCTGCTGGGTAAAGCAAGCTCAGATTCTCTGACCCTGAGTCATTTAGGCCTCCATAATATATGTATGCTAATGAATATCAACACAGCTCTTGACACAAAGGGAATAAGAGATAGTATTTTTTTCTGAGCCGAATATAAATGGCCAAAGTTTGGGAGCACAGACTGAGTTTGACTTAAATGACATACTCCAATGTGGGTGTGGTTTCAGAAGCTTTTTAGACTTGCAGAACTAAGTAATAAATAAATAAGTAAATGCATTTACTAACTACATTGGTGGAAGCATTAAAGAGATGGGTTACTGTGAAGCAGGGAAAACTCTATAACTGGTTCCATATGCTTTCTGGGGCCATTCTAAGCTTTTGGGCAATTAGAGACTGCAGGTCTGCTGAGAACAAAATCCGAAGTGTTTACCCGATACTCAAGTGAGTGTTAGGTTAGACATAGAGTTCCTTGTTGATGTTTGGTTTTTTTTGGGGGTGGTGGTGGTATTTATCACATCAGCAGAAACCAAACTGGAACACCTGAATCCAAAGGTCAAATTGACAGAGCAGATATCAGAATGGTAGTTGTTGGTCCGCCAGAGCATTGCGGCGATTGCGGTGATGCTGGTCAGACAGTGTGAGTTTTGATTTAAACAAGAGGGGTCAGCTGAAGGGCTTAGATGCACCATACTTGAGAACAGTTAATAAGAACATATTATATCTCCCCGAATCACTGGAGTGGATATCAAATGTTCTCACCATCTCACTGCAAGAGTTAAGCATGAGAGAAAGGGCTATCCAAAAAAGATGAATAATAAATCTTCAGGGTTAAAAATATACCCAATGGAAGGAAAACTCAGATGGGCCTTTGAATAAAGGTTATTTTGTATAACAATGTGACAATAATTATACTGCAGTCTATTTCCATTCTCACTCAGTTCTCAAAACTCTGCAAACATTCTACAAAAGGAAGAAAATACCCAGTGGATTCTGTCATTGATCAAAACATTGATAGTTTCTATTATCTCCGGTGTTCTCCTGCCTCCCGTAAACTAAATGGCAATTTTCAGATTTTAAATCTGAGTCCACAAAAAACTTAGTCTTTTTTCTATTCTCTGCCTGCATTTCATCCATATGAATATTCTTTATTTATACTTTCGTTTTCCTCTTGGATCTATACACAGTGGCAAAGAAGAATCCATGGAACCCATTTTAAAGGGAGAGGCCATGCTTACAGCTCTGGAGGCACAAGCATTTCCCTTCGCACAGCTCATCTTCTCCTCACCTAGCTCAGTCAGCAGTGCCACGGGAAGGTAAACGCTGCTTTCTCACCAGCATCCTAACACCGAAGGCAAAACATGGTTTCAAAAGGTTGTCTAGATTTCCCCTCCGATTTTTTTAAAGATTTAATTCTGATTAAGGAATAAAATAGAACTGAACACATCAGAAACTACATTTCACTGGGCACAATCTTTTCAGAGAAGCCTTGGTACACTATTTTTGAGTCAGTCCTTATTATCTGAATTTTCAAAATGGTCACACTTATTTGTCTTGTTTTAATAATGAAACTACTTTAAGATTCCTCAGGTTAAGATACCCAGGTTAGCGTTTCTGTTTCCAAATTTAAAAAGTGGAATAATAATAAACCAGGCGGTGGTGGCGCACGCCTTTAATCCCAGCACTCGGGAGGCAGAGACAGGCGGATCTTGGTGAGTTCAAAGTCAGTCTGATCTCCAAAGCGAGTTCCAGGAAAGGCGCAAAGCTACACAGAGAAACCCTGTCTCAAAAAACAAAAAAAAAAAAAAAAAAAGAAAAGAAAAAGAAAAAGAAAAATAATAAAAGCAGGTCCGCAATAAACAAGCAAGTGTAGAATGAAGATTCAAACTCAGCTAAAATCTGTTATGATTCAAAAATACTTGGTTTGCACTCTTGAGTTTAAAAAACTCTACCTGACTGACTATCTCTAGACAGTCCTTGATGCAGATTCAGAGGAAGGAGAGAAAGGAGTTCAAAGACATTTTCCTAAGTCCTGCTTGCTACACTGAAAAACATTCTTTCTGCAACCCTGGATGCAGCCCAGAGAGCTGATCTCACAGGCTGCAATAGGTTTACACTCTACATTTAAAAAATTCTACCCAATTAATTATCTCTAGACAGCCCTTAATTCAGACTCAGAAGGGAGGAAAGTGTTCAGTGAAAAACTGTGAAAAAGAAAAGGGAAAAGCAGGAGAGGATTAAAACAGGCTAGGGTTAAAATTTGGAGGTGAGCAGGGCGGTGGTGGCACAAGCCTTTAATCCCAGCACTTGGGAGGCAGAGGCAGGCAGATCTCTGTGAGTTTGAGGCCAGCCTGGTCTACAGAGTGAGTTCCAGGACAGGCGCAAAGCTACACAGAGAAACCCTGTCTCGAAAAAACCAAATTTGGAGGTGAAGTGACTGGGTGTCAAGGAAGATGTCCCAGCATCATTAGTCGTTACAGACTCACTTGGACAGTTTCAGGCTTGCTGCTGGGGCAGATCTCCAGGGTTGAAGAAGCCACATTGTTCCACACAAAGACCGGGCGCTCTGCCGGGGCTTTCCATCATCTCTTCAGCGCCAGGCTGTGCAGGTGTGTAAAGCCCTTACATAAATGTCTGGCCACTGAGCTGTTCTCCAAGACAGTGGAGGGGGAAGAGCCATTCATCTACGGGAACTCTTCGTGCCTGCACATATTTCAATACCAAATTCATTTCCAGGTTTTTTATGCCAGGATGGATTACATTTCAGTCATATCTATAAATTTCCTGAGGAGGCTGAGAATTATAGTGGCTTAGATTCCTTTAAAATGACTAAGGGCAGAAAGAGCTTGAAGAAAAAGGTAGAAGGTTGTAGAAAAGGGGTGACTGATTGCCGCAGTTTGCCATGAGGCTCCCTCTTGGTCTCTTATGTCTATGGAAGGTCTATGGAAGAAAGACATCCTAGGAAAAACAAAAACAAAACTAAACGAACAAAATAATTCTATCCCAGAGGCACAATAGCAAGTCAAGAGTGAACAGAACACCTCTTAAAGTTACACAGATGACGCAATTGATTTGCCCCAGCACCCCAATGCATTCTGGGTTCTCTAGAAAGACAAAGACCCACTGTTCGGCTTGCTCTCTGGTTCTAAATCCTCTGCAATAATTCACACAGCAATCACATTGCATCTGAAAGCTCAGTGCTTGGATTTGTACTTGTAAGGCTACCAGGCTATCAATAAATTATTTAACTATGTGGACAAACATTTAGCTTTTGAAATTTTATTTAAAATCATCCAATAAGTATGAGGGACATACACTGGGCCTAGCCAACCTCAAGTCAGCCTTTGTGGGGAAAGCCAATCACCCCACAGACTCTAACCCTAGAGGGTCATGTGTTTCAAGACAGTTCTACAGTTAGAAAAGATCTTAAATTCTCTCCTCTAGTTCTAAAATCAAATTTGGTGATATAAATTGGAAAGGTTAAATGTATCAACATGTGTTCAGTTAAAACTGGTAGGTATGCCTAAGGAGACAATAATTATGGTTCTTAACAAAGGTATTTTTCCAAATGGGACATTTTAAAATAGTGCATGCTTAAGACTTGTACTGTGGCTCTGGAGTAAGAGCAAATGAATGCTCTTCAGAGGAGTTATGAAGTCTCTGGAATGATGCTTAAAAGCTTATGCATAGTGACTATGTGCAATTTTCATTAAAATCTGAGAGGTTTCTGGTCTCCAAAGTAATCACAAACAACTGCTCTGAGGGAACATTTGCCTTCCAGATGAATAACAGTCCTATTTAATTCAATTCCACAAACAATAATTGGTAGTTATCTTTTTGTCAGTATTCTGCTACTTAATGGAAACAATGATATGCATATGAAAAGAGAAAGTAGCTCATTCACTAAATTTCTACTGTGTGCTACTCCCCGCCACACAAATCTTACATACTAAGTGTAATTATATGGAATTCATAGATATAGAAGTTACTTAGAAGTCACAAACCATTAAGAAGTAACAATAAGTATTTGAAATTAAGACCATCTTAGTGGCCCATGCTTTTCAGTTTGTATCCCTAATAATACAAACAAAACAGAATGACTAGACTAAATACTTATCAAGTGAGCCCAACTTGAAGCCCATGGGCAACATGCCTTCTGTGAATACATCCCTAGATGATAATATCATAGTACAATGCTAAAAGTTGAGCAACACCTGTGAGAAACATACCACTTCTGAAAAAATCCTTGTCCTCTATTTCTACTTTGGATTTCACCACCCTAATCACAGAAACAAAAATAACAGAAAAAATATATATCTAGACAATATGGTCTGCCCCTCTTCCCCAAATTACTAACCCCATGGTAATGAACCTCAATGAAAGTGACCTAGAATATCTCCCAGACAAAGAATTCAAAAGAATGGCTATAATGATGTTCAAAAAAACTCAGCAAATATGTATACACTGCTCTCTTTATCAAACAATCACAACCGTCATTCTTTATTGCTCAGTCTGAAATTCTGTAACCATTATCACTTTCTGAAAAGTCTTTCCTTAATTCCAGTGTGTGCATTTCATGAAACTGCACTCTTGCTGATATCTGAGATCACTAGACCTTGGAATTCTGAAACCCCAAACTGTATTTCTAATGCCTACAACCATTATGAACATCTGTCAATGCTTCAGTAGGAAACCTTGATTAACCAGGAACAATACAAGCCTTCAACAGTTTTTGAAAATGTGTTGATCTAAAAAGATCAAGAAGATAAAATATATATTCTCATGACTGGGGCATATAAAAGATAATTGCAGTATAATTTAATAAGATAAAGCATATTCTTGTTATGACTAGGGCATATATAAAGGATAACTGCAGTACAATTTGATGAGTTATTCAAGGTACCTGGATGCCTCACACTCAGAGGACCTTCCCATGAATGACAATCTGAGACAGAACCCCTCTTTAGCATCAAAACCATGGGGTCAGAAAATTCCAAAAAGCTTTGGGTTTGATGGGTCCACAGTATAATCCCAATACTTCGTAGGCTGAGGCAGGAAGATCTTAAGTTTGTAGCTGGCTTGAGCTATACAGTGAGGCCCTGTATCAAAAAAAAAATTAGATAGACAGATAGATAGGTTAGATAGATATAATAAGACTCCAAGGAAGGGCAAATTGCCAAATGTAGCAGAGAGTTTCCATAATAGGAAAAGGGAATGTGTTTTTAAATTGGACGACTGTGGCATTCACTGAGGAACTCCAATGGTGACGTTTCAGTCCAGAAAAGACAAGAAGCAGCTTGTGCAGGGGAAGCAGAGAAGACATGAGACGTAGACATGGATGGTGGAGCCTACCCTTCAACTAGGCTGGGAACAGAACGGGGGGGGGGGCAGTGAAAGGACAAAGCAGACTCAAGAGCAAGGATGCGAGGTTTGAGGAAATGAATGTTTTGTGCAGACTGTGGTGGGGACATTGACATTGAGGAAGACACTGAACATTACAGCTTCAGAAAGAGGACTGAACAGCAACATTAGGAGAGCTAGGAAGGGCTTGCGATGGAATTAAGGATGGCTTTTTTTAAAATACAGAAGAAAGAAAGTGAGATGGGTATAAATATAACAGAAAAGTCTGTGGAAGCGGAGGGATGCTCCGAAGATTGGGGTGGCAGTGCCCACAGGCATGAGCATGACTGGATAGTGGCACTGATGCTTTTTTTATGTTGTGGTGATGGCCCCCAAAGTTCAGTGACTATTTCTTCCTAGCAAAATTTACTATCCTGGGATACCATCTCAGATCATCCCAACAGGGTTATGCTTCAGAAGGCATAGCAGTGCATGTTGGCAGGAGGTAGACTGAGTCACCAGTTCCCCTGGTGAATCAGACAGTTGAGGAAGACCAGTTTACACAGTGTCCACCAGGGAACTTTTCATAGGAAATTCAATCAAGCAACCAGTGTCCGTGACAGGCGAACTTTACCAATGATCACTTCCCCGAACTACTACTTCACATGATCACAGTAGAGTGTCAAAAGCAAACAACACAGCAAACAAACAAACAACAACAAAAAGGCAAGCCCGGGGACATAGATCTGGGATGAAGCCATGGCAAGGGCAATCCAAAAACAAAACTAAAAGCAACCAGCAAAACATCTCCCACGGACTCTGACGTACAGCCAGCATCCCCAGCCAATACTGTTGATAGCCATCCTTCAATTAAGTGAATCAACAGGCTAGTTGGGAGAGCTGTAGTCTGGAGAGAACACAGATAAATCTGTGGACAGCCTGATGTCTCATTTTTGCTGATGCCTTCAGCCTTTTTATATGTTAACTAGGTGATAATTAGTGCCAAAATTGATGGTCTTGACTTTCTCTCCTTATTTTTGTCACTCTAGATAAGATAGAGGCGCTAATTAACTGTGAAATTGCCCAAAAGAAGAGAAAAAAGGGGGGGCAGGTGAAAGAAATGGGAGGTGTATGAATCCAGAAATCTGGAACTTTGGCCTCATAATAGTGGATTTAATAGTGCATGGTACCATGTGCCAGACCTCTGTCTATAAATTCTACCGATAACTCACTCCTCCCCACTCTAGCCCTCTATGGCAGGTTCTTTCTTACAGATGAAGAAACAATAGGTCAATGATGATAGAAACTTAAGTCATAAAGCCAACCTATGGTGGAGCCAAATAGCATCCAGGTCATGTGACCTAATTCAGAAAATACAGCGTGAGGCTAAGGGAGAGCATTGTGATGTAGCAACTGCCTATTTCAATCCCTAACATCAACACCAAATATAGATCCAAGTATGTGAAAGAAGGATTTGTAGGCACTGTTTCAGAAAACTCTCAGAAACATAGATCCTAACTGTGCCTCAATGCATCTTTTTCTTTTCTAGAAGGTTCCTTTGTTTTATTTTTCTGTCTATGAGTATTTTGCCGGCATGTATGTTTGTGTGCCACATCCTTGCCTGGTGCCCACAGAGGTCAAAAGGCATCAGATCCCCTGGACCCAGAGGTACGGATGGTTGTGAATCACCATGTAGATGCTGGGACATGAACCTGTGTCCTCTGCAAGATCTACAAGTGCTCTAGTACTCTTAACAGCTGAGCCACATCTCCACTCCCCACTTTTTCTAGTATACACTTCAGAATCACAGTGTGACACAGTTCCCGAGTTAAAGCTTTAAAGAAATGGTGTTTGGATACTTGAAAGGTAATGGAATCTACTTTGAAACTCAATTCCTGACTCAAGGGATTGATACATAATCGTTACCATTCTGAAAGCATCTGCTTTACTATACAGGCTACGGAACTCTCTTCTGCACTCTCTGTTTTTCTCACTAATAAAATTTCCACCTGCCACCCTATTTGTATTCATTGCACCTTTCAGGTACCGAAACCTTGATTCAATCAGAGTTTCATTAAACCCTCATCTTGTGGTTAATTCCGGCTCTCCTTTGAAATGTCATCATGTGCTGTCTCATGGTGAGCTGCCTCCAGTAAACTCTGTGGTGGCCTAGGTGTGCGTGGCAGGCTTTGCTTTCCATCATGTTAATTAAATTACCTGCTGTAGAAATCATTGCAGAATGTCCCAGATGATGCAGATCAAGTACCTGTCTGGATGCTCATTAATATGTCCTGCACACTTTCGGAGGAAAGACTGCACTTCTGCCTGGGATCTGTTCTCAAGACTAGAAGGTCCTGGGACCTGGTCCCTTAGCTGGTCGGTCACCTTGGACCCATGACAGGTTCTCTGACATCTTTGCTTGGAGAGTTAGCAGGGCTGTGGGGATCTTGATAGATTGCCACATAATTCTCGATGCATTGGTAGGGTTTTCCAGAGGATCAGAAAAACATACAGAACACACACACACACACACACACACACACACACACACACACACACACACACGCACACACGCACACACGCACACACGCACGCGCGCACACACACGCACACACGCACATACACACGCGCACGTGCGCGTGCACACATGGTTTATTAGAATGGCTACAGGCTGTGGTCCAGCTAGTCCAACAATGGCTGTCTACCAACAAAAGGTCCAAGAATTCAGTAGTTATTCAGTCCACGAGGCTGGATGCCTCAGCTGGTTTTCAGTATATGCCGGAATCCTGAAGAAGCAGGCTGTAATGCCAGTGAAGAAAAGGACTTGTCAGCAGGCAAACAGTAAAAGCTTCCTTCTTTTGTGTGGCCCAGATTGAAGGTAGAGCTTCCTACCTCAACATATATGATTAAAGGTGTATCTTTCCGCCTCAAAAGATTTAATGGAGAAAAAAGTCCCTCAACTACTTGGGTTTTAGTTACAAATGTTGTCAAGTTGATAACCACGAATAGCATCACCCTGTCTTACGGCTTGTATTGGGAACCTGTTCCTTAGGAAGCAGGAACACTTAGAAAAGGCAATGAGGCTATTGTTTCCACACTAACTCCAAAAGACTGCAGAGCCAGTAGTGGTGGCATGTGTCTGTAGCCCCAGGACTTGGCAGCTGAGGCAAGAGGATCAAAGTCGTCCTGGACTGCACTAATAGAATTTGTCTCAGATCAATCAATCTTTTTTGTTTGGTTGGTTTTTGTTTTTTTGTTTTGTTTTTGTTTTTTGAGACAGAGTTACTCTGTGTAGCCTGTCCTAGAACTCACTCTCTAGCCCAGGCTGGCCTCGAACTCACAGAGATCCGCCTGCCTCTGCCTTCTGAGTGCTGGGATTAAAGGCATGCGCCACCACCATCCGGCTCAATCAATCAATCTTGACCTGCTACAAGTGGTCTAGCCTTCAGAATGTTGCTAAACTAGAAATGATTTTAGTGTTACTACTCTTCATATTTGGTTTGTGTGAAGCTGCCTTGAGCAAGCCTGTGTGCTTATTAAAATGTCTCCACCTTTCCCTCAGGTCACTGAGATGTCAGGGAAGCCAGGAGTTCTTCAGAGTAAATCTGAGTTGGACAGAAGCACCATGACTGAAACTCTTCCTTTAAGGTCCAGTGGTCCAAAAGAATAGTAACTAAGATACATGTGTCTTTCTTCTTTACTTCCCACAACCCATCTTGAGAAAGAACAGGGACCTCAGTCTGGGGAATGGAAGGGTCCACAGGAGTACTTCCTCTCATTAAGCAAAAGGTGACCAGATCCTGACTGGGATGGTTAATCTTCACTGTTCATCAACTTGATTGGATTTAGAATCCCCAGGAAAGCACACTTCTGTGTGTCAAACCTTTGTGTGTCAATGAGGGTGATTTCAGGGAGACTTACCTGAAGAGGGAAGACTCTCCCTGAAAGTGGGCGACACCATGCCATGGGCTGGGTTTCTGGCCTAACTAAACAGGAGACATCCAGCTGAGCACCAGAATGCATTGCTCTCTGTTTCCTGGTTGTGGATACCATGGGACCACTGCCTCATGCTCCTGCAGCCATGCCTTCCCTGCCCTGGTGGACGTTATCTTCAGGCTCTGAGCCCAAAGAGACCCTTCCTTCAGTTGCTTCTGTTAGGTATTTCATCACAGGAAGAAGGGTCTCACACCGTACCTAACAGAGTTTAATTGTCAGCCAATGAAGGAACCTGTTAGGGCCTCCATTTTCAACTCTGAAAAACCAGGATGCGAGTGTTTTCTAGCTAGGCCAATGTAAGGATTCAATAAGTTTGTACATGGAAAATTCCTAAAACAGAACTGACCACACAGTAAGCTCCAGTAAACACTAATTGGAATCCTAAACTTTTTTCAAGTTGCTAAACCACTTGCTCAGAATGGAGAACACAGAGCCCAAGCCCTGCCCCCACCATTGATCCTACAGGGTAGGCCATGTTCCTCTTGGTTTGCAACCCTGTGTGGGTTTAGATCACCACATCCTAGTGTGGCTGCCTCTGCCCAAGAGTCGCTGTATCCCAGCCTTCACCCCCGCACATGGTTGATACCCACATTCAGGATCCAGTGAACAGCATGGCTGGGATGATTTTGAGAAGCAATTATTAAACAGTGATACTAAGCCTTAGCTTTCAGATTTAGAACAAGGAATAGTGATAGCTTTAAAAGAATCTAACTCTTGAGTTGAGATATTAGCTATTTTGCTTCTCACACTATCAGCTGCAGAAAACCCATGTCTACTAACTCAGATAAGTAGGATTCATCCCTGAGAAGACATCAGGGTCAAATCGCTATTCTGTGGGTGTCTACTTCAGGCTCTTCACCCCAAATTCACAGGAGAAGCTCTAGCTTTTTCTCCTTGGAGAAGAAGAGGGGAGTGATGGTGTGGGCGTGGAAAAGCATAGATGCCTAGTTCTTTTTTGCCAGGAAATCAAGTACTTTTCTCAAAAGCGAATTCATTGTCTAGAACAAAGATGATACCTAGATGCATAAGAAACTTTAGGAGGGGTGTTTCTGCCATGAATAAAATGTGACTGCTGACAGGAAGAAGTTATTCAGTAGACATCTGAAAATGACTCCCATTGCTAAGCATCACGCATATGTTTTACATCTTGTTGTGTCAGATATGAAAATGAGGCCCATTAATACTCATAAACATCAGCGGTTAGGCAATGTCAGTCACTCTTCCTTCTCTCACAAATGGGGTGAAAGGGTAGCAATCCTGTGATCTCAGCCAGTTTCACCCCAACTGCTACAGCATAGATGCTAAGAAAATGGACCCCCAAAAAAGCATTCTCAAATCAAGTTGTAGATTCAATCCTTATTAGAACAGCTTTGGTTTTTCTGAATCATGATTTTTCAAGGCATTTTGTCTAGTACTGATACTAATGCAGGATCAGCCCAACTATTTGTGGACTTGGATTTGTATTTTATTCTTGGTCAAGCCTGTGATCTTCTGATTGCCGTGTGTGGGCAGAAGGATGAGGACCAGAAACTGAAGTGGCAGAGGTCTCATTATAATTAGAAGATCTTCTCATGTGAGTCATTCTGGTCAGTTACAAAAGGTAATGCGGCACTCAGGTAGCGGCCACTATGGAGGTGGCAGCTGCAGACTTCTCCGTGGCAGGAGTGCCTGCAACCAGCATGGCTGTGACCTTGAGTTCAGGAGACTTTCCAGCTTTGCTTTAGTCTTGTAAATGTTGGAGCAAAGCTCATGTTCCGTCCTTATCTCCTTGTTGCTCTGCTATACTCTGTGGTAGTAATCTAATTGTACTGAAATATTATTTTGATTGTATGTTAATAAATAAAGTTGTCCGGGGGTCAGAGCTATTAGAGCCATAGCAAGAGTGTGGCGGTGGTGGCACACGCCTTTAATCCCATAGATCTCTGTGTGTTCAGGGATATAGCCAGCATTGGAGACATATGCCTTTAAGACCTAGGGGGCTGTACATTCAGACAGTGACGAGGCAGTCATGTGTTTGGGTTTACAACCAATGAGAAGGCAGAACAACATACTATAAAAAAAAACGAACAGACAGGAAGTAGCTCTCTTTCACGAAGCTGGGACAGCAGGAGGAAGGGTGAGATTTTAGCTCTGAGCTCTGACCTCTCGGCTTTCTCTTTTACATTGTTTCTGTGTTTCTTATTTAATAAGACGGTTGGTTACATCTACATCTGGCGCCCAACGTTCGTGTTACGAATTCATGAAAAAGCTGTTTGACTGTGGCCTTGTGAGGCTGGAGGCCTCAGAATTTCATAAAAAACATCACGTTAATAGCAAAGGTTTAAAAAAGGATTTTTCCATAACCTGGCAACAAGCCAAAGAAATAGTAAAGAAATGTCCTACTTGTTCTTTCTACAATCAAACGCCATTACCAGCAGGATGTAACCCAAAGGGTACTCAGAGAAATGAAATCTGGCAGATGGACGTGTTTCACTTTGCAGAATTTGGAAAATTGAAATATGTACACCACACTATCAATACTTATTCAGGATTTCAATGGGCAACTGCTTTGAGTTCTGAAAAGGCTGATTCTGTAATCACTCATTTGCTAGAAGTTATGGCCATCATGGGTATACCTGCACAAATCAAAACTGACAATGCTCCATCATATGTCTCTGTTAAAATGAAACAGTTTTTTGCTTATTACAATATAAAGCATATTACAGGCATACCACATAATCCTACAGGTCAAGCAGTTATAGAAAGATCAAACAGAACTCTAAAGGATATGCTAAATAAACAGAAATGGGTAACAAAAACCCCCAGAAATAGACTGCATAATGCTCTTCTAACTTTGAATTTTCTGAATGCCAATGAGAAAGGAACAACAGCTGCAGAGAGACATTGGATAATAGAAAAAACTACAGAATTAAATCAGCCTATATACTTTAAGGATGTGCTGACCTCAGAATGGAAACCAGGGTATGTATTACATTGGGGACGAGGTTTTGCTTTTGTTTCTACAGGAGAAGATAAGCTGTGGGTACCATCAAAATTGATAAAGGTTCGATTTGAACAAGAGAGACCTCTTAATTGAGGAGGTGATAGTTCATCAACCAGCATGAACATCCAATTTAAACTAACTTGTACCAGTAACACACGCCTTTTCATTTAATCAGATAATAACTTGCCAAAAAAGGAACATCCCCAAAATTAGTCTTGGGGAAAGGTTTTTGTTTTTGTCTTTTAGGAGAATGAAGGTTAAGGAATCTGAAGAACACTGGACAAATGAGACAACTGAAGAAAAGGGACAAATCATCTATCCCAAGAAACCGAGTGAAACGGTGTATGGGTATATATTATCTAAAAAATTTTTATGTCTTCCTAAATGTTTGTTTCTGCTTTTCTCTAAAGATTTAACACTATTGGTTTTCTAATAGTCCCAGTTCAATTAAAATTTAAAGCTGACTTTGGAGTTGGAGAATGGCTCTCTCCTTCTTTAAACTCAAGCATGTTGTTAAAAGGAAAATGCAAACTCCCTGTATCATGCCAGAATAAAAGAGCCATCTTCTGCTATGGTACAGGACAAAAGCAAAATTAATTAAGGGACTATTCTATTACTAATCTCAACTCTTTGATTCTATTCTGATTCTTTAAACTTTTCTCAAAGTATAAATTTTATATCAAAATTTACAAGATTAATATATATATATATATATATATATATACATTTTAAACTTTGTTAAGATATGAATGGTCATATAGAGTACTAACTAATTCTAGAAAAAAGACTTCAATTAGCTGCATATATATGTCTTTGTGTTCGAGTCTCTTATCAGTTTTCTGCAGGAAATCACAGCCAGGCCTAACATCAACTGAAGTCTCCAGAAAGAAGATGGGGCCCCACAACAACAACAATTCCACGTGGACAATAATAATATCATTAAGCTGACAAACATCATCCACAGATCAGCTTTGAACTACAAGGTGCTCAGAGCAATTTTGAGATGACTAGCTGAGATGATCCAGTCTCAAAGACTACTTGAATAAGGACTTGAGATAAACCCTGAACTTTGGCATTATACACAGACTGGATAATGAAGGATATAGTTACCTCTCCTAGAATTTGACAATTAACCTAAAATTTTTCTTTCAAGATAAAGAAAACTTCGCCCATACCCAGCAGGAAGCAATTTTAAGAATACGACGCCCACATTCCCAAAGAGGTGGTGTGGGGCGGGTGGTTTTTTGGTCTTTTTAATGGGTTTTGGGTCTGGGATAATTTTCAGTATTTAGGGGGGTTGGTTACAAGTTATTGTCAAGGGTTAAGAAAAAGGCTAAGCAAAGGAGATTAGATTTAAGGTTCTTGTTTAAAAAAAAGAAGAAAAAGAAAGAAATGAAAAAGACAATTACTAGTTTTAAATACTTTACATTGGATTGAATTGTTTTATATTGTATACAAATTTGAAACTGATATTGTTAGAAAATGCTATATGTATATTTCTAATTGTATTTATACCATTCATTTAACAATGTAATACAAATTTCTGATCCTTGAATGTTATTATTACCAACTACTAGGATATAAAGAAATGAAAGTTAGTAGTTAGACATTACAATAGAACTTGTAGTCATATTAGATATGTTTTAAAAATTGAGCAGAGATGTTTTAGACAGGTCATCTTCAAACCCTTCAGAGATCTACAGAATATGGCATTTAAAATGTTTTAATAACTTAGAAAATTTTTCTTTTTTGAGACATGTCGGCTCCTGGCAGTACTAATCTACTTCAGAGAAAATATGGGCATTGAAGAAACTGCATATGGAGTCAACTTTCATTGTGGCAAAAGTTAGCCACTGGACAACAAAGTATCCTCGAATCAACAGGACAAAATGGACAGACAGAACACGAAACAAGGGACTACTGATTCTTGCCAAAACAAGTGTGGTTATGGCTTTATCAAAAGGCATCTTCTGAGGCCAGGACAATATGACCCCATCCCTGAAGTGGCCTTCGCATCCGGAAAAGGTACGGTGCCCTTTTCTTCCAAGGCAGCTTAACAGGCAGAGGGCCGATGGATTCTGTTGTGCAATGGAACAGCAGCTGAAAGCTCATGCCTCTCGAAAGTAGACTGGCATTTAATAGAGGGATGTGGAGAAGAAGGGGATGCTGAGATGAAGCCATATATACACAGCCAAGAAGAATGGACAGCTGAATTTAAAAACTGTCAACAATTTCCAGAATTTAAAATCCTGAATCATGACAGGACACTAGTGGAATTCAGGTGTTTCTGGTACGTGGACTGCTCTCACCCAATGTGAGGTTGAACTGTTGACCTTGTGTACATCCTACATCACAAATGAGTCTGTCAGATACACTAAGCCTATAGGCTGAAGATGATAGCCCAACACTGCGGAGAAACCTCAGGTGACTGCCCAGGCAGCTGGCTGTTTCTGTCAACTCACAAATTTTTTGGAAGTTGCTTGCATGCACTTCCTGTTTTTATTTTTGTTAGCTAATATTATTCCCTTCTTGGGTCTCTGAGGGAGTTGAAGATTAGTTAGTTATGGTTGAAGATTAGTTATAGTTGAAAATTAATTAGGATAGAAAGTACATTAGATACATCTTGGAATTACCAAAATAGGATAGATAATGGAATTATTTTCTCTGATTTGTCAAATACCTGTTTAGGTATTTATTACTTGTATATATTGTATATAGTTATTGTACTTTTGTATATAGTTTTTCTTTTGTTAGTTATAACCTTTTGCTTTTTTTCTTTTTATTAAAATAGAAAAGGGGAAATGTGGTGGTAATCTAATTGTACTGAAATATTATTTTGATTGTATGTTAATAAATAAAGTTGTCCGGGGGTCAGAGCTATTAGAGCCATAGCAAGAGTGTGGCGGTGGTGGCACACACCTTTAATCCCATAGATCTCTGTGTGTTCAGGGATATAGCCAGCATTGGAGACATATGCCTTTAAGACCTAGGGGGCTGTACATTCAGACAGTGACGAGGCAGTCATGTGTTTGGGTTTACAACCAATGAGAAGGCAGAACAACATACTATAAAAAAAAGAACAGACAGGAAGTAGCTCTCTTTTGCGAAGCTGGGACAGCGGGAGGAAGGGTGAGATTTTAGCTCTGAGCTCTGACCTCTTGGCTTTCTCTTTTACATTGTTTCTGTGTTTCTTATTTAATAAGACGGTTGGTTACATCTACAATACTCCGTTTCCGGCCATGGTTGCTCCAGACTGTTTGGAATGAAACCACCTGTTATACAACTGGTCTCCAGTATAGACTTGTCTTAGAGGTTTAACTTTCATGTGTGTTACAATGGGGGAAGAAAACCATGGTTTGTGGTGAAGAAATGAACATTTAAGCAATCCAGGTACACTCCAAACATTCAGACAATATTTTCAATACTGAGTGATACTAAGTTTAAGAAAATTAAACACTTCACTGGGTTAGAATTGTGTAAATAAGGCTGCGTGGTAGTGGTGCACACCTTTAATCCCAGCACTCAAGAGGCAGAGGCAGGCAGATCTCTGTGAGCTTAAGGCCAGCTTGGTCTACAGAGTGAGTTCTAGGACAGCCAAGGACAGCTAAGGCTACACAGAGAAACCCTGTCTTGAAGGTTTCATTCAAGACCCCCCCCCACTCACTGCCAAAAAGATTTAGATAAATATAACAGAAAACAATCTCGTGATCATAGTGAATCAATACACTATACTTGTATTGTCTAAACAACAACAAATGGAGGGTGGGGGCTGGAGAGATAGCTCAGTGAGTAAAAATTCTAGCTGTGCAAACATTCAGATATGAGTTTGAATCCCCAGTGCCCATGTTATAAAAATACAAAACAAAACAAAAGTAAACAAAACAAAACAAGGCATGCCTGTTACCTCAGGGCAGAGACAGTGGGATCTACTAGCTCACTAGCCAGCCTACTGGAAAGAATAAGGTTCAGGCTCAGTGAGAGACCCTCTATCAAGGGAATAAGGTAGACAATAATAGAACAGGACATATGACACCCTACTCTGGGCTCTACAGGAACTCTCTCTCTCTCTCTCTCTCTCTCTCTCTCTCTCTCTCTCACACACACACACACACACACACACACACACACACACACACACACACGCTGAGTTTGGAATGGGTAGGGTGGTGGTAAATAGGTTAAAGAGCACCCAGGAGATCAGCCCGGTGCAGCTCTGGGGACAGCCATGATGTATGGTGAGAGGTAGGTAACTAGATGATGGAGCCTGTCTGTCCCCAGTCAATTAATCCCGTGTGCCTTTACATTATTTTGGCATCTGAAGTTTTTGTTGTCTCAAACAATGCCATGTTTCTCCTTCATCCATTATTTTATATAAAAACATAGTGTGTCCCTGTTAGATGGCAAGCATTATTAGACCCAAAGATGGACACAAAGCAAAGAGGGGCTTTGTCCCCGCCTGGTACTAGCAGGAGATAGCAGAGGAGGAGAAGAGCCATGTTCAAGAATGAGGAGGAGTGACCTCTGGAGTTTGGGACTCTTGGTTGCCTGAAAGATTTGGGTATCACCAAATAGCATGAAGAGCACTCAAGAATTTCTGACAGAGGAGCAAAATCCATTTTGTTCTCAATCACTACACGCAACATGGAAGACACGTTAAATGAGATCAGAAAGGGGGCACTAGTCCAGAAGCCATGTTACACTAATCCAAGAGAAGATGCAATGACCCCAATCAAGACAGTGGGATGGAGGGTGGGGGGAGGAGAGGAGAGAGAGAAAAATGGAGGGTGGCAGGGCAGGGGTGGGGGTGGGGCGGACACCTGGATAGGAATTGGCTGGAGAGAAAAGGAAGCCGGCATCTAGGAAGATTTCCAAACACAGAACTTGCTGGATTGATCTTGCACTAATGAGAACTAGAAGATGTGGGTGAAAAGAAAGAGCAGGTAAGTTCGGGGTACAGGGAGGCCCCACCTCCCTCCTTTGAATGAGTCAGGTACTGGCTTTGTTTTTTATTGTTTTTGTTTATTTTGTTTTGTTTTTACAAGGTAAAAGACGGGAGACCCAACCTTTCTTCTGTTGAAGCACATGTAGAGTTGACTGAGCTTGGCAACACAAGGCAGGATTTCATTTTCCTTACCTCTAAACAATGGACGACAAAGTAAAGAGGGAGACAGGAACTTGAAGGATTCAGTGTGGTGAGGAGAGTGTTCTAGTTAGCTCCTTTGTTGCATTGATAAACACCATGACCAAAAGCGTCTTGGTGGAAGAAAGGGTGTTTTTTTTTCTTTTTGGCATATAGGTTACATTCAATCATAACGGGAAGTCATGGCAGGATCTTGAGGCAGGAACCTGTTGACAGGCACTGAAACAGAGACCGTGCATGCACACTGCTTACTGGCTTGCTCTCCATTGCTTGCTCTGTTACCTTTCTTACATAGCCCAAGCCCTCCTACTAAGGTATGGCACTGCTCACAGTGGGCTATACCCTCCTACCTCACTTAGCTATCCAGAAAATGTCCCACAGGACAATCTGAAGGATGTTGTGTGATACTTTGATCGTATTCTGACAATAAAGTTTGCTTTGAATCAGAGGGCAGAGCTAGCTACTAACTGACCAAAATTAACCATAGAGGTTTTGGAGGACTGAGGACAAATAGAGATACAGGAAGTAGTAGAGCGGGGCTTAGAGAGAATCTTGACCCTTTTGGAAGGAGGATGATCGCTTCTCCACCACGTCTCTGATTCAGGTTCTTACCCTGATATCTGACTCCCGAGTTTTTATTGGTAAAGAATTATTAGATAAACACTTCAGAAGGAGGCAGTTCCTCAATTGAGTAAGATTACCTCTTACATCTAGATTTGTGTCAGGTTGATAAAAACTAATCATGGCTGGGGGGCAAGGTCAGAGGACAATCTGCAGCCGGGACTGTGCTAAGGCGCCAGTTCTATACATCTTAGAAGAAAGGGGAGGAGCTGTGCTTTTTTCTTTCCTTTTTAGGGGAGAGTTGTTTATTTTTTTTTGTTTGTTTGTTTATTTGGTTTTTTTTTTTTTTGAGACAGAGTCTCACTATGTAGCTCTGACTGTTCTGGAACTCAATATGTAGAAGAGGCTGGCCTCAAACTCATAGAGGTCAGCCCTGTCTCCTGAGTACTAGGATAAAAGGCCTCAGCCACCATGCCCCACCTAATAATGCTGTTTTCTTAAACCTATGTTTTCTTACCTGTACAATGAGGATAATTCCTTCTGGAATATCCACTGAGATAATGTAAGCACACACACACACACACACACACACACACACACACACACACACACCCCAAAACTCTTCTTTCTCTTTTAACAAAACAGGGTTTTATGTCAGTCAAAGTCAGGAAATACATGAGGTATGTGAATCAAAGGTGTTGAGTATAGGAAACTCCAGCCTACAAAATAATCATCAAGATTAGAGGAATAAAGTCAAGGTCAATAGACTTGTAGGCACAACTCTGCAACTGTAATTTGGAGATTATGAGGCTGACATTGCTGTCACCCAGAAGCCAGAACTCTCCAGGAAAATGCTGTCAATGCCACAGGCACTTGGTGGCCCCAAACTGACAATGGGCACTGAAATGTGAAGCAAGGTGAGGAATCCACACCTGTCTAGGACACAAATTAGCCTCCACAGCTGCTCAGGAGGAAAAGCTCCTCCCTCCTCGAGAGCCAAGTGCATCTCTCTGACAGACCACCAGGTCCACTCAGAAGTCTGTGTCCAATTCCCAGGTCCCTGACTCCAGCAATCTAAGGGCAAAGCATAAGAATGCTTGGAGGTGAGTCATCTCCAGTAATACCCAGCTCAGTCCTAAATCTAAATGTGACTCTAGATGCAGCACTCTTCTAGAGCAGGTTTAAGATAAATCACTTCTGAAGGTCGAGTGCCCAAACTGGAAATGTCCTGCTCCGCAATGGCCACCAAGAGAAGTGTCTCCGCAGGGTCAGCCTCAAGTGCACAGAGAGGCCCTTTTCACTGTAGTCCAAGCAGACCAGGTGGCATCTTAAGCTAGCGTCAGAACTTGGTAGTATTATTCACATGGTACTTGTTTTGTAGCCATGAGAGATGCCAAGGGTGAGGGAGTTTTAAGGCTTGCGTCAAGGTTCTGGAAAGTCCCTGAGCTCCAACAATGTAGAGCAAGGTTGCATTCTCCACAAGCAGGCCCCGAGAGACCATTGCACAGAGTTGGAGAAGTGTAGCCTGAGAGACAGTGAGACTTCAGGACATTGGAATTCCAGGACCACAGGAAATCTGCCTAGGAAAGTTAAAAGCATGGAGTGGAGCCAGCCCAAGAGAGAGGCCAAGTATCAACAGCCAAGGCTGAAGAGGTGAGGCTGCTCAAGGCTATTGGAGCCTGGATGATTCCATCAGGATCCCTAGATGCAGACAGGGAGCTGCAGGATTTGGTGCTTGCCCCCTGCTTCTTGCCTTGGCCTGGTGTTTTTTTGTTATGCCTGTATTGCTCCCTTTCAGTATGATGGTGCTAACTCCATGCTGGTGATTGTTACCAGTACATACATTGTTTTCTTTTCAGGGGCTCACAGTTAGATTGCCTGAGCCTCAGGAGAAACGGCACTTATGATTTTGAACAGTTTTAGAACTGTTTAAGCTTTCTTGTCTTTAAAGGATAGACCAGTTGTATTTTGTGCTATGAGATGAATAATAGATTTTGGAGGATCAGAAATGGGTGATTAGCGATTAAAAGTTATTTGTTTGAATATCAAGTTTTCCATAAAGGGAACCTGTGAGTTAATCGTGGTCCGCTACTTAATGGGATCTGGAATTGCCTGGGAGACAAACCTCTAAACATCTCTGTGAAGGTGTTTCCACAGAGGTTTGTCTACCCTGGATGTGGGTGGCACTATTCCACAGCCTACGGTACCACATTAATCTAGGTACTTTTCCTATTTTTGTGATAAACACCATGACTGACAGCAACTCCGGGATAAAGAGGTTTTGTCAGGAGCCATACAGCCTAGACTTGGACCAGTATATGAGTGCTTGTCCAACAGGTCTCTAGACGAGGCAAAGCCCATGGAGACAGTCTCACTTGGCCAGGAGCAGTGGACTTCGGGACAGTGTAGACTACTGCTGGGACCATGCAGCCTGTACACTCATTTCTCTCTAATAGTGTTGATTATTCTCTCAGTGGTTTTAATGTCTTTTGTCAGTCATGCATGGAACAGATGTGATCATTCCCAGAAACCCCATTGTTTCCTCAAATATTTTCCCCTAAAATTCTTTGGGAGCTGATGCTTCTCAGGTTTCTTGTCTGGAGATGCCAGCTGTCACTTCAGACCCTGGAAGCTGTTCTGATTCAGTGCTGACAGGGTTGGTGGTAACTCACCCCTATTTCTGTAAATATGCTTTGTTCAGTTTTGAGTGATATTGTTGTTCTTGAAAATGTGTGCCTCTGTTTATCACCTTTGAGTTTTGTAAAGACAGGATGTACCTGGCTCAGTATTTGGCCAAGCTAGCAAGATGTTGTTTTTGGTTTAAAAGATGTTTGGATGTAAAAGTTGGAGATGATAAAAACATATTTGACATATTTGTTTTTGCTGGAGGTTAACCCTGGAGGATGGGAAAAACTCGCTTGTTAGTATGGAAAACATGCTTGCTTTTGATGTGTGAATAAAGACTGCTGGAGGTATTTGGGGCTGGCCACTTGTGTGAAACTCATGTGATGGTTGGACAGTTCTTTTCTTTGCACCGACACTCCTTCTCCATCTCAGGAACTGAACCCAGGCTGCAGCAGAACCTTGGCAAGGTCTTATTAGACTTAAAGGTTGCAGTCTATCATCAAGGGAAGCCAAAGCAGGAACTCCAGACATAAATTAGAATGCAGGTACCATGGAGGATGCTGCTTACTGTTTTGCTCTTTGCCACTTGCTCAGCTAGCTTCTTATACCCTGGAACACCACCCACGGTAGACTGGGCCCTCCCACATTAGTCAAGAAAATGTGTTTGTAATGACCTTCTGCTACCCATGAGTGAAATAAATGGCTGAATGCTTGGTTCAAAGACATGTGCTTAAAATGCACTAATTCTGTGCTAGTGATAACAGCCATGCACCAAAAGCTGCTTTTACCACTCCAGTGCTGGGTTAGCTGGGGGATTACAGACGTGTTCACTTCATCTAATATTTGTGGTGTTTATAATTGTTCTGCAAACTTTTTAGGAGACAATTTTATCACCTTTCTATTTGCACTCACGTATTTTGTAATTTATGGAAGTAATGATACCAGAATAGAGGATATTTCTAAATAATCTTGGCAGATGAAATGAAGGAAATTCTTCCATGATTCTTAATGGTCTTTAGTATTGTCTTAACTAAAATCATTTTTAACCTTGGGCTTCCAAAGGAGATTTAATGTTCAGTCAGAAACATATGGATGGGGATTTACCCTTTCATTAACATACAAATCTGTTAATACAATAACTGTGACTCTAGGGATAATGAATTACTTCGTGTCCAATAAATCTTCTGAAAATGTTGTCTTTCAAATTGCCTTTGGGGGAATATCTCTTTTTTAAAAAAATTAATGAGAGCTAGGAATTAAAGTTGCAAAATTTGTAGTATCCCCTTTTAATGTCTTTCCAGAGAAAGACCACATTTGTGCCCTGTGAGACATTCTCATACCTAATAATGCTTAAATATAATTTTAGATTATACTAAATATAATTTTAGGGGTTTTAAAATGTCATTTAAAATATGACATCACTTCATGAAGGGAAAGAATCAGCATGTCTTTGCCACTTCAACAAACCTCAGGCATAATTCAGGGTAGTTTGAGAACAGCTGTGCTCTCCAGCAAAGGTTGAGAAGTAGCATTGTCTGGAACCAAGAGTTCTCCCAAGGTCAAGATGAGGCTACTGTGAAGCTGATGACCTGCCCTTTGCCAGCCTGGCCATGAGGGTTCTGGGCTACTGGACTGTAGTGGCTGGGAGACTCAGCCACATTCCTTCAAGGACATTTCTCAGTAGCCATTTCTAGTCAACTGCCTGAAGAAGATCTGAATTACCTAGACTGTCATAATTTGTAGAGGTGAATTCATTCATTTTAAGTAAGATTATTGTAATTTCCTATTTGTCTGAAATCACATAAGCTTCAGGCCCTGAAAACCCCAGGTCTACTTCAGAAGGACTTTTTTTGCAAAGCAAGCATGTATTATAAATGAAATTTTACAATTGAGTTTCAAGAACTTTATCAGAGCCCCTAACTGTGGTTTGTATGAATGGGCAAATGGTTTTCTTATGCAATCATTCAGAGATTTGGGGCTAATGAAGTGAACACTAAGCCTTGGAGGCAAATGGAATCTCTAATTTAGATATATCCCTGCAAACTCTCATAGCAACAAGTGCATTGTTGCACTAAGAATGACCACGCAGGTGTTAATTTCAGTCTTGTTGCTAAGGAGACTCCTACAAGGTCTGCATGATCTGCCCCCAAATCTCCCACTGAAATCTATGCTCAACATCCCTGAGAAAATTCAGCAGCCACCTACACCATGATGACTAGCCAGCAAGTACATTAAAGGCTGGATTCCTCTGAACATCATACCTCCATGTCTCCTATAGACTCTACTTGCTGAGCTACAGAAGATCAAACTATCACAGAGATCCAGAGCTGATCCACGGATAGCTGTCAATCATCGTGAAAGACATGGGCTAAGAATTCATAAATGTTTAATGCAATTAGCAAAACACTGATTTTACTTTTAGTCTCTGAGCTCACTAACTGCCTGGAACTAAACTTTAATGAAAATGATAGGGCGGACCTCCAATGTAATTAAGATGAAGTAAGTTTTTTTTTAAAAAGTATGCATGTTAGGAGCATGTAGAGATGACTCAGAGGTTAAGAGCACTTTCCACTTTTATAGAAGACCCAAGTTCAGTTCCCAGCTCACATGCAGCAAGTAGCTATTTGGAACTCCAGTTCCAGGAGATCTGATGCCCTCTTCTGGTCTTCACAGGCACTTGCACACATGTGGTACACATACATGCATGTAAGTCATTAAAAATTGTGTATGTTAAAGTAACTTCCATTACTGACATGAGTATCCTTTTGTTATTTAAAATTAATATATGAAAGAATCTCACAGAATTCCCTAGGTCAGAAGGCAATCTTTCCTTTAAAAGAATGGAAATCCTTTTGTCTTTGATAAAATGCATGAACCCAGAGGACATCATGCTAAGTTAAAATAGCAAGTCACAGAAGAAAATAAGCCACTTTTATGAGGCACCTAAAGTAGTCAACTCATAAAAACAAAGACTAAAATAGATTGAAGGTAGTTTCTGGGGGCTAAAGGGACGGGGTGGGAGGAGTTGGCAATCATGGATATAAAATCTCAATTGTAAAAGATGATTCGCCTCTGTACATTTTATGTGCATCGTTGTGCTGATAGACAACAGTGCTATATTCTGTACTAAAAAAAAATGCTAGGAAGGGAGATGGCACCCTATGTTAGCAGGTTTAAAAAAATAAAGTGAAGAAAAAAGAAGGAGAGGAAGAGAGAAGAGGCAGAGAAAATGGGGGAGGCAAAGAATAAAGAAAAGAGGAAAAGAAAATGGGGGGGAATGATGTGGGGAGCAGAGGAAATGGGGAAGCAGGAAGAGGCGTGACAGTAAAAAGAGAGATTTTTCCAAGAAAATGAGTACAATTCATTTCTCAACCTGGTGGATGGTGGCGTTGGTGGTGAGGAGCAGGAGGTGAGAGTAGAGGGCTTTAGTAAAGAGCAGATATGTGTCAGGGGAAAGTTTGCAGGAGATTGGCTGGCTTCCTTGGGAGAAAGTTGCTAGCTTATCCTTAATGCAGAAGTAAGAGCCATGGATGTGAGTGTCCCTTTCAGGATATTCTAAAGCTCAAAACTACGTTTGTAATGGTGCTTGGATGTTATTTGCCTTTTTTGTGTTGTTGGCATTTGCATTGGTGGTGCCAGCACAGTGTAGGTAAAGCTGCTAGCAGCTTAGGGAAAACCAGGGTAGTGGCCACGGGAGATTAGTGATGTGTCCTGGTCCGGTGTCTGCTGCCATTTGTTAGACTGCCCTTCACAAACACTCACTGGTGGAGATGAGGAAAGAACCGAAGATGTCCATTTTAAAATTTCCTTGATCAAGCAATGCAAATATTAATTTTATTAAGCAAATGTCAGCCCTTGAGCAGACTTTTTTATATTCTTCTTGACAAATTGGAACATGTGCAAAAAAAAAAAAATTACTCCTGGTGCTTGCTAAGGTGTGATGGTTTTTCTCAAGGAAAAGCCATCATAAGATTGAGGTATGATCAGAAACAGCCACTTTTTTACCAAGAATGTGACCTACATCTGATTCAGCGAAGAGCCCTGTTCATTTAGATTTGTTAGTTAGCAGCCACTTTCTCAACAACGAACCAAGTGAGACGTCACTTTAAGGAAAAAGGCTGGCAGTGTTTACTGCCAATGCTAGGAATCGAGCTTTCCACAGGAACTGGAGTTGTAGACAGGCACATCTGTCACCACCAACTTGACAGATTCTTAAAGCTCAAGAATGCTTCTGATGAGGTCAGCAGAAATAATAGCAAACATTACAGTTTATTGCATAATAAAATATGCCCACACACAGAAGATCTACACAATGCAATGAGCTGATACTTTATTACCACAGTTAAAACGCCCATTCAGAACAGAAAACAGGCCAGGGAACTTCAACAGGACAGAATTTTGAAAAGTTCATTGATACAGTTTCAGAGCCCAAATTGCATCTTACCTTTAAGAATATGCCACCTTTTTTCTTATCTACTACTACAATTGGGAAATCTTATCTAAGAATATATACAATTTTCTGAAAAGGCTATTAAACCTTTTCTAACAACCTCCCTGTAGGAAGCTGGCACTTCCTAATACAGGTCAATCAAAACAACATCTTGGTGGTGGACGATGAGAAGGCTCACTCAGTAACGCACTTGCTACTCAAGACTTGACTTCAACCCCCTGAACCTACAGGAAAGTGGGAGAAGAGAAGTGACTCCACAAAATTGTTCTTTGACTTCTACATGCACACTGTGACACATGCACATACACACACGCATGTGCGCACACAGTAATAGTAAATAAAATGTAAAACAAAAGCCTCTCCTTGTAGATTGATATGGCTTTCAAAATATATCCACAGACTACTTGACCATGAGTTAGTAGAATCCTGCCCTCTAATTTTTGCATGCAAGCCACATGACAATAATCTCAGGTTGTAAACTGGCTAAGCAGGTATTGCTTATGTTGTTTAAATTCTACTTTAGTTATTAATTCTCATTTCTAGTGAATAAAGGAAAGGTCAACCAGAGATGACTTCGTGACTTACAACACTTCTAAGAGGTGCTACATTTTTCTTTATTTTCTGTATCTGTCTCTGCCTCTGTCTCTCTGTCTCTGTCTCTCTCTGTGTGTCACTGTCTCTGTCTCTCTGTCTCTCTGTCTTTGTCTCTCTCTCTGTGTGTCACTGTCTCTGTCTCTCTGTCTTTGTCTCTCTCTGTGTGTGCCTCTCTGTGTCTCTCTCTGTCTTTCTGACTGTGTGTGTGTGTGTGTGTGTGTGTGTGTGTGTGTGTGTGTACCAGCATGGAGTCATGGTGAAATAGTAGACAACTGAATTTAACCAGAAATGAGTTGACGTGTTTGTGTTGGTTGCCTGATGCTTCTAATAACAAAAACAAGAGACAAAGGAATGGAAAGCGTTTGGGAAGGAATGGTATCCATTTTGCCTGCTCTTCAATTCCTGCTTGCACAAACCCTAAAAACAGTTTCAGAAAGCCATGTACCTCCCACACATGTTTACTGTAATACATAAACGCTTTGTTGTAAATTTAAATGTGGTAGACTTTGTGATATATAACGTACTTTTATCTATCATTTTTAAACACTAACCCATGAATTTAAATTCCATGTAATTTTGGTACCCGCCATCATCCATTTAAAAATATATGGAAAAGAGCTTCTTAATTTGAAGTTTTTCAACTTCTTTCTATTTGAGCCTGTACTTTCAGTCCACTCCCTTCACACCTACCCCCGTAACTGAATTTTATATTTCTGTACTCATAGGATTTTTATTTATCACCCTCACACATTTCTCTGCAACAAATATGTACATAAACTGAAGTTTAATATATTTTTTCTATTTTTATGAGCATAGGGTTCTAGATGGTAAAAAAAAAATTCTTTCAGACTGAACTGCTACTGCAACTATTATAAAGTGGTTACACTGTTTACCTAATCAAATATTTTGTCAAAACAACATGTTAAAAACTTTTATTAAAAAGCTATTAAACATGAAAGCTAGCACTTTGTTAGAATCTCTCTTACAAGGATGAGGGCAGTCAAGGTCAATGTCTTCATTAATTTTCTGTTGCTGTGATAAAACACCACAACCAAGGACACTTAGAGAAAGGAGAGTTCACGTCCATGATGATGGAGTGGACGTGTGGTAACAAGGGTAGGTACAGCAGTAGGGACCAGGGACCAAAGCGGAGATAGCAAACTGGAAGTGGCAGAGGCTTCTCAACCTCAAAGCCCACCCTCAGTGACATGCTTCCTTCAACAAAGCCACATCACCTAAACCTCTGGAAACCATGCCACAACTGGAACCAAGTTGTCCCAATGTGGAGAACATGAGAAAGAGTCTATCTGCCTCACAACATAATTTTGGAGATTTCAAGGCATGAATTCACACGACCTTTTCAGTCAAGAACAAAAAGAGAATATACAAATCCTTGCTTGCTCTCAGCTAGCTTTCTCCTCTCTTACGTTGTTAAGAACCCACTGCCTAGGGAATGACGCTGCCCACAATGGGCTGAGTCTTACACCAATTACAGTTAAGACAGCCCCTCCACAGACATGCCTACCGGCCAACCTGATCTAGATCATTCCTTATAAAGACTCCCTCCCCAGGTGATTCCAGGCTGTGTCAAGTTAGCAGCTAAAACTAAACACAACAGTCAACTCTATGAATTCTTCCTGAACTGAAAGTCAGAATAAGTTATGTAAGAATATATTATCGAGTCAGATATCAGCAATTTATTGACAGTAAAGAGTCTTCTAATCTGCGAAAGTATTTGTTTTCAGCTAGGAGAATCATTTATTTCCCAATGTCTTTGACACTTATGTCAAAAAAGGTTTTTAAGACTTTTCTGAACATAAATTGTACTTGGTGATCTTTCCTTCAGAGGCACTTTGTTTAATCCAGATTTTCACAACAAAACATGGAAAATTCAAAGCAGAATGTTGATTTCATTACCCATTTCTTTCTGGGTGCAGTACTGCATACCCATAGTCCTGCACTGGGGAGTCAGAGGCAGAAGGATTGCCACAAGTTCAAGGACAGCCTGATCTAGATAATAAGTTCCAGCCAGGGATACAAATATTACACACAAAAAATCAGTTTTTCACTTTTGTCAAAACAGTGTTTTCATGAATCGTTTTTATCCCATCACATTTTTTAAAATTAAAATTTACTTTGAGACAAATGTTTGTAAGTGGTTGTAAGTCACAAGAAACAATGCAGAAAGACTCATATGGCCCTTGTCTGGCTTCTTCTGATCACATGATTTTTATACATGGCAACAGCACTTTAAAATGACAGAAATGATTTACCCACTACAGGAAGAAAATATTCTATCCAATCCAACTATTATCTGACAAGTCAGGCAGTAAGTTAATACTTCAATGCCTTTAAAAGAGGCTGATTTCATTTTAAAACTGTCCTTCATGTCAATGAATGATGTTACTAAAATAATGAGAAATTACAGAAAGATTTTTGTTGGACTATTCACTACTGAAATCAATATATAGACTCAATATAATGTTTTTTAATCGGTTATGATAAAAACCAGACAGTAATATCCTGTCTCCATGGTGATTCTCAAAACTATGCAATGGTCAACTACAACAATTCTTTATAGATGAAGAGAATAATGAAATACACAAGGTTTCCTTTGTGTCTTCTATACATGCATTTAGTTTGTTTCTTATCTTTTCTGAAATAAATTTTAAAGAATTAATATAACATCAGAGTTCTGAGTCAGTCCTTATGGCTCATGCCCCATAATCCCAGCATCTGAGAGCCCTGCCTGGGCAGGAGGGTCATGAAATCAAGGCCAGTCTGGGCTTCTTAGGGAGACCCTGTCTCTAAAAAACCAGCTAAATAAAAATATGTGATTTTCCATTAATTTTGTTGACTGAAGAGGTTTCTAATAATAAGTTCTGACTCTTACCCTGATCTTATAAAAGAAAAAAAAAAAGAACAACTTTTACTTTTGAAAACTTAGCAACCAGCAAACAACTGGAATAGTATTTCTTGTTACTATGAAGAAATTATTAAATATTTTGTAACATAAGACTATTAGCAAAATTAGAATATATATTTTATTATTTGTTAAAGGGGGATTTGTCTTCTCAAAAAATGTTAGATTTCACAGTACATAAACATTTTAGCTTGTAATTTTTGAGTTGGTTTTAGTGGTGCACACCTATAATCCTAGCTCTTGAGACCCTGAAACTAGGATATTACCATGAGTTTGAGGCCAGCCTAGGCTACATAGTGAGTTCCAGGACAGCTGCCCAGGACCCTTTCTTTAAAAGCCCAAATCAAGTAAGCAAGAAAACAATCTTCAAAAATGACTGGTCATATAAAGCATGGCACTGAGTTGTAGGAATCAACAATATGAACTTATTTCAACGGTTCTTCTTATTCCAGCTACCCACAAGCTCTAGAGAGGACTTTTACCATTGTCAACCACAGCAATACCTTTAGAGTGTTGTTCATAGAGAACATTGCTCAGCACCACCACTTCAGCAGAGCAGGCACACCTGGTGCTGATCAGTGCAGCCTGCTTGGTGATGGTGGCCCCTGGGGTCTTCCCCCCAAATCTATAACCACAGACAAAGGCCTGTGAGAGGACACTTGACAAAACGCCTAGCCAGTACTGCTCTAGTTTGGGAAGGTCATAAAACAAAAGAATTTTAAGGAAACATCACAGCCAAAAATAGACCAAGGAGACAGGATGGGGAATGCAATGTGGCACTCTGGATGCAGTCCAGACTGATACCTATTAAAAGCTGAGAAAATCTGAATAAAACATGACCCATGACTAAGATGGGAACATGAATTGTTTTGTTAATTGTGATGAAGATGCCATCGCAGTGCAAGATGTCACCAGCAGAGCTCCTACAGGGAGAGGGTGAGGGAAATGGCAGCCCTCTGCCAATGTCTGTCCACTGTTTCCATAACTGTAGTTGTTCAGACATTTCAAAGTGTATTTGTTAAACACCTCGAAGGGAAGTATCTTGGATGGATAAGGTAAACATTTCAAGTATATAAGAATGTGGCTTTGATTTGGGGCATTTCTTGAAGGTTCCCTCTTTGTCTCACTTTCAGAACTAAACTTCCATTGCAAATGGGGTGGAGAGAAAAGAGCCAAAATCATTAAACAAAACTATTGTTTTCCTTTCTACAGTATTCTATTCAGTGTCTGAATTTAGAACATCACAAATGACAAAAATAGACCATTTCTCCTTAAGCAAAATCCATAGGAAAGAAGGAAATATGTGAGGTCTCGGGATTTTAAGTTAGTTAGTTTTAAGAAAACTCTCGTCTAAATAATATGGTGGTATAATTTTATGTAATATGCTAAAGGTTTTACAGCACACTTGGATATACAATAGTAGGACTTGGAGTGAGGGATGTCTGTGCCTTTCTCAGATGCAGTATCAAAAGGGTGATATGGTGATATAAATGCTCATAAGTTCTCAGCTACATCACCTTAAAAATAATTGACCTGAAGCTGGCAAGCTCCTTTAGAAATGCCTTTGCAATGTCCTCAGCTTGCAAGTCATCCTGTGCTGATGGGCACCTGGTTGGAAGGCTCCCGGGATGGCGGGCGCTGCAGCCCAAGCTGAGGATGGAGACAAGTGGGGTCATCAGGCAAGAAAATCAGCAGGGATGCTGACTAGATGCATCTGTTGGTGTTGAAGGAGGGCCTGAAAAGGGAGGGCCGAAGGAGGAGGGAGGGAGAGATGGAACACAGCAAGAAGATGGGAAACAATGAGGTGCTGCTTGATTGGTTTTTTAAGAAGATGAGGAAAGGCAAAGCCAGCATGGAAGGATCTGCATACTGGTGGTGAGTGGAAAAGTCACAAGATGGGGGGCATTTTCAGACCTAGTCGAAGTGCTCCTGCTGACCACAGCCACTCTTGTGTACGCTTGTCTTATTTTGTCATCTTGTCTCGTCAACAGTCCCTGGTTCATGGGAGCTGGTAAATAAGATCTGTTGAGTAGATACAGGCACTTGTGAATTTAGATTGCAAAGTACATTCAGTGAACTGTGGGTCCAAGCAGCCGTGAAGACGGGAGTATGACCAGCCATGCTTCTGTTTGTTTTGTTGTTGTTGTTTTAAGGCAAGGTCTCTCTGTGTAGCCCTGTCTGTCCTGGAGCTCACCATGTAGTCCAGGCTGGCCTGGAACTCACAGAGATCTGCCTGCCTCTGCCTCCTGAGTGCTGGGATTAAAGGTATGAACCACCACACCTGGCTGGCGGGCCAGTCTTAATTGCATCAATTCCACAAACATTTTAATTACATTTACTTTGCATAGAAATACTTCCTTGAACTCTTTTGAAGAGCATGTTTAAAAAATAGGTCATGCTCGGTGGTGGCGCACTCCTTTAATCCCAGCATTCTGGAGGCAGAGGCAGGGGGGTCTCTGTGAGCTCAAGGCCAGCCTGATCTACAGAGTGAGTTCCAGGACAGCCAGAGCTATTACACAGAGAAATTCTGTTTCAAAAAACAAACAAACAAACAAAAAGTTAATTGTACAACTGTGAATCCTTTGGGCACACACATAATAACTCACTGATACTGACTCTGCTAAGAAAATCAGGGTCCAGGTGTTTTCTTCTCCTATACTAGAGCACCTTTGCTGAGATGTGTATGTTCCCAGAGAGATGAGTATCCAAAGATGCTGGCACAGCAGGCCCCATGTGATGGTCAAAGCCACACACACGTCCGGCACAAGGACCCCCCTTTTGTGGAAAGCTGTGAAGCAAGGCCAAGGATACAGCGACTGTGTGGCCTGGACCCTTCTCACTTCCCTCCTGGAGATGATCAAGTCTCATAACATTATAACTTCTTTTTAAAGCACTTTAGTCATACTGGCATCTCTCTTTGTCGATTTTTCTCAGGAGAGTCTGAGGAGTAACGTGAAGAATAGATAACAAAGCTCTCGCCAGACAATCTTTTGGAAAGATATCAACTTCCATATCTCAAGCCCTTCCAGTTCTATACCACTACACCCCAAATTTCTTGCTAATACTTTCAAAGTTAGTTTCCCATCCTAATGCCCTTTCACTAGGAAGAAATGGCAAAACCACACCAAGAAAAACCTATCTCTGAGAAGCTCTCACAGAGCAATTGAAAATGATGAATCTCCATCTCAAGTATCATTTCCAAAGTTGCGCATAGACTCAGGCCAGCAGTCACAACACAGAGAAATGAAGAAGGTTGCACTGAGATCCCCATTGGTGACTAACGTTGCTCATGATTGATTTACAACCCAATGTCCAGCCACACAAGCATCACTGAGATGATTCCTTTATAAGAAGTGTCCATGTTTATGTGTCAGTGTTTTTCTCTCATCTACACCCTGATGTGACTCAGTATAGTGCCAAGAACAATTCTATCCACTGTTGAAACAAGGAAGGAAGGAAGGAAGGAAGGAAGGAAGGAGGGAGGGAGGGAGGGAGGGAGGGAGGGAGGGAAGGAAGGAAGGAAAGAAGGAAGGAAGGAAGGAAGGAAGGAAGGAAGGAAGGAAGGAAAGAAGGAAGGAAGAGGAAGAAGGAAGGAAGAAGGAAGGAAAGGAAGGAAAGAAGGAAGGAGGAAGGAAGGGGAAAGGGGAGGGAGGGAGGGAGGAACTCAAAATCTCTGATACAATTTATGTTTTTGAAAAATAAACAGAGCTCCTTGGTGATAATTTTGCTTCTTCCAATAAGGATATTTTAAGGTACCTTCACACAGTAGATGCTTCCCACTTGAAGCCTCGTTAATAAAACCACTTCCCCCTGAACTGAATACCTTCTGTCCACTGACTGCTTGGGACATGTTGATGCTTTCTTTGTCATAAACCAGGAGAGGACGCTGTTACAGGAGAGAAAAATGAAGGCCCCAGGTTGATGTAATTAACCCCAAACCACGGCAACTGCTGGAGTCTCTAAGCAGGGTCTCCCAGTGGTCAGAGGGCATGTTTACTGGCCTCTGCCCGCTGTAGCCCATCTCAACCTCTTGCAGGAGCTGGAGCATGAAGGACACGATACAAGCCCAGCCAAACAGGCTGAGGGTGAGGGTGTCTGGCACTGGCGTCTACCGCCTGCCATGGCCACGATTTGGCTCCACAACCCTCGGCACACCTCACACTATGCTTCCAACTAGGACCTCCTCTTGGGGAATTATTCCATTGGCCATCCTGATAGATTGCCCCAAGAACCTTTCACTGTCATTTTCTAACACTATCTAGTCTGAGTAGTGTCTTACTCTTTGTCCAATTTCCCTGCCCTCTCTCCAGCTCATTCCCCAAGTATTGGCCATGTGAGAGTTCACATTGAAGTACCAGCTCCTCAGATCTCTGTTGTCAAAGGCCAACACTGGGAAGAAAAAAAAAACCAAACCATTGTGGCTCTTGTTTCCCATTGTGGACTAGAGGACCGTTTAGGAGGGACCTCCTGTAGAACACTAATTGTGAACACGATTGCTCAGCTCAGATGCAGGCTCTGATGCTGGGGACTTCGAGACACATAACAACCTGGGAGGCACATCAGCAACCCCAGACAGCCATTTTACAGAGCTTAGTCATTTACGACAGCCATTTGCAGAGTCCTAGTCACATCAGTGTGACTGTTGAGATGGTTCGTATAGGACAGAACATTACCTAATTTCCTCAAATAACTGAGGCGTTGTGGAAGACATGTGCCCAAATAAGGGCAAATGGGAATTCACAAATAGTCAGAGCTGTTCAACTTCCTAGAAATGCAAATGTAGTTCCCAAATAGGAAAACAGTCCATGCTTCCAGGAAGATCCAGTGAGCCTTATTGGAGGCCCCGAAGAGGATGACTCATTCCCTCCCTTACCCTCACTACACTCTGGCTTCTTTTGGCCTGCTGCTAGCAGGTAACTGCTGTTTTCCCTTGTCCTCCTCAGCATGGATTTTGTCCTTTGCTAATTCACAACTTTTTTCTTTTTGAGACAGGGTCTGATTCTGTAATCCTGGCTGCACCTGTGTAGACCAGGCTGGCCTCAAACTCACTGAGATCCTCCTGCATCTGCCTCCCGAGTGCTGGGATTAAAGGTGTGCGGCATTACGCCTGCAGTTTTTCTCATTTGCAATCTCTACTTTTTCAGGATTTCAGCCTACATCGAGCTGTGCTGTCCCAAAACCTCAGTGTGTGAGTTTTTAATCATCTGTTCTAGATGCTAATGAACACATGCTAATATTTCTACCTCAAACACCATAAGAAGAGAAGTTACCTGAAACAGTTAATTGTCTTTCTTGTTGAAGTACAGCCTGTTCCAGGCTTTAGCCCAAAGTATTGTCAGTTTTGGCGATAGAAATCAATTTGCCTGGTATGTTTTAATGATCAGAGATGTAGATAAATAAATAGAAACAAAGAGAAGCCAGATTCACATCCGTGAATTAGCAGAGAGGGGAGTCTCCTGCCGTCACAGTAGTAGGAGCTGTGACTTGGAACTGCTCCCTGGACACTAGAACCACAGGTCACTAACCATCCCCTTGCCCTGGTTGGTGCTGGAATCCTACACTGGTTTAATTACCACCAGAGGGAGCTCGATCTAGCAGCCCCCTGCATCACCACCTCCCAGTTCCAGGGCTAAGGAATATACATTAGACTGACCAACACTAGGTCACAGGCTCTCATCCCAGATATTACATGTTGAGTGGGCGAAACAGTGCATGGCCTCTTAGACTTCATCACTGAGACATGGGTTCCACTTGCCACTGAGTCTCAAGTAGTGGAGTTGTAGCAGGAGGGCAAAGCTACAAAAAATGGAGATGTCATTTACAGTAACTCAGATAGGACTGTCCTTCTGTTACAGGCCCATCCCGAGCCAGCTGGCTTTCTCAGGAAGAAGGATGTGGCAGCTCACTTAGAGGGGACCGTGGATAGGGAGGACATCTTGGCTGGCCAAGACAAGACAGTGTCACAACCAAAACTGTACAGGGATTCTTTCACATGTACCATGAAACATGCATAAAAAGGTCATTCAAAGCATGTATTTATGGCATGTCTGCCCTTCCGGCTAGTGTATATGAATTCTAGGGCATGTGCTTTGTCTCCTTGATTCTTATATCCTTAATTCCTGGAGGATAGCAGATGCTCCAAAAACACCTCTTGGATTTAACAGAACTCGTAGAGCAGGAATTTTTCTATAACATCAGACACCACAAATTTCTCCATGCTTTGAGGAATATCATGATTTAAACAACAGAAAAGACACATTGACACATCATAAAAATTATTATGATCTATAATTTTCTTATAGTTATGGTTCCTCAACATTCTTTCAGAGAGCACCGGTTTCTGAACTTGGGGTAGGTGAGACAATTGCTTGAAGACTGAAGGGTGGAAGCAGGAAAGGGAAGGTAGATGTGGGGGAGGTGCATCAAACGGGGGACAGAGTCAGAACACGACAGGACATGTAAGAGTCTGACAGCCTAGAAGAATATTAGTGAATAGACAAAGGAATTTTGAATGTTGCTTTAATGGTCGTAAGGAAGAAAAGGTAAAATTTTTTCAAAGCTTTTATTTTACATATATGAGTGTTTTGTCTGCACATACATGTGTGTACTACATGTGTGCAGTCCCCATAGAGGCTGGAAGAGAGGGCATCAAATCCCCTGAAGTTACAGATCGGGGTGCTGGGAACTGAACCCAGGTCCTCTGCAAGAGCAGCCAATGCTCTTAACCATTGAGCCATTTCCCTAGCCCCAGAGATAATATTTTAAGTGTGCACTATAGCTGACCTGTAGCTAAGATGACCAGGTACATAGGTTTTGCAAGTGTGTACATTAAACATCCCTGGCCACAATTTTATAAAATAGACACTGCTCTATCCAGTTTGTAGATCAAGAAATGAGACTCCAAGAGTTTATATAATTGAGTTACATCACCATCACACACATACTAAGTGTCAGTGTCAGATTTGAATGATTCTCTATTATTCCAAATTCCACATGTTTTCAATAACCATTTCTCCCCAAATAACACTAAATTGGGTGAAGGGCTAGCCCTCAAGCTCACCAGAAGCTATGTCTCCAGAGTCTGCATGTGAATACCCTTCAGGTTCTGCCTTGCCAGTATCCAAAGAGGACACCTGTAAGTAAACTTGATGATTAATATTTCCTAGATATTTGTACATGAGAGAAGAAGAGGAGGAGGAGGAGGAAGAGGAAGAGGAAGAAGAGGAGGAGGAGCATTGATTTCCATATCAGCCATCTACCAAGTTCTTCACTGCTGTAGGAGGCAATAGGGGAGTTTCATATCATTTAAAATAGAGGGTACAATTATTAATCCATTTTAATTCAAATAAAGGGGGTAATGAAGAGTTATACACAACTGAACAAATACAAAGACCCCCAAACCCACTGACGTGTGTTCTCTAGGCCATGTTTGAGTACCCTTCTTTTCTTGTGTACTGTTAGCAAATTGGCTTCGATAATGAGCTGAAAGTCTAACATCACTAGAATTTGCCTGATGTCAAACTGGGAAGGCAAGAAGTCCTAGCCCTGAAGCAAAGACCTTGGATAATCACTAACCATCTATAATGCAATGAGTGGTCTTGCCCCAAAAGATATGTTTAACTAGAACCTATGAATGTGTGCTTGGGAGACATCTGAAGGTCTAGTTAAGACTCTCAAATGTTTTGCTAGACTGAGGTGGAACTTGGAACTAATAAAACTCAGAAGAGAAGAAACACATAGAGAAGATGAAGATGGGAGGCAACCAGGGTGCAATCCATCTGCCTACAAGCTGAGAGCCACAAGGGTAGCCAGAATCTAGGGGAAAAATGCTGTGGGAAAAACATTTGATCATAAAAGATGTTGAGTTAAACCAATATGTATATATTAAAGATATCTTGACTTTAAAATTTGGATATAAGGATGTGTTACTTTGGAAAGGAGATTCTGTTTTTGTCTCTACAGAAAGCCAGAGGCTATGGATTTGTTCCAGATTAAGATACATCAGGTTTGACCAGCCAAGACCCCCTGAAGGTCTCTGATGACACCATGGCCCAGATGATTCAACATCCAGAATTGTTTCAAGGCAACTGGCTCAGACGATACAGCCTCACGGACTACTCCATGATCCTTAAATATTCTTTGCGTCCCCATAAGATACAGCGCCCCCTCCAGCAGGAAGTAGTTAAGAGAAGCTACGCCCAAATTCCCAAATATACCAAGCTGGCTTTGGAGATGTGTAAAAGTTAAAACCTTCCTTTTTAAAAAAAAGAAAAGGGGAAGTGCTGTGGGATGATCTGTATGTCCTGTGGGAGCCCTTCTTGGGTTCTTTGTGGCGTTACCCAGCAGGTCCGTATAGAGGATGATTAGGACCATGGGCCTGAGTGCAGGTGTTTGAGATGGTCTGCACTTGGCTGTGCTGGGGGATGGTCTGTATGTCAAGTTGTTCTGATTGGTTAATAAATAAAACCTGATCGGCCGTGGCTAGGCAGGAAAGATAGGCGGGACTAGCAGAGAGGAAAATAAAAGGACAGAGGCAGAAGGAGATGCTGCAGCCGCCGCAATGACCAGAGACACTGCAGCCGCCGCCATGACCAGCAGCCTGTGAAGACGCCGATAAGCCACCAGCCACGTGGCGAGGTATAGATTTGTAGAAATGGATTAATTTAAGATAAAGAACAGTTAGCAAGAAGCTGCCACGGCATACAGTTGAAAGCAAAATAAGTCTCTGTGTTTACTTGGTTGGGTCTGAGCGGCTGTGGGACTGCGGGTGCAGAGATTTGTCCTGACAGTGGGCAAGGCAGGAAAACTTTAAAGCTACAGAAAAAGCATGCAACAATTTCTCTCAGAGCTTCCAAAGGGACCAAGTGACAATTTAATGTCTCCTTGTTTAAAGCCATCATGAGAAAAGAAGCCAGCTTATGCCAGTCTAGCAGGGGTGGGGGGGATGGGGGAGCCCAGGCAGCAACCAGCCCTCCCCCACCTCTCTCTGAAACTCATAGGGGCTCTTCAGGATTCTCAATGGAGGCCCTGAACTAGAACCACATGGAGTGTGGAAGCAGACTATGGGGCTAGGACTAGAGATTTTAGACACAGATGTTTGAGAACAACTGTCCTGAAGGCTGACAGGCTTAACTCTCCTCTCTGAGCTCTCAGAGTTTGCTAAGTAAAAGTCAACTGGCCATGACATGATTTTAGGAGGCATAGAGAACTTCTCTTTCAATGATAAAACACTCCTGTATATAACAACCCAGTGTAATGAATATGATTGCTCAGGAAGAGGATTAGCGAAAATGCAAGGTAGAATTTACTAAATTGTGAGTAGGAGGCAGTTCTAGTCTGCTTCTCTGCTGCTGTGACAGACATCATGACCATCATGACTAGGGGAGAAAGGGATTTATTTGACTTACAGGTTACAGTCTATCATGAAGGGAAGTCAGGGCAGGAACTCAGACAAGAACCTGGAGGCTGACCTGAAGCAGAGACCATGGAGGAACACTGGTTATTGGCTTGCTCAGCCTATCCTCTTATATAACCCAGGATCGCCTGTGGTGATATTTTATTTGTGCTGAAATGTGATTTTATTTGTATGTTAATAAATAAAGTTTGCCTGGAGATCAGAGGTCATAGCCAGTCAGGCGGTGTGGTATTGTATTCCCCCAAATATTGTGCATTCTAATAAATTTATCTGGGATCAGAGACAGAGCAGCCACAATATTAAACATAAAGGATAGGCAGTGGTAGCACATGCCTTTAATCCTAGCATTCCAGAGGCAGAAATCCATGAGTTCAAGGATGCAGCCAAACATGGTGACTCATGCCTTTAATCCCAGGGAGTGATGGTAGAAAGCAGAAAGATATATAAGGCATGAGGACCAGAAACTAGAAGCATTTGGCTGGTTAAGCTTTTAGCTGGTTAAGCTTCAGGCTTTCGAGGAGCAGTTCAGCTGAGAGTCATTGGGATGAGAACACAGAAGCATCCAGTCTAAGGAAACAAGACCAGCTGAGAAGCTGGCTAGGTGAGGTTAGCTGTGGCTTGTTCTGTCTCTCTAATCTTCCAGAATTCACCCCAATAACTGGCCACAGGTTTGATTTTATTAATAAGACTCTTTAAGATTCCTGCTACAAGGCAGTGGTGGCACACACCCTTAATCCGATCACATGGCAGGCAGAGTTTCTGTGTGTTCAAGGACACAGCCAAGCATGGTGACACGAGCCTTTAATCCCAGTACCAACCATAGAGACCTGGAGGTCTGTATAGACAGGCAGTGATGAGGAAGCCATATGGTTGGGTTTAGAGCCAATGACAAGGCAGAACAGAAAGACAATAAAAACACAAGTCAAAAGGAAGAAGCTCTCTCTGGGGAAGTGACGGCGGCGAGATGGTAAGATGACGTAGTCATGCTCTTTGCCAGTTCTCTGGTCTCTTTGGCTATTACCTCTGTATTTGGCTCTGTGCATCTTATTTACTAAGACTGTTTAGAATTTCATCTACAATCGCCTGCTCAGGGGTGGCACTGCCTGCTGTGGGCTGGGTCCTTTCACATCAACAGTTAATTTGGAGCACAAATGTTGGGAGAGAAGCCTCCTTGAACTTGCCCGCTTGACAACACTGCTCATTAAGCCCTCCTGCATTTTTATTTTGTTTTAAATGAGATGAAGTCTCAGATAGACAAAATTGGCTAGGTAGCTAAAGCCAGCCTTGGACTTCTGATCCTCTGCCTCCACCTTTGGAGTGTTAAGAGCACATAGACATGTACCACCATGCCGAATTTGCATGGTGCTAGGAATGAAATCCAGAATCTTCTCTACCTAGTCAAGCACTCTGCCAACTGAGCTATATATCCAGCCCCACTCTTGCATTTTAGATGAGGCACATGCAGACCCACGTAGAAAAGTCTCACAAGCCCTGGATAAGAAAGAGAAGAAATACAGCATGGTCTTTACTCACAATGGTACCTCAGAGTTTAGCTCCCTGCCTGTCTCTACCTGGAAAATCAATGAACACAGACAGAAATAGTGTGGTCCAGGAGCTGGGCACTGTTGAACAGCGGGGTGCGCACGTGGGCATAGAGACTTCGGCATCCCGATACTCTGTTGACTGCTTTCCAGCCAAAGAAAAATGGGTCTCAAGGTGGAAATCCATCTGACCACATAGACCAGCCAATTGGGTCCTTGAATGGCTGAGTAAAAGGAACCCAGCTGAAATATCTAAAGAAGCCCAGGTGTGGAAGGCTCCCGTTCCCGAATTCCTTTACATGACTGTGACAGTTGTTGGTGGAGACTTTTATGATTATCTGTGACTAGCAGTCATAGAAACCATGGTCCTATTCATTCATTTGATGGCTTCTCAGAGGACTGAGAGGGCGTTAAGGAGAAAGGCTGAACTGGGGGAGGGGTGTCGAAGGTGAAATTCGTCATAGGAGGAGGCGATGTCCCCACGCAGCTCGCCTTTTGGGAGTAGGGGCTACACAGGACTCATAAAGACGTAAAAAGGAGAAACTTTGGAAGGAAGGGGATGCTCTCCCCTGCGCCTAAAAGAAATCTCAGCCCCACCACATACCCCCACAAAAGTTCACCGCACCACACCTGCCTTCCCCAGATGGGGCTCCCCGCGCCAACGCCTCCACATCTTCCAACCACGGTGTAAGCTCCTCCCTCGTCAGAGCTTGGCGCTGTCCTAGCGCTTGAGCGCCCCGGCGGGCAGCTGGGAGTGGGCCCGGCTCTCAGCCATTGGTCGCGCGGCCCCTGAGGGCGGAGGGACGCTGTAGAGCCCTGGCACAGTCAGCCGGGTGCCCACTCCCACTGCGCCCGCCGCCCGTGCGCTCTGATCGCACACCGCGTCCCTCGCGGTGCATTCCCTGGGACCGCTGTGCAGGCGCGCATCGCCAAGGCAGGGCCGCCGCCCCACCCCAACGCCAGAGTCCAGATCCGCATGTCAGTGAGCCCGGGCACAGGAGTGGGGAACTGAGACGTATGGGGTGAGGAGCAAAGGCAGAGGGCTCGCCCCCAGAGAGGGTCGCCGGACGCCCCGCCTAGGGCGGCAGTGGGATCCCTTAGCTTCAGGATTCTTCATCCCGGACTCTCCTGGACTACCTCCTTGCTGTGGAACACCTCCGAGAATCTTTCCTTCTCGTAGCTGGACGCATCCGTAGGGTCCTGAAACAGGCCCTGCAGCCCAGCTCTCAGGGTCTTAGGGACACTTAGCGAGCTACAACTGGATCCACCTGGGGCCCGGCAGGCAATGCCCTTGACCCCGGGATAATCTGCCCGGTTTCCTGCACAAGGAGTCAGGAAAGTCTGCCCTCCAGTCTGCCGCTGCTAAGGTTGATTCCCCTGCCGACAGTGTACACTTCGTAAAACGTTTCTGGTGCCTTTTGTGTGTGTGTTGCGGTGTGTGAGAGCTTTTCTTTATTTCTAGGGTCATCTGTTCCTTTCTGGGGAGTCGCTACGCGCACCTTGACGGCTGGCATTGCTCTGTGCTGTATTCCCTTGAGTCGTCTCTCTTGTCTTCGGGTGGCTGCAAATCCGGATAAGTTTTTCCCAGCGCTAAACACTTGGGTTCCCGGGCGGAGCTTTCTTCTGGGTAAGTAACGCACCCTCAATCCTTCGCTTTCCCAGGATGCGAGACTGCCTGCAGCCCTGTGCCTCCCAGGCGAGAGAAAGGTTCTCGCATTATGGGCAAATGTTTGAATCCCCGTTAAGACGGAATAATAAGCAATGTGCCTCCTCCTGGGAACAGAGAGACACGTTCATTCTCAGGAACGTCTTGTTGAGACCAGGACTATGCCTGTGAGCTTTGCGTGGCCAGATGTCTGGTCCCGCGGGCTCACTCGGATTTGGCGTCAGGTTCCAAAGACTGGGTCTGTTTCTTAATGCCCTTCATTTTCTCTGCCGGTTTATTTTCCTGGGGAGAACGTTGTGCTGAAGCACTTCAATTCGGTGGGTCTTGTTTAGAGGCTAGATGGTTAGAGAAGGTAAAAGCCATCGTATTGGACAAGGCTCCCCTTGCAGGTACCCAGAGCAGGAGAATAGGCAGCCACCGACCGACTCTGTCCTGAGTTCCACCCAGGAATCCCTCCAAAGGATGTTTATTCTAGGGTGCTTTTCGCTTTCTATTCCTCTGATTCATTGTTCAGACAACGGAAAAGAGGCAAGATTGTTGTCTTTTCTTAAACTATTTGCTGTTTGTGCTATCCTGCCGCCCAATATTAAAGAGTATACGTAATTGTCTTAGTTGGCCAACTAGACTATAAATAAGATTACTTTGTGATCTAGCCCATGGTAGGTCTTAAATATCGGGCTGTAGCTGAATGTGCTTCGTTTTTGCTGGAAAAGCTTCTTGCTCCCACCTACCACATACACACAATGTGCAGCCTTTAGCAAAAGAAAGTTGAGGTGCTTGTGGGTCAAGTTGCCTGGTGGGACTACAACCTGATCACCTTGAAATGCTGGGCAAAGTGGAGACAGAGGAAGGCTTGCTGGCTCCACTGATACTCTGGGGCCACTGAGCTCCAGGAAGTGGGTAGGGTATTCCATTTTGTATTCTGATTTTGGGGGCGGGGGACTTATTTCTCATCTTTATTCCCCTTCAAAATGCAAAGTGCTTTGAAAAGCAGCTCAGAGCACATTTGTGGCTGTCACTGAAGAAGCTTGGTCTAAGGTAAGATGGATTCTGCTCCCCTTTGCTCTTGGTCAGTTTAGCTTACCACGTTTACTAGATGTTTGTGAGATGCACAAGTGTGTCTGATGTTGAGATAACAGCCATGCTCTTGTGCATGCCACCAGTGGATTCTTCCACAGGCTTTCTGACTTCTTCTTCCTGTCTTCCTTTATCCTACTTAATGAGAGAGATGAGCGATGGCAGGATGATTTGTCACCATGATTAATTGCATGAGTGAGGCACTGAGTAACCTTGGGGTTATCATTCATTATAAGGGTGAAAGATGAGCATCCATCTCAGGTAAAAGTTCTCTCATTCATCCTCTGTTTCCAGCAGGATCAATTTGGAGTTCATTTGATAATAGTTCTATACTCACTCTTCCCTGCACTTACATTTTACTATTCTTATTTTATATAGTGATTTTTACATTTAATGTATTATCAGAAAGAAATGGCAAGAGTGGATCATATTGTATTACACATTACTATATTAATGTAAGGTATCATAGACCCAAATTTTGTTAACTTTTATCATTACTCATAATGAAAGCTAAAGGAAAAATAACAGAGCCTTTTGGTTAGTTCATAGACTAGAAAATTCAACAAAGGTGCTCAAGCTGTAAGTACATGAATAGGCAGGACTCCTCTCAGACAATATGTGCTTGTAAAGGACCCAGAGAGGCTTAGGTGAAGTCCTGGACAAGCATATATGGCACGTCCTTAATTTAAATTCAAGAAGTGTATCTGGGCATTCACTGGCCATTCTGGGATGGCATGGTGCAGAGCCAAAGTCTGTGGTCCTAAGTTCTGATTCTAATTTTTGAGATGTGACCACAGCATACAGCATTCTGAGGCCAACTGTCTCCTGACACCAGAATTTCTTCTTCAAGCGTTCCCTAGGGATGTGACCATGCTCATGGTCACAATTTGAATCCAGTTTATCATTTAACCAAGTTTGGCAGTGAGACGTGAGAGAGAGAAAGAGAGATTGACCAGTTTCTAACATTCAAGAAACCATATCTACATTAACAGCATCTCTGGTTTGAAATGGTACAGACCAGCCCAAAACAGTATGAGTATGGCAGAGCTCTGAATTCTTATCAAGAACTGAACATGTCATTATGCCATTGACAGACCCAAGGTCTTAACTGTGAATTTCCTGTCTATTGTCTCACATTAAGATATAAATTCAGTCTAGGTTAAAGTATGATTGTAGAGATAGTTGTTTGATATTGATAGTTTTGTAAACAATAATGAAAGGTTCTGATAAATATCAGCCTATGATAACTACTACAGAGATCACTCAAAGAAAGTAAGAGACTGAGTTCAGCTTCTGATGGGAAACAAAAGAAGAAGTAGCTATAATCCCTAATTTTAAATTCAGAAATACAGGATGATGCCCACAGTAGACCACTAACTCTGTTATATTCACATTGTGAGCTACTCTTCCATTTACTTTACAAGCATACTCTTCCATTTCTTCCTTAGCTATTATCAATGATTAACCAGATACAATCTCAGATTTGTTAGTCACTAACAAAACACCCACAATTGGTCATGAGGATGTATGTGCAGATCTTACTCTGTATCTCAAAGCTTGATTTTTTTTGCTACAAATAAATTATTTATAAAACATAGGGAAAGTTCATGCATATTCTGAGTACTTACCATTCTGAGTAACTATGATTTTATACAGGATCACTTATTCATTCAGTAAATATTCTTTTGCTTGTAAAAAATAGAATATGGGCTGTCTCTCCAAGAAGCTTCAAGTTTCTTTCTTATTTCATTCATTCATGCAACTGTCTAGCAAATATTCATTGATCATGCACAGGTATGCTTTGTGGGTAGCAAGGTAAGTAAAATATTGGTCCTTTCATTTGGGGGTTTACAGTCCATTAAAATCCTAGCACAAACATGGTATACTGAAATACATAAATGTTTATGGGGAGAATGTAGAACATAGCTTGAGAATACAGAGGAGGAAGCCAAAAATTTGCATGGAGAAAGTAGGTGGAGATTATGAGATTAAATGTTAAGTGCTGAAAAATTAATTGGGAAATTCTGAGCAGTTTGGTATGCCTGGAACATCTTTCTTAGATGTAATGGAGGTAATTATATTGGAAAAGGAGCCTAGGACATATACTACAAGACATATAATATAGGACAAATTATGTCTTTTTAGATTTCTTAGTCAAGGTGGTGTATAAAACATGTGCACAAGGAAATAGTCTTTTCCAGACACAGCAGGGGAGACACACATGACCTCACAGACACTGTGACAGCATTCACAAGGCCTGCACAGCTCAGGCCAGACAAAATCACAGCACAAACATGGGATGTGGGCACGAAGTCCCACCCCTCGCCATGAAGTATTTGCAAAGAATAGCTTCTGGGAGAGGGAAAATCCATTTTCTTCAACTCAGTGACACTGGGCATCTCAACCACACGCCAGGGCAGACCCCATGGCTGGGAGCATTTGGCCAAGACAAAACAAACTCTGTATTGTTTAGTGTTTTTTTTTTTTAATTTAATTCTTTTAAAGAGAAAGAATATAATGTGGGATGAGCTGTGGAGGTGGACCTGGGAGGAGTTAGGGGATGGGAAAGAATATAATAAAAATATACTGTATGAAATTATCAAAGAATAAATAAGAAAGGAAAATAAATGTGCACCGACTGTATGCACATGATACTTTATCCTTTCCTGTGTGTATTACATAATTAATTACTTTTATTGAATGAATATTGAAAAGTATTGCTTTTCTGAAGCAAAAGCAGTAGTCTTCACCCTAATTTCTATGATGGGCTGCTTTTTAATGTGAAGCTACTTTTCATATCATTATCACCTGCCACCTATTCCCCTAGAAACCATTTGTCCCTGTGGAAGATTTTTCTTGTACTCTAGCACATTTCAGCTCAAGAGGGAATATATTTTTGGCTCTATTTACTTGTAGATTGTTGTACTAACTATTAATATACAAAGTCTTAGTGAACATATTATACATTCAATGTGTGTACCTGCTACTCAGATTAGGCTTCTTAGCAGTCACATTCTTTGAGACCCATGATAAAATCTACTGTCACTGTAGACTGAGATTTTGTATTAGTCATCACAAGGTGGATCACATGGCAGTAACAAAACCCACAATGAGTGTTTACCCACTGTTAATGTTAAGTGCCAATGGCATCAGCAAGGGCTAAAAGCAGTTGCTGTGGTGATTCGGGGACTCTTTCACAGTCACTGCCACAGAGAAAAGGGATATGGCAACTCTTGCTCTGGTCACATGTTTCCTGTCACGATGCATCATGGTTTCTACATTTCATTAGCTCTAAGCAGGTGATATGATGGCCACCCTACATTCAGACAGAGTGCGAACACTACAACAGACGCAGAAGGAGGAGAGCTGGAGCATTTCTTCCCTGGCGACTCCAGGTCTGAAAGGATCTCTCTCTCCCACCCTCAGCCCCCTGAAGAAAATAAATATGATGAATGTAGAACTTAAAGACACAGGGATGTAGATATGAATTCCAACTCTGCCTCTGAGTGCATGAGTGACTTGTAGCATCATTTTATAAAAGGTAAAAAGTTAATAATAACTGCCTTGAAGAGTCATAAAGATGGAAAGACACATATGAACAGTCTCCCCCTCTCTCTCCCTCTCCCTGTACTTCTCCCCCTTTCTTTCTCCCAGAACTTCCCACAGCTAGCATCCATGTGGTGCTGCTGGTTTTCCCACTGGCTTGCCTGGCTCTTCTTTCCCCTAGAGACATCCAGGGTTTCCCTCCCTTTTCCCATCACGCTCTGAAGATTGCCCTTCCGCACATCCCCTGCCTCTTTCTTCTACTTCATAGCATTCCTCTTCATGGCATACCTCTCTACATGCCAGCTCACAGCACGGAAATAAGAAAGAACAAAGAACAGATAATTGGGGTTAAATGTGTGCCTCTGACCAAGACTATTTTACAAATAGGTAAGGCAATGAGCTTGTAGAAAGGATAATTCATTAGTTCCTCTCTCACACCGTATTTGTTTATATTTTAGAAAAAATGTATAACCATTTTGCATAGGTCACCTATGGAATCATCTGTTTTCTGCAAATAATTCTCAGTTATTTTTCAATTCTGCCTTCTTAGATGTCGAAGTTGAAGTACATGTTAGGGGAACTGAGCCAGCACTTGTTTTTTGCTTCGGTATTGCATTTGGCAGAGTCTGGTCTTGAGTTATTATCTAAAATGACAACAAGCTGCCGAGGGCCCGAGTTCCTCCGACACTCTATAGATAGCCTGGCATATCTTTTATTTTGTTCAGTGGTACAGGAATATGTTGATATTCTTTGCAAGCCAGACCTTTGAGCTCACTCTGTGGGATGCAGGGGGTGGGGGTAAATACACTAAGTTCTACTACCCTGTTCTCACACAAAGGATGAGCAGAGTCTCAGAAGTCCCATATGGGAACACACTTCCCTAGTGAAAAGCACAGCATCCTGTATTCCCTGCTATTGTAGTCTACATAGGGATCCAGGTAAGAGAGTATCTGTCCCCTTGTAGGGATGGTGGCATTTGCAATCTACATCTCAAATCCAACTTGTCTAGTCTTCATCATTTCACAGTATCTTTCTGCACCCCTGTGTTATCAGTGATGAATGGAAAGCCCACTTCTCAAATCAATGCTCCCAAGTATTTAATTTACAGCAGTGTTTGGAATTGACTAAATTCAGTTCATAAATCATTTACTGGCTCCTCATTCCAAAGAATTCTGAGCCTGGACTGTAGAAGACATTGTAGGATGATGTTTGTTTGGCCTCCTACCTCTCTGGGGAACTCATCCAAACCTGGATGATCCAGGAGATGCTCACTACTTAGGGATTGTGAGAAGCATGAGTGCTTTCATCTGTGAAACTTGCTGTTTGCAGCCTGTGTGTTTTCTTTGGCTGCCTAGGTAACGGCTCTATTTCTGTCTAGTTTATCTACTACTGTTATTTCCCAGGTCTCTACTTTGAACCTGGACCTTGGTAGCAATTGTGGGCTCTCCACAAGTCTCTCAGAGTCTGCCTGCTCTGTAGGACTAGGATGCTTCCATAGTGATGTGTTTGCCTGGGTATTTAAACTATAGAAGGGATATATGTGGCTGCCTCTGAAGATGATGGATGATGACAGAGGGACATGCCTGGATTACTTGATCCAGGGGACCCACGGGACATTCATTTCAATGGATAGTAATGGCAGTGAATTCATGAGTAAGGCTCACTGGTTTCTGGTTCCCATACACAATCCTTTTTACCAGGGACCATCCTGCAATTGTTTATCGTGACCACCTGTGAGATAGGGGGACATCATGGTAGCAGCAAAGAGTTGAACTTTTTGATGCTCATTGAAGCTTCATGCTGCCACCCTTGTATTTCTCTAGAAGTGTCTAACATTTGAGCTGAACTTCAGCTTATTATTCTAAACGTATTTTCTTGAAATCTTTCCAAAAATTCATGAAAACTTGCAAGAGTCCTAACAGTGAACACCCATATATCCTTAGATTAGAGCAACTAGTTGTTAACACATTGACACATTTGTTTTACTATATTTCTATTCGTATGTACATGTGTGCACCTTTGTGTTACTTGAAGGTTTCTTGCTAATGTGGCTAGCTATTTCAATATAATATTTCCTAAGAATACTTATTTCTTACATGTCATTTGGAAATTAATTATTTATGTAATCTAACATATAGTCTTTATGTTTGAGCCATCTTATATGTTTAGTCCAGGCTGGCCTTGAACCTATGATCCTCTACAAAGTGTGGGGAATACAGATATGTTCCACTGTTTTGGATCCTTAATGTCCCTTATAACAAAGCTTTTTTTTTATTTTAATTTATCTAAGATCCATCAAGAACTCTGCATTGCATTAAGGGGGATAAGTGTTGAAATCTGGGTCTTTCTCTCATTGCTCTCAGTATTCAGATGGCATAAATCATGTCATATGACCAAAACTGAATGCTTTCAAAACTTAGCCGGTGCAAGCTAGCAATTACTAAGCATTATTCTTCTTAAATACCCACTTTTTTCTACAAAAAGCTTCATCACGCTTTGAGTGTCTGCCATTGAGGACTGAAAGAATGAGGCATTTATTTGGCAAAATTCATCTGTAAGTGTTACACTAAATACTTGGCTAATATCCAGATAATATGTGCAATTTGCATAATCAACTAAGTTCTACTTGTATCTGCATTACAAGAGATGATGGTTCATTAATTCAAGCAAATGTTATAGCTAGGTTTTAAATGTGTTTAAGTCAGAGACTCTCTGAGCTGGGATTCTTGTAGAGAAATGCAAGATACATAGCATTTATACACCATTGTGATGCTTTAATACACTGTCCGATGCTTCACTTCAAACAAACGCAGGGTATTTGTAAAGACAGAGATATGAAAAGAACCTGGTTAACTATTTTGTCAATGCTGAAGCTCTCTCTAGACAAGCTATGAAATCACCTGCTTTTCAATTTGTGCTTACGTGTATGATTTTATGGATCAATTACAGTTTTCAGTCTGCAATGTATTGTTGTGAGCGAACTTGAAAATTGGATATATTAGATAATTTGCATTCCTTTCTCTCTGTGCCTCAATTATCAAGATATTTTAAGTGGATATAAATTTGAGATCTTGGTTAGAATAAATAAACAAGTGGCCATACATTCTGTATGTTGGAAACACATACATGCTCACTTACACACACACATGTGCACGCGCGCGCGCGCGCGCACACACACACACACACACACACAAATAATAATAAATATTTATAGGACCTCATATAAACAGAAACATAATCTTTAGATATCTTATCTAGGATGTCTATGAGAAATATAGGGAAATGGAGTGAAGAATGGAAGGAAACGGGATTGAGATCACAATAAGGCATAAACTGTAAAACACATCTGTGTGTCTAAGGAGGGGTCAGTGACAGAAAGTAAAAAGGGAGGGTAGCAGGGGCAGGAAGTGAGTGGTGACAACTCACACTTTCTTGTTCTCCACAGCCTACAGCTGCCCCCTTCTGAGGAGTCTGCATAGACTTAGGGGGGACTTGACCAGCGACTGTGGAAGCATTAATTTCCCAAGCTCTCCCTGTTCCCTTAGAGCAGTCGAGGGGACACACAGAGGCTTCTGAAGCTGAAGGATATCTGGCATTGGTATGTAAAGAATTTAAAAGGTATTTCCATCTCAGAGATTTATGATAATTACAAACTTTATTAGAACAATTTTTTCTAGATATTACACTAGATCAGGAAATGTTCCAAGCATACTTTTACTGGAAAAACATACGTTGAGTAAAAATTATTTTACAGTTGTGGTTACCTACACAAGACCTGCACAGGCTGGGAATGCGATCTCTAGGCCTAACCCTTAACTAAGGAGCTATTGGTGGTTACTACCTGCTGACAGACAGTCATTATTCTTGGAGGATGTGGCCCCTGGTAGGTTTCCCATGATGCAGTGAGTGACCTCATACTCAAGCACTAATTAATCGGACTTAGCAGACCAGCACTAACTGAATTTCATGGGTTATCAAGAGGAAAAAGAAGACATGAAGTGGGTAGGGAGCATGTTGGTGGAAATACTGGGGGAGGTGGGGAAAGATGGGGGTGGAGAGTATATATTATTGTATACATAAATTTATCCTCGAAGAATAAAAATTACTATAAAATTATTTTAATTGAAGAGATAAAATGGAACATAATAAGAAAGAATAGAACCTCCTTTGCCTCTACCACAGCATGGCTTAATGTGAATGCTTAAAAACACATTCAGATTATATAAAAGTATGGAAGACGTTTTTGTACACTAATTCTATGGTTTAAACAATCCTAGCAATTTTAAGGATAAAAATTATTTTTTCTGAACACAACCAAAAAACTGGAAATGGTCAGAATTGGGTATGAGGAGAAAGGAGAACAGAACCCCTCATTAAAACTGGAGTAACATTTTGAAAGGCATCTTGAGTTTGACTGTTCTCCCCCAGATTTGTTACAGCTTTGCCTGTGATCAGTCATTACTTCCCTGCTGGCTCTTTCTGTAAATGATCCTGTTAGCATGGCCTTTCCTCCCCGTCCCAAAAGTGACTTCAATCCTCCACTACTTCTTAACCAGTCGTGTCTCATCTGACCTTGAAGTCACGGCTTTTGTCGTCTTGACATAGTCAGGTCACCCATGCGTGGTCGGCCCACTCACAAGTGTGGGGGTTTTCTTCTTGGCCTTTTCCCCAACACCATGGAAGAATCATAAAAATGCTATGCCTGGCACTACCTCTGTGATGGCCCTATTTTTTTTAAAAATCTAGGCAGTTGCCTAGTTAAATCACCTATCCATCTTATTCCAAGATTCTAGTATTTGGGAATGAATATTTTGCCAAGTATAAAATTTTAGGTAAAAAAGATTTAGGTATAAAATCTTTTCAGAAGCATAAATATGCTAAAAAAATTATTAGGAGTAACAGTTTAACTTTCTCCTCTAAAACACTATTATATAAATGCAAAGGACTTAAATCATTTTTGAGAATGTATAAGATAGAAAGTTAGACTATATTCCCTTTGCAATGCTTTCATGTTTTTATAACATCTCTGAGTCAATTCTGCTTTGCATATCAAAAAAGTGTATTTGTGATAGTATATCTTAAATGAATAATTAATTTCTAAAATAATTAGGATAAAATCCATTGTCTAACAAAGCAGTATTGATCTTATTTTTCATTCATTTATTTAATAACATTTATTGTTGTTGTTGTTGTTAGTGTGTGTATGTGTGTGTGTGTGTGTGTGTGTGTGTGTGTGTGTGTGTGTGTGTGTGTGGTTGTGAGTATTTGCACATGAGTGCAGTGCCTGAGGAGGCCGAAAGTGTTAGCTCCCCTGGAAATGGAGATTCAGATGGTTGTGAGCCACCTGACATGGGTGCTGGGAGCCAAATTCAGATCCTCAACAGGAGCGGTACATGCTCTTAACGGCTGAGCCATCTCTCTAGCCTCATATTTGTTTGCTTGTTCATTCATTCATTCATTCATTTCTGAGTAAACATTGGACTGAGTCTGAAAATACCTTGAGTAGATAAGAGATTTGGCTGAGAGGGAGACACTGAAGATGGATTGGATCCACAGTTGCCCTGGAACTGATTTGAAAAACAAATCACTGACATGGAGCTTTCACTTTCATGTTGCAAAAGTGCAATAAGGAAGTTTTCTGATCATTCATTTAAATTGAGAGAGCAGAGGACCATGCATTTTAACTTTCCATTATACTCTATCTAGTAGGGATCCATGAATTCCAGTGCACTGTGCAGAACTTCCAATCCTTCTGCTAAGGGGTCTTTCTAGCTCAGCGGTTCTCAACCTTCCTAATGCTGTGACCCTTTAATACAGTTCCTCATGTTGTGGTGACCCCAACCATAAATTTTTTTTCATTCTACTTCATAACTGTACTTTTGCTACTGTTATGAATCACAACATAAACACTTTTGGAGATAGAGGGTTGCCAAAGAAGTCACAACCCTCAGGTTGAGAATCACTTTTCTAGCTCACTGGCTGATAGCCTCTGGATGCAATCTATTTTCTTAGCTGGGTTTTGATTTTTATTCGACAGATACAATGAATTATGATGAGCGTTCATGCAGAATTCTGCTCTCCTAGTGTTCTGATAAGTAAGAACACTTCTCAAGTGGGAAAATAGTGGCTAGCTGAATAAGCTTTGAATAAGCATAGTTCATTAGTTATAAACCTTACTTAGATGACTGCAAGCCTAGGTTTGTGCTTACCATTGAATGCAAATAAGGATTTTCATTTGAAGAGAGTGGTGGGGAGAATTATGGTCAGCACCAGTCTTCTCTTTCATTTCACACGACCTAAGGCCAAGGCAAAGAGAAAGCATTAGAGAGAAGCTAATTACACAAAGCATGAAGGAATGGCTGAAAGGCAAGGTCTTATATAATACACCCTTCTTTCTAATAGGCCAAAGATGGCTTTGCTCAGATGGAGTAGAATCTCTTCTGGATCCTGGCAGTAGTAGTTCCTAAGTGTCCCAGAGAAAAATAACCGATACGTCACCAAAAACAATCAACTGCGTTACAGTATTTAATCTTCCATCTGTGCAGGAGTATGCCACTCATGTGAGAACCTTATCACACAGCTCTAAATTCCTAATGCCTGTGGGGGGGATCACTTTTTGGTATGGCACAGCAGGACTTGGTACTGCTGAGATGTTGACATACCTTCATTTATCTTAATAGCTAGGTGATGGTTTAAGGAGCGGCCGCAAGGATACAAAGTAGCTTGTCTCTGTTTTCCACAACAAAACTTTAAACACTTCTTACCCACATAGGAACTTGAACAATGTCTTCAGAGGCCAGCGTTCCTGTACTACAATGGAGGTTGGCCGACAGGCTGAGTTTCATAAATTGCTGTGTTAGAATTTGGGGCCTTGTCATATCTCTGCTCATGCGCCATGTCTCCTCCACATACCTCACGGTATGTGGTGTGAGAGAACTCTGAGGTGAGGACTGGCCAATTCTTCTCTTCAGAAGGGATGGAGGGATCAAAGTGCACACTACAGTTCTGTTCTTTCAAACGGTCACAGTCCCATGGGCGTGGAGGTGTATGCCAGCTCTCAGGAACTAAGGCAGGGGATTTGTAAGTTCAAAGCTAGCCTGGGCAGCAGAGTGAGACTCTATCTAAAAAGATAAAGAGAAAATTTGAACTTAGACTCTTTATAACCTCCTCATGGAAAAAAAGGATCCACTGCCTATGAGAGGCTGGGTATGGTGCCAAATTAGTAAACAAACTTGTCTTATGTGTGCTGTCTCACCAACCCCCAGATCACTGAGCTCATGGAGAGCATGGCAAGCCCCACCTCGCTCAATTTCATAGGTCACTACCTTTGGTATGGTTCTTCCCAGGACAAATTTTTATTCCAAGAAAGAAAGAGAGACTTGGCTGGCCATGAACTGTCTTGGTTGCCTCAATCAATCAATCAATCAATCAATCAATAAATAAATAAATAAATATCTGCTGTCTGAGAATGGCTCTGAAAAAAAAAATCAAAACCTTTCCCCCAAGACAGGTCATGGCCATGCATTTAAGACGAAGCCACCCTCTTCTCTGCCTTAGCCTCATCTGTGAGAAAGAGTGGGAAGAGCCATCCCGAAACACTCTCCTGTGATTTCTTTGCCACAGTGCCACCTGTCACAGCATTAAACAAGGACGGGTTTGGTGATCACCAGCATTATACACCAACCAGTGGATAAAACATTCGCCAGACAGAAAGAGCATCGGCCAGTTTTTCCAAACTCCAAGAAGGAAATGAGAATTGATGTTACCAAATTAAAATCATCTCCAGCAATGCATATCCCCAATTGTTTCAGAGTAGAACAGTCAGATCAAATTTGGACTGCTGTCATTTTGCATTAAGAGGCAATCTGGAAATGATACTCAATTTGTAAAATTAGGGAGACGGCCTTCAACGCAGAAGATATTTCACTGTGAAATTGAATACGCTTTTATTTTCTACCATTATCCGCAGGCCACATTGGAGACCCACAGCTTCTTAGTATTTTCTGTGAACTGTTCCACAGACAGCTGAGGCTTCCAGGGCAGAAGATGACCTTCGGGAAGAACAAAGGTCCTCTCGGGACAGTTACCCTGAAAAGAGAGACCTTGGTCAGAACAGCAATCTGTAGACATGTGTCAGCCTTGCCTCTGACATTCTGGTACCACAGTAACATTGCCTGGGCATCCAGCGTTAGAAAACGATACTCATCTGAGTGGCAGAAAAAACAGCTTGAGAAAGGCCAGTCAATTCTGGCTAAACTTGTGACCTTATGTTAGATCTGTGATGCTGGCAGAGACCTCAAAACACCACTTGTCTTTCTAGGCCTGTAGAAGGAACCCCCCACTTACTAATGTTTTAACTGGGAAGGTCTCCCCCTACCCCAGGGCGATTATAGGAACAGAAAAATCTTACCATAGGCCTACCTGGAGTAGTAGGAAGACAGTCACTGTGGCACAAGCAGGAAATTGATCTCTCAAGACTAGCTGTGCGTCGGGTATATGGGCACAGTCCTTTCATCCCAGCACTCATGAGGCTGAGGCAGAAGGATGAAAAGTCTGAGGCCACCCTGAGACACACAAGACCCTGCCCCCAAACAAAACAAACTCAAGCTGTAGGCTTGCTCAAGGTGGCCAGCAGCCAGGAGCTAGTGACCCAAGTCTAGTCATTTGACTTTTCCATCCACTGTTGAGGAAACCAAGAATACAACGTAAGCATAGTTCTAGTTATTTCTCTCTCACTGTCTAGCTACATGCCCTGAGTAAACCTCAGTATCTTTGCACCCCAGTTTCTCATCTGCAAAGCGGGTGCTATCCCTGTCCTACTTTCCCCAGAAAGGGTTTTGAGGAACAGAGGGTGCCCGGTCCTTATCTTCTTTGCTCATTCCAGAAGAGCAATGCAGGCCTTACTACCGGAGCAACAGAAGGATGAAGCTGGGATTTACTGTCTACCTATAACTCTGGCTCTTGTCGAATCAGCTAACGTCTGTGCATCTCCTCTTTCCCCGGCTGCACTGTGGCTGGGCCGGGACATCTGGGGTACTTCTCTGCTTTAGCCTCTCAGGCTTCTATACTAATTCCCCCTTCTTGCATCACGCTGCCTCTGAGACCCCTTAACTTCACTCCCCAGAAATGAACGTCTGGATCATGTGAGTGCTGTAAAAAGGCTGGATGTTGCCAAACCAGGGTGACACATTTGTACTCCCACTGCGATTCCTTTTATCATTTTTACTTTTTAAAGACTGTTAGGAGCCTGCAGCAGCCTAATAGAATTAAAAACACCAGGCAAAACAGAATGTGAAGTGGGAGTCTAATTATTTTAGGAACTAGTAAGACATGGTTGCTAGCCCACATCGAGGCACTCAGCAAGACTCATTACTCTGTGTAAAACTTGACAGAGACAACCCTTGCTGAGGTGTCCCCAATCCAGGGATCATCAGTCACAGCAGCAGGTGCCATCCACTTAAAGCTTCCGTCACTTAGATTTGGAGAAGAGAGTGGGGGGTGGGCGTTCTCAGATGAAATGTTGGGCAGTGTTTTAGGAGGGAAAGCCAGGGACACAATGGGTGTCACCCTGTCACCGTTTTACCACACTGAAGTAAGAGGTAGAAACTTAATAGGAAAATAGTCTCATACCAGAAGGAGCTGGGAAGAGACTCTTAAAATGGACCTGAAGAAAGTTTTAGAATTTTCTACCTGGAGATATTCTTTATTAAGGCTATGTCTCTCACAAAGTGAAGAACTTTCTTTGCACCAGAATAACAGGAAAGCACTCTATTTCCATACCCCTTAGAAACACACACACACACCACAGAGCCCATTTAATGTTTCTCTTATGTACATGTGTTTAGGGCTAAACACTTGGAATTGGACAACTCGGGGTGCTCAACCATGCAGAAGACTCATATCTCTCTCTCTCTCTCTCTCTCTCTCTCTCTCTCTCTCTCTCTCTCTCTCTCTCTCTCTCAGCAGCCATGGATTGCCTGTATCTCTTCAGCTAGGGGTGGGATCTTATGGGATTTCCTCACTCACATTGGCAAGTCAACTGGTGCCGTCATTGTGCAAGTCTTGTTCAGATGACCACATTGTTGGGATTTCGAGGGCGCAACTCCCCCGTCACACAACGAAGACACTGTCTCACAGCAAATGTTTCTACTCCCTCCTTTGCGATGTTCTTGAACCCAAAGTATAGGGGTTTCACAGTAGAAGTAACAACTACGACCATGTACACCATGACATACATGAATTCTCTGAATTTTGATAAGTTTTTGGATCTCTGTCATAGCCTCCAAACAAAATATTCTTAAGAAAACCCTATGCCTGATTCCTTGCACTATAACCACAGCTAGCATACTTCTTATCTACCTTATGAATTAATTCACTCTAAGGATTCCAGTCTCCTTCAGAGTTTCAGTCAGTTAATAGTCATGGAAGCATGATACTGAAAATGTCTTTCTGTGAAAGTTAGGGTTCAGGTGGGAGAGTAAGGAATGGTGAGTAATTTGAGTCTCACACTGAAATCTCTTGCTAGCAAACGCTATACTGTCTCCATCATTTAGAGGGAACCCGACATTAAGAAAAGAAAACACATAAGAATGAACCCTGATCGCATGGCAATAAAATTTTATTAATAAATCAAAACATTAGACAAAAGGCAAACATTGGGACCTGTGTTGGTCAAGAGTTGGCTGTATGTAGCCTGTGCAGAATGGATTTTTGTGAAGGAGGGAGTTTTGGATCTGAACTTTGGTTCCCATCTCAAAGCATCCACTTGCAGTATCTGCTATAATCACAGTGAGACACATCAAATGTATAATTTTCTTTTTTACTTCCTTTTTAGTTCCTTGGAGGAGCCTGGCACCGAGGATACTGTGAAGGGAAAGTTGAAGCTCATTTCTGCATCTCATTTATAATAAAAAGACATAAACATTATTTGTCTTTCAGGAAATTATATCATTCTTTTTCCTCCCTGGTGGGTTTAATAATTAAGCCTCACTGAAAGAAAAACTAAAAAGCTCAACAACAGATGTGTTATTTCCTGACAAGTGCACTGAGCTGTGTCTTTGTTTTTTGTTTTTTTTTTTTACAGTCTCTGTGGACAACTGATCCCTGATGCTGCCTTTGTTTAAAGACCAAGACATTTTGTTGTGCTGCTATTCCAGCCTGTGATTTCTGCTGCTGTCGTCATGAAAAAGCAAAGCCAATTTCAGCAGTCTTAAGCCCAGTGTGAAACTTTTGTGTGCATCTACTCACACCACGCCACACCTGCCATTTGTAGAGATGTCTGGGGCTGGCCCTTCCTCTGGATTTGCAGGAAGTGTGGACAATGGAACTTTTCTGGAGCTGTTCCCCACGTCGCTATCCACATCGGTAGACCCGTCCTCGGGCCACCTCTCCAATGTCTACATCTATGTGTCCATATTCCTCAGCCTCCTGGCCTTCCTGCTTCTGCTGTTAATCATTGCTCTCCAGAGGCTGAAAAATATCATCTCCTCCAGTTCCTCCTACCCGGAGTACCCAAGTGATGCTGGGAGCTCGTTCACCAATTTGGAAGTCTGTAGTATCTCCTCTCAGAGGTCTACTTTTTCAAACCTCTCATCGTGAAGAAAATGGAAGGATAGGCTGAGTGAGCACAGTTTTGGTTTCTCCATGCAGAAGGAACTGCTTCCTGACAGAAATGACTGTTCGGGTTGACCTGTGTTCCGCTTTCATTTTTTATTTCTTTTCTGCTCAGGATGTGTTCCGTTTATGAGAGGAGGAGCCAGCGCTGACAGAAACGTAGGTAAAGGTTGAAGTGTGGGATTCTGCCCGAAGTTCTTGGCCAACATGGAGGCTGGTCAGCTCTGTGCTGGACGCCACGGACTCAGCTGAGGACTTCTGGGGATGCTAGTTAGAAGCTCTTCTACACTGCCTCTTCCAAAGCCCTAGGACTAACTGAGCCAGCAGAAATATAAACAAAAAAGGGGAGACTATTCAGAAGATATTTTCTGTATTTAAAAGATAAAGCAGAGACGGTATATGAGAGAGAGAGGGAGGGGAAGAGAGAGAAAGAACTTAGATTTAACATATAAAGTTTCCAAATGGAGGTTAAAATAGGCTAAATGTTTTTCTTGAGTTTCACCTTAGCAAATGTCACAGATGATGAGAAGAAGTCATTTGGGAACGCTCTGGGGGAGCTGGAAGCTTCAACAGCACAGGGAAAGTGTGTCGTGTTGCGGTTTGCACTGCTTTTCTGCTCCTGGGTTTTCTCTTGGCTTCTTTTGCAGCTATCACGCTCTCCGGCTATGGAATCCTTTGTGACAGTTGCTGTTGCCATTACTAAATGAAGCACGGAAGAGGTGCCGTTCATTTTTAGTTCCTCACTATCGTTTCCATCCAGTAGGAATTAAACGTAGAGAAATATTTGTTCGGTTGTATTTTATAGAGTAATACTCTTAGAGACTGTGTGATCCTTCACTGCATCTGTCTTTAAAGCTTTACTGCAGAACAACATTGTCTCTAGGGAGGCAGGTGTTGGCTCACCCTAGTTTGTAAATCTTGGGGACTATATTGCTGATATTTGTGTCACACTCCATGAACGTGATGTGTCTCTGATAACTTGTTTATGTTGACAAAATGCTCTGCACTGGGTTTCTATGGGTGAGAGTTTATGCTAAAAGCTGCAGACATTGCAGTTGGGTCGCTGCAGATACTTCTGGGCTGCTGGAAGCTACTATACTGAAGCCAACCACGGGTGTCCCTGAGATGAGGCACAGCTGTGAGCACAAGCATGGCGTGTGCAGGGAATCGAGCAAAGCCAATTATAGCTTCTTATGGATAAGAATTTAAACTCAATTTTTAAAATAAATGGTTCACAGGCTGAACACTGAGCTGGGTAAACCCTGGGTGCCAATATACTAGTCTTTCTTGGGCAAACCAGTTATCCTCTGTTCAAAAATTTAATAATCTTAAACACTGTAACTTTAACGCATCCCTTGGATGAACTGTACAGTCAGAACTCCCCAGGGACAGGAATGGGAGAAAGAGTTCAATATTTTATGGGCCCTGCCTGACAGCTGGGGCATGTGGAGGTCTGGAAACTGGAAAGGAAGATCAAAAGCTGCTTCCTTCTTTTTACCCCACAATCAAATCAGGACATACTTAGCTACTTACATATCAAAACCATCCACAGACACCACTGGACCAGGACAGATGCTGCCCTAAAATGCTGTCACTGGAAGTGTGACTCAATGCACAGTAGAGTCTTGGAGAAGTTCTGCATTTGGGTGGTTATTGCCATTCTCTGAGTTTCTGTGGGCACATGTACACATGTAACTGTATAGACACAGTGTGTACACACAAATACATGTGTGTCTGCACATATTTCCAGGGGAAAGTTGTGTGACAGCTATCAGGGTTACGGAAGCATCTGTAATGTCACTGCTACTCTTGATTATTCTTGTGCTATTTTGGTTCTGAGGTTATTGGGTAAAGAGATCTTAATAAATAAAAAGACAGACATCTCATACGACAGACAACCTCGTTAGGTCTTGTCCTGGGGAGGGAACTTTCTATCTTTTTCTACTGGAATAGATTCAAAGACTCCAGGCAGGAAAACTACTTAAGTCAAATTCCCTCTCCTCTGCAGGTGCACTCCCCCAGCCACATGATTTCTGCTCCCCATGATAACTGGAATAATTACCAGCAAGACGCAAAGATAGAAAATAGGAGTCACCACTAAACACTGTACACATTGAGATGAGTTGGTCTTGTTGAAAAGGTTCAGAGAGACTGGAAAGCAGGTCTATGAATAAAGAGGTGGGGTTTGTTGAAAACCCGACTTCTTGTTTTGTTCAGCGGCTTACTCTCCCTAGAGAAGACATCTCACCTAAGAGTTCTAAGTATATCTATAGAATCAATAGCCACATAACATTCATATACTAAATTCCTATGGGGGCTGGAGAGATGGCTCAGTGGATAAGAGAGCTGGCTGCTTTTCCAGAGGACCTGGGTTCAAGTCCTAGCACCCATGATAGGTGGATCACAACTACCTGTAATTCCAGCTCCAGGGGATCTGACGCTGTCTTCTGGCCTCAGACACTCACACACACACAGCACACACATGTACATTCTATATAGTGTATCTATGGAATGTGTGGACCTGTTTTGATGCATATCAACACTGCTTTCCTCTAATGAATCAACGATGTATGACCTAGTACCAGCCTCTCCTCATCACTCCCTCTTGGCAGTGGGAGAGTCTCAGATTGGCCTAATGAGGAAAATCACTCCACAAGAATGCTTGGAAATTCTATAAGTTCCTACAAAATCAAGCATCTAAAAGTCACAGAAGGCCCCAGGTGCTGAGGAGGAGGAGGACGGGGAGGAAAGTCTCTCTTCTCCACAAGCCCCAGGAGTAAGGCAGTGAATATGGCTCACATATACTTAGGAAGAGAACTTTGCTTTCAGGCACTGCCCACCTAACTTCAGTGTCTCCAGTCTGAGTGCTGGCCCACCTGCCACCCACTCCCAGACCTACTTCAACCTCCTCTCCGGCTGGAGTATGGAATCCAGGCCACCCTCCTAAGCATGGGGGGGGGAGGCTATTGTGATGGGTTTGGAAGGGAAGAAGTGAGCAAGGTCCTCTCTCTCTCATCAAATCCCTTTGTTCCTACAACTCTGCCTTCACAAGACGAAGCATTGTAGCAGGCTAGAGGACTGAAGGGGTTTATGTGATGAGACAAAAAGAAAATGTACATTGTATACCAAGACACTCCCACAGCCTACAGGAGAATCACACAATGGCAGGACAGTCTAATCTTCAAAGACAAACACCAGTTTCGGTTGATGTCCTGCCTTGATATCAGCTTCCCACTTGTCACCAGCGCCAGGTCCCACCTCCCCATTCTCCATTACCCTTGGGGGTTCATCTCCATCAGTCCAATGCACAGCACCTCAGCCTAAAGGCTGAGTATCAAAGACAGATTGCTCCATCTTGTTTGTGGAAAGACTAAGACACCACCTCAATGCTTAAAGCCCTCTCAGCTCAACTTAACCCAGCCTTCCATGGCAAACAGAAGTTCTATCCCCCTCGTGGATCCTTCCATTTCAAATACATGCCCAAGCCACTAACACTCTATGAAACATTTCCTGTTCATATTGATTTTATTTTATTGTGTTTCTGACCATTCTTCTGATGGCAGAGACCTCATCAAACCACCCCAAATGTAGGGTTTTCTTTTTCTTAGCTGGAGTCCACACTCTGTAGGAGGTATGTCATCCTGAACACTGTAAGAAATGGTTAGCAAGCATTTATGAAATACGAATGCATCCTTTGGTGCTGGATGGAGCAGGCAGGCTCCTGCTCTCCTGAAACATGAAATCTAGTGAAGCAAGTACTCAGAACAACATGAAAAAGAAATATATACAGTTGTAGTGTCCATGAGTGCAATTGAGAAAAAGCATTTGTGAAGTGACAGACCCTAAGGAAAATTCACATAGGAAAGTACTTGAAGGCTGTCAGAAAGAGTCTCTAAAAAGAGAAGAGAATACACAAAATTCCTATTGTAGGGAGAGCCGTGGCCCTTGCAAGCACAACAGTTAGTCCTGGAGTCTGAGATGTGATATTTGGGAGGTGGGCAGGTCAGGTCAAGCAGGTGCTCATAAGTTTCATAATTGAATTTATGTTTAAGAAAGATTACTCCAATTTCTTTGTGGAAAAGAGACCAAAGATGGACAAAAAGTCCTAGTCAGATGCATTCTGGGTGGGATACAGGAGTGGGTGGAGAGTTGTTCTGTCTGCTACAAATATCTGCTCGTCTGCTAGCCATGGAGACAGCCTGAGCTAAGAGTGAGTTTCTCACACAACCCATCCCTCCTACACTAATTGTTTCCAATCCTACCCCCCCATACACACACACACACACACACACACACACACACACACACACACACACACCTTCTTAGACTCCCCCCTCCTCTCCCAACTTGTCCCCAGTTGGCCCTTATTTAAAGTCTTTCAATCATTTCAGTCCACATGGCAACTCTTACTCCAATATTTTTAACATGTTGTATGACTAATACTCCCAACAAAACTCTAATGCCACAGTAAAGTTGCAGCATTAAAAATCTTTGCAAAACCCCATTTCTAAACAAGCCATTGTTCTTTGTACCCTAGAAAGCCCACCCCTTATGATTCCAGCCTCCTATAGCTCAATAATATTTTGAGATGTGCTCTCCTTGGTTATCTGCTTGCCCTGTTAATTAATGCTAACCTTCTTAGAATGTGGGATCAATCTATATGAGCATTTACTTAAATCTCTAAGCGTCAGGTATTCCCTCTGTGACCTCAGGCAACCTGTCCTGAAGTCCCAGGTCTTGACAACATTAAGAAGTAATAATGTCTCTAAATGCTGTGCAGATTCAGAGAGAGCCATATGTGAACTGACACCCCACTGTTTAGTACATGGTAATATATGCATGTGTCAAGCCAACATCACTTTGAACATTTGGCTTTGGGGGTTCAAATCTTCCCACTGTTTCTTCCTACCACCCACTATCTGTTTTTTTCCACCTAATTCCTCTCTCCTTCTTCTTTCCTTTGTACACCTAACCTAACCTTTCACATGCTGAACCTTGTGGCCTGCTGTCGTCTTCCAGCTTTAGCCTATCACCAGTCTCCCCCATGGCTCCAGCATAGATCTATGGGGAAAGACAGAGAGAGGGTTTCCTGCAGCCCTTTCTCCCAAGGGGTCCACCCACTTCTTCAGCCTATCCCCTTCCCATGGACCATAGGTGATGCTCATGGCTCTCGTGAAAGCAGAATGGGTGAGGAAGCATCCAAGCTTGCAGGCTTTTGTTGAGTGCCCTGCAGTTCAGAAAGCATCACCAGTGTGCTGGGGAGAGTGGGGGTTACAAACAAACTGGCCCTGACTGCAGGAAAGTCAACTGGGGTAAAGTGTTATGCTCTTCAAAATTTTTGTCAGAGAAGCTTCTTTTTGCAGTGGGCAAGGGTTAATGCATACTCAGAACTGCCCAAGCTCTAGGAATCAGCGACTGAATGTCTAGCCCCAATGAAGCATCTATATTGGGGTTCAGGGCTCAGGGAACATTGAGGAAGAGGAAGCAAGAAGAATGTAGAAGCCGTGGAATGGGGAGGAGTGCTATAAAATGCTGTGATATGACCATTACATTCATGAACTCATGGAAATTATGGTTGCCTGTACAAGAACTGTACAAGACCAAGCCAGTCAAAACTCCAGCATGAATGAGGGAGGGACTCGGAAGGCCCCACACCTGGTGAGGACCTATTGGCAGTTAATGGCTGCTGGGAGTGACAGAGTCATTTTCTCTTGGGGGTGTGGCCCCTGGTAGGTTGTTATTCTCCATATGGGCAACACTAACTGGACTCAGTAGGTTATAAAAATAGCAGTAAAATGAAGAGGATGTAAAGTTGTGAGGTAGATGTGTTGGGGAGTTCTAGAAGGAATTAGAAGAAGGATATACATATATTCATATATAAACATATGCAAATTTCAAATAGTAAATAGAATGATATTTTTTAAGTTGGTGGAAGAATGATGATAAATGAAACATTAGAATTTACAATAGGTCTAAGACCAGTATCAGGATATACTTGCTTTAAAAAGTTAGGCTATTGCTTTCTTACCTAAATGAGGATATAGATCCTAAGAGCCTCCCTGCTCACTGACATGCTAGAGGCAAAACTAAGCAACACTGAGTGTGCAGTGTGCACACAAAACCATCTCAGCCTCATGGGCAACCCAAGGAACATGCCTTGTACCAGGCTTTTTCTTTTGGACCACGAACCAGCTCCCAAATCACGACACAGAGACTTAATATTAGTTATGAATGCTCGGCCTAGCTTAGGCTCATTTCTGGCTAGCTCCTTTTAACTTAACTTAATCTGTTTCTCTTTATCTACCTTTTGCCTCAGGGCTTTCTACTTTTCTTTCTTCTGTGTATCTTACTTTCACAGCTTCTCCTGACTGGCTGGCTGGCAGCTGCCTGGCTTCTTGTCCCAGCTGTGCCCTTTGTTCTCCCACATTCTCTCTCTCTTAGAGCCTACATTTCTCCTCCTATTTATTCTCTCTGCCTGCCAGCCCTGCCTATCCTTCTCCTGACTAGCTATTGGCCATTCAGCTCTTTATTAGACCAATCAGGTGCCTTAGGCAGGCAAGGTGAAACAAATGCAACACATCTTTACATAATTAAACACACATCCTTACATCATTAAATAAATGCAGCATAAACAAATGTAATGCACCTTTACACAGTTAAAGTAATATTCCGCAGCACAAACAAATGTAACACATCTTTGCATAGTTAAAGAAATATTCCACAACACATATCAGCACGCACATAAAAGATGCATTTTAGGGTTTCCTTCCTGGAGAAGATTGATTTTCTTATGACATGATAAGCAGTCATTCATTTAGCAACTATCTATTGAACACCTGCTGCATATCAACTGTGTTCTTGGATTGGGCATTACATAAAACACACAAAAACCCTTAAAGAATTTACACAATAACAAAACAAGGAGGTAAAATATACAGTATGTTTGATAACATTGGTGAAGGAAAACTATATAACAAAGAAATGAGATAGAGACTTCAAATGTGATTGGAAGTTTAGACAAAGGGAGATCTTTCTGAGTAGATGGTATTTGAGTGGCAAAATGAATCTTTTTGCTCTTCTCCCAAATTTATAACACAAGGGGCAATCTCCTAGGAGATTATAGTGCAGAAACTACTTAGTGAGCACTCATTATTTCAATCTCTTAAACTCAATCAATAGGAAACCACACAGGAGATATTTCATAGACTCATTTAAAAAAAACAATTACAAATAAATTAACCTTCTTACACTAACTCGACCTCTCATTTCTCTGCCATCTACATGCTGACGTGAACCATGGGGATAACTCTGAGCTCATGGGGTTTGATGATTTTTTTTTTCTGCCTAACTGAAATGAATGCTCATTTCAGCATCCTGTCAAAGCAGCCTCGGCCAAATTAGCACGTTAACTCTAACATTCGTTCTGCTGGGAGGAAGCACAAACATAGCGAGAGAAGTCTGTGCTCAAGTTGAGGAAACTTGAGTCAACTGATGGCCACACGTCTGGTACTGAGGGGAGGCGGTCTGAGAGAACACCAAGTTCTCTCAGAAAGACAGGACAGTCAGAGAAGATGCAGCCTGTGCAAGGGTACTGGGCATCCCCTATTGCTAGCCACAGCACTAACACCGTCAGCAGAATGTCCCTACCTTTCTTTTCTTTCTTTCTTTTTTCTTTTTTTTTTTTTTTTTTTTTTTGGTTTTTCGAGACAGGGTTTCTCTACGTAGCTTTGCGCCTTTCCTGGAGCTCACTTGGTAGCCCAGGCTGGCCTCGAACTCACAGAGATCCGCCTGGCTCTGCCTCCCGAGTGCTGGGATTAAAGGCGTGCGCCACCACCGCCCGGCTTGTCCCTACCTTTCATAGCTGGTGCAGCATCCGAACTCCTTGTGCCTCTGACTCCTGATAACTAGACGCTCATGCAGCTCAATGACAGTGTAAGGACCTTAATTCAAGACTGAGGACAAGTGGCCCTGCACGAGGAGGCTGATCCATGCAGCCTCATCCATGTGCCTCTTCCTCGGAGGACCTAAGAATATGCTCCTGGCTGAGGACCCCAGAATGAACTATAGTTAGTGCTCTTGCAGGGAAGAATGGGCTCCGTGAATAAGGACTTCAAAGAACAGGCCCAAATGCTGCAATAGATCTGGATGTCATCCTGTAACTAAGGGAGCTGCTGGAACTTCACATGCAGTGGAAGTAATGATATATAAAGAAGTGTTTTCACAAACTTTAAAGTCCTGGGGTACCCCCCTTTCTTGGTACATCGGATGTTTAGTAACATTCATAGAATGGATGAGGGATTAAAAGACAGATCCACAGGCAGACACGCATTCCCTCAGCTCCCAGAAGAAGAACAGCTTAACCATGAGGTGACCTGACTCACAGCGATTTCACTGGCACCTTCTTGAAGATCCTCTCTATTGCAGTGAGGTAGCTTCAGAGGATATTCTGCTTGGACAGGGGAGTGGGAAGAAGTCGTCTGGAAGCCATGAAGCACCTGGATCACTGGCTTTAGGAGATTTAACTGCTTCTGCGTTGTCCATGTCCTGAGGATATCCCCCAAATCTCCAGGGTCACAAGAATAAGCTCCAAGAGCAGGTAACACCACTGAAAAAGGAAGGGACCCTGAGTCCTGAAACTTGGCCTTTTTGAGATTTTTAACCCTCCCTTTCTGACCCTGAGAGTTAAGGTTTCAGTCAGCTGTTCCATGTAAATATCACTTGTTTCAGGCTTAATTGTACCTTTTGCTTCAGTGACCCCATAGACAATTTACTTGGAGCTGTTTGCTAAGTTGGATGAAATCCAAGGTCCAGTCTGAATAATTCTTCCCCTTTAGAGATTCTTCCTTCCCTGTAACTGGCAAAGGTGAACTCTCTCCTCACTTCTGCTGCTGCCCTCTGGTAAACCCAAGACTCTTCTTCAGGCTTTCTATGGGCTCCTTGACATTTTCCAGGAGCAGTCATACACACACACACACACACACACACACACACACACACACACACACACACGAGGACTCCGGAGCCTCTATCCTGTGCTCACTTTCCAACACCTGTTAGCTTGCTCTTCTGAATGCGAAGCTATTAGACTGTCTTCTCTGGCAACCTTAGCCAAGTTACTGCGACAGTTAATCTGCATGGTCAACTGAACTAGATTTAGAATCACCAAAGAAACAGGCTCCTGGGCACATCTGTGGGTGCTTTTCTAGAGATTAACTTGGAAGGGGAGACCCACACTGAATGTGGGGGACACCGTCCTCCGTGCTCTGAGTCCAAACTAAGTAAAAAGGAGCAAAGAAGAAAGCCAGATGAGCATCGCCTCCCGGTTCACCCAGATGTGAGCAAGACCCTACCACCATAGCTGCCAGCACCTCCTCCCATCATTCCTTCTGCACTGTGATGGACTGCGTCCTCTCAAGCTGTGAGCCAATATTAGCCCTTCCCCTAGACTCTCTTCATGTCGGGTATCTGGTGGCAGCAACCAAAAGAGTCACTAGCATTGTGACAAGGTAGCTGTACTCTGACCTACAAAAATGTCTCGGCTCAACTGACTTTTCATTGTACTACTCTAAGGAAGTAGTAAGGTAGTGTGTGAAATAATGCACATCTGCTAATCCTTTGGGGTAGGGCTATTTACCTAACCTACATTTTTATCTCACCTATATTTTGCAGAAAGCATTTATAATGATCATATGTTCTTCGGCAGCAATGTTGTTTAGCATTACCCTTGCTCTAGAGTCTGAATAAACTGTGTAGTGATAATTCACTGTGCTCCCTGGTGAATTAACCTTCTTCCTTCGTGAATGCTACATTTGTTACCTCAGATTGTGTGTGTGTGTGTGTGTGTGTGTGTGTGTGTGTGTGTGTGTGTGTGTGTTACTGGGCTGGAACTCTTGTCTTCTTCTTATGTGTAAGGTAAGCACTTAATCACTCACTCATCTCTACACTGAGCCCTAGTACCTCATGTATGACACAATTTGATCAAAACAATTCTTGGTGGAGATTAGTATTTATAGTATTAGTATTCTCATTATACTTGGATGTCACTTTCCTCATTTCTCTTCTGTTACTGTGGTAAAACACTCCGACAAAAAAAAAATAGTTTAAAAGAGAAGGGGTTTATTCAGCTTACACTTCCAGGTTAGAGTCCACCATTGCAGAGAAACTGAGACAAGAACTGAAGGTGTTAATCACATCATACGCACGGTACAGAGCTGAGAGACACTGGGGCATGCTTTCCAGTGCTAGCTGAGAGACACTGAGGCATGCTTTCCAGTGCTAGCTGACTCTGCTTTTCATTCAGTCCAGGCCCAGCCCAGGAGATAGTGCTGTCCAGAGTGGGCTGGGTCTTCCCACGTCAATCAATGTAATAAAAATAATAATAATAATCCCCCATGGACATGCTCACAGGCCAGACTAATCTATACAATCCCACATTGATAGGTCGTTTGAGGTTGTATAGAATTGAGAATTCAAGCTCCCCATTGCATCGACCCCCCACTGGTCCTAACTTCAGATGGAAGAAAGCAAGTGGGGAGGAGCTCAGGACCTTAGACACGTGGCTCATAACTTGGGGAGAGACCAGTGTCACCAAGAAAAAACAGGGAAATCACAGAGGGAACCTGTCAAGTCTGGTTTCAGGAGGCGATGGAGTGAGTCAATGCCAAGGGCCTAAAGCAGCAATGCAGGATTAAGACCATCCATTGACCACAGAGTTCAGACACAGGCCTTGCCCTGTCTGAGCTCTGTAGCATCTGACACCGCTGAGTATTTGTGCCCGCCCCTTGCCCCAGCTTCACCCCATTGTCAGCCCGTAAGGCCATGTCTTCCCAATGACTCTGCATCATTTCTCTCAACTTTTCTTTTAAACATAGTGTGTTTGCACTGCAGGAGTTGGTGCTACCATTGTTTTCCCACCACATACAGCCAAAACCTCTGCCCCACCCCCTGCTTCCAGCCAACCCCCAATCAAACCTCCTCCCCCTACCCTGAACCAGCACATCCAAAACAGAATCCCCCACTTCTTAAAAGCCTGCCTTGCAGACAGATTTCCCACCCACGTTCCTCCCTCTCTGACCCCTGTGATCCCAACTGCCTCGCCTTAACTGCAGAAAGCATGGTGTCATCACCCACCCTTTTCTGCGTGTGCTCACAACAGGCTGCTTCAAGCTCTGGCCTCTGGTGGAGCTGGAAAGCTGATTGTAGACACTCACTCCAAGGCTGCTGTGGATTGTACCCTCTTTCTCTTTGTGGAAGGGATCACTGTGGTGGTATCGTGTTCCTCAAAATATTGTGCACCCTAATAAACTTATCTGGGGTCAGAGAACAGAACAGCCACTAGATACAGAGGCTAGAAAATGGTGGCACTCACACCTTTAATCCTAGCACTCCAGAGGCAGAAATCTACCTGGATCTCTGTGAGTTCAAGATACAGCCAAGCATGGTGACTCATACCTTTAATCCCAAGAAGTGAGCCTTTAATCTCAGGGAGTGATGGCAGAAAGCAGAAAGGTTTATAAGGCGTGAAGACTAGAAACTAGAAGTATTTAGCTGATTAAACTTTTAGGCTTTCATGAAGCAGTTCAGCTGAGACCCATTTGGATGAGGACACAGAGGTTTTCAGTCTGAGGAAATAGGATCAGCTGAGGAACTGGCAAGGTGAGGTGGCTGTGGCTTGTTCTGCTTCTCTTATCTTCCAGCATTCACCCCAATACCTTGCTCCAGGTTTGATCTTATTAATAAGAACTTTTTAAGATTCCTGCTGCAGATCACCATGACTTAGCAGCATGTAACCTTTTTGCCCAATGCAGACTGGGCAGCTCCAAACTGCCTAACTCAAGCCAATTAAGTTACAGACAAACTGAACAGAGCAGGTACCTTCACAATCAAAAGGCATCTGCTTCCAAATGACAAGGATCTGGAATCGGTTTTTTTTTTTCCTCAAGAAGAGAGCATCATTCATCTGTATTCTGTTGTCATAGTGAATGCTATGTGAACTATGACATATAGTGAACTATAACAACTATAACAAATAAAGGAACAATGTCAGTACTCAGTGCTTTACCCTCCAAAAGAATAACCTAGACATTGGCATTGGATCCAATTCCAATTTAATGAGAAGATAAGACTATCAATATTAATCATGAAATCCTTTGGTTCAATAATGTGCACACCAAAATTTCACTGGAATTTAGAAATGTGACTTTCTGATTGTTCAGATTGGGGGAGAGTTGTTTTTATTTGTTGGTGGGAGGCTGTTTATTTTTGGTTTTAAGAATGAGGTTTGCTTGGTTGCTCAGGCTTACCTCAAACTTGCAGCTAGATACTAGGGTTCCAGGTGTGTTCACCAGGCCCTGCTTTCAGATTGTATTCTGAATGCAGGACACAGGCTGTGTAGATGGTCTATTCCTAACACTGTGAAGACAAATCTATTGAAAAACATCAATGAATACTTGCTGTTACACCATTCCTCAGGATAGGCTTAGTCTAGTGGCCAGGGGAGAATGAGAGGGAAAAAATACAAAGAAGAAGAAACAAACATTCCAGGTGTGTGCTGTCAGGAACTTTGAGACATCACATGTAATTCCATTCAGCCTTCACAGTAACCACATGTGGGTGGATGGAATCATCGACTGTGTCTATGAGGGGAAGATAGAAAAGTTTGGAGGCCCCCACCAAGGTTATAGAACCATGAATCACTGCAAAGCAATGTGATAAGAGCTGCTATCTTCAGGAAGGAAGGAAGGCCCACAGAACTGAGGGAAACAAACTGAAGAAGGTTTAAAAAAAGTCTTCCTTTTTGGGTATAATGGGTTCAGCCACATCAGTTTGAGATTTTCCTAAGTCAATCCTGAGAAGAAAGAGGTCAATTAGCTGAATACATGGCATGGAGGTGAGAAGAGATACATGGCTGAAGGCATGCTTCAGATGTCTTGACATCATTTCAAACTGAAAAGAAAAAAACATTAATGACTGATTTTTTTTACTTTAAAAGAATCAATATGTAAGGGACACATAAAAAAGGAATGATTTGCCAAAAAGACAAAGATGGAGAAGGAGAACACAGTGTCATGGGATAAAAGCTGCAGAGCTGAAAAGGATGAGCAAGGGTCAAAGAAGGGGGAGCATTGATGGTGGAGAGTGGGGTGGGGCTAGGCCAAGAACAAATAGCAGTAGACTGCAGAGGTAAAAGGATGAGAAGGGCCAGTCTCCTACTGGAAAGGAAAGATGGACTTGCAGCCTCACCCTTCACCCATTACCTCCAGATCTAGCGGAAGCCTGGACATGGTGTCAGAAATACGTGTTGAATTACTCAATAAACCATTCAGTTAACTGAAGAAGAAAATTAGAACACAATCAGCCTGGAGTGGAGAGGGATGAACTCCATCTTTGACCCCAGAATCAGCAGGGCCACAACACAATGCTCAGATTAGAGAAGACAGGAAAAGGTTTGTGGATGAAGTGAATTTGATTGAAGCCATTTTCAAAATATAGCTCATTTGTGTTTCTTAACTCCACAATTAGAATGTTTTATTTAAAAAATTAATAGGCCCAGGACTGGGACAGACTATGAGCAAGATGCAGATGACATGTAGGACTATATGTTAAGACCTCCAGGGAGTAAACAGCTGGTAACAGCTGGACTAGTATATGACTGATTTGAAACATAAAATAAGAAAGTTTGCAGAACAGGAGAAAAAGGCTAGACTCCATCGAGGAGGAATTAGCATGGGTTGGGGGAACTCTCTCATCCCAGTAGGAGGGAATGGATGCAACAGCAGACAGCTGAGCCAAACTTAAGACAGGGGTTCAGAAAATCTGTACTGTGCCTTCAGTAACAGTTACTTTCAGAGCAGAAAAAAAAGGTGGGAGGTAGGAGTTGTACATAGAAGCAGCACTCTCAGAGGAAGGGCAAGGGCCAGAAAACCCATGTTTCTTGGCACCCAGCTGGAGCCGTACTGAGGAGCCATTTCTAAAAAGACCCCTACTAAATCCACAACTTGGCAATGCTAGACACACACTGAACCTCATACTCTGGGAAACCAGAATGAGTATACAGGAAGATATGCTTAGACCTGGTCTGGAGAATATCTTTAAACAGAGGGGTAGAAACTTTGAATCTGAATCATACAGTATTCAGCAATATGGAAATCTGGTCTGAACCCGTCTGCAGTGAAACAAGTTCCAAGTGTGCCCTGGACACTGGGAAGGACCACCCCAAGGTGTGACCAGTATCTGTGACCTGACCTCACAAAGGGCCATGGCTCAGGGGTATGACAACAATGGCAACCCAGTCAGTGAGAGTCTGCCCAGAGGCTCGTCCAACATCTGTGACCAGACCCAGCAAAGGTCAACCCAGGGTGTGACCACATCGCAACCCAGCCTGTGAAGAACCACTCAAAAGTTGGACCGTGTTCACCACTGGACCAGTGAATGGGGCATCTAATGGGCAAAAGGTCACTTGGCAAAGGGACTGGTGTCTAGGAACACCTACAACCAAGGCTGGATGTAGCAGTAACGCCCGCATTACCGATACCTGTTCACCATGCCTGAGTGAAGGGCTGTGGATTAAAAATAGAGACAAGAGACAGCGAGTCATTTGCCATGGCTGAATGCCGAATGCCGTTTATTGAAAGAGGGAAGAAACCTAAATACAGCTTACAACACAAATGGAGGATCCCGGAGGCAGAAGTTCGCTACCAATGTTCTACATTCTTGCATCTAAGTTGTTTACACCAAATACAGGATGTAGGAACAAAGAACTCCGTAAGCTCTCCGGTGATCCTTAGGTGAGAAGGAGACCGGCAGGGAATCTGAATAGGGAGGACATCTGATCAAGGTCAGCAAGCAAGGCGGCAGCCACTCACAGCAGGGGGCCAGGGCCCATGGTGCCCACAGCTGGAACCATCAGCAGATGAAAGATCACATTCTGGCTCTGCACTCCCCCCAGATCTCTTCCCTTTGCTTCTTTCCCTGTTAATTAACATCTAAGGCCAAATTAGCAGACCAACTTTGCCATGTTGTTTTCCACTCTCTATTGCTTGTATTTTTTTTTCATTTCCGTTTTTGTTTTGGTAGGCTAGCTTGGTTTGGGGAGCGTCCCTACCTCAGCATCTTTGAGAGCTGATCATATTTTTTTTGCCTCTTTCTCTTTTCATCCAGCTTTCAGCCAGAGCTGTCTGAGTCCTGACCCCTGTTTTTCTTCACTCATTGTATTTTCTCTCTCCTCTCTTTTGATCTGTCATCTACTAATCACTAGTCTTATTCTACCTTTTTCCTTTCCACTCATACCTATACTAAAAATATCTAACTGCCCATAGAACTACCAATATTCCTTTATTTTACACAACTATTAGAGTTGAAGAGTCACTGCTATTTAATCACTTATTACTATATTTAATCGACTATTGCTTCATTTCACTTAACAGTGACTGTTTCTGCAGACACTGTTAGGGTCCTGGAGAAGTCCCACAAAAGACCACCATCCACATATACAATCAGCAAGAACATTTATTATTCCAGCATGCTGGAGCCTGCCGTCCCATACAAAGGCAAGATGGTGAAGATCCTGAGAGAGATGTTTGAGTTCTTTTTAACCATATCTGAAGGGGAGTTCCCAGGGCAGTTTGGTCACTTTAGATATGATTGGCTCAAGCAAGTGGCAATCATATCAGTACTTTCTAATTGGTCAGAGCTAGTTAGAGGCTAGTCAGGGTACAGTTTCCCATTTTGGGGCAGGCCTGGACAAGTCCCTGGCTTTGTCCTTGAGCTGCTGTGGAGGTTGACTGGCCTAGCACTTACTGACTGTGGGGGCTGGTTCAGTGGCCCAGGTGTGGAGTGTCCTATCTCCCTTGTCCCTGTTATTAAAGGCACCAGTGATTAATTGCCCTTTGTTTGTGGCTCTTCCTCAGAAACTGCCTGCTCTGCCTCAGGAAACTGAAATTGAGGCCTGATCTCTGAGAGAAGACTGAGCACCCTGTTCACGGCATCTGTTCTGTCCTCTCAACACTATTCTACTCTTAGTGGTGTGTTGGGGATTGAGCCTGGTACCCCTTGTACATGGGTTGAAATGTAACTACTTCGTAGAGAGAAATGACTCCTTGACCCTACTACAGCCTATTCCCACTTGAACATGGTAAGCAATGATACTGAGAGGAAGAAAGCAGTGTTGAAACTATGAGGCCAATGGCCTAATCTCAGATGTGTAACTCCCAACACAAGAGCACAAGAAACATGATAAATCAAGCAACACGACTTCTCCAGAAATTACTAACTCCACAGTAATGACTTCCAATGTGAGTTGATTTATATGAAGTCCTAGATGCAGAATTAAAACCACATGAGTGTACTAAAAGCAAACCCAGAGGAAACAAAGGAACTTCTGAATGAGTTCGAAGAGAACACAAACAGATGAATAAAGGAAGTCATAGGATATGAAAGTTGAATTCAATGAAAAGATAGAAATGTTGTAAAGCCAAACTGAAATATCGGAAATTAAAAGTTTGGGGATAGGGAGATGGCTCAGTAAATATGAGCACTTGCTGGTCAAGCATGAGGACCTGGGTTCAAATCTCAGATATAACATAAAAAGCTGGGCATGGCTGGGCAGCGGTGGTGCACACCTTTAATCCCAGCACTCAGGAGACAGAGCCAAGTGGATCTCTGTGAGTTCGAGGCCAGCCTGGTCTACAGAGTGAGATCCAGGACAGGCACCAAAACTACACGGAGAAACCCTTTCTGGAAAAACAAACAAACAAAAAACCTGGGCAGGATTCAGTGCAAGACCCAGTCTCAGAGAAATAAATAAGAAAATTTGAACAAAATATAGGACATCTGTGGGACACCATATCAATAGAAAATTTACAAATTCCAGGCATGTAAGAATAAGACTCTCATTGTTGACAGTTTAGTGCTATATGCTTGAACAAGAAATAGTGAGCATCATAAAAACTGGCTCTTTTAGATGCATGACAAAGATGTTCATGCTACTGTAATGTAAAGTGTATTCATGGGTAACTAAAAGATGAGGCGCACCCAATGAGCACGAAATGTGGGGAGCTGTCATAACATGGTATTGATCCAATGAGAGAGAAGAGGGGCATGAGAAGTAAACAGAAACGTGGAAAATTATTTTTCTAAGGTACTTGATCATAGCACCCTTCAGTGCTATGACTATGATAAAGCACGGCTGTGTAGAGTTGAGAAATGCTGAGGCAGAGTCTGTCTATTCCACGAGTGTTTTCCTATTTCCAAGTGCCGATAAAGGCAGAACTGTGATTTTAGCTCCACATAAGTGCTGTGACCCGGGAGACTTGGGTCCTAGAACCCTGGCTAGGGTTAGCAAGGGAATGAAGAAAAGACAGGCATACGAACACACGATAGGGTAGAGTTCTCCAATGCTACTAACACAACCTGAAACTTCAACATGTTGATAAGTACAGCACAGGGGGCGGGGTTAGCTAGTCTTGGTAGGTCTCTGCAGGGGAGCTATCTCAGCCTGTCAACATCTAGGAGCACCAAGCTTCAGTTACTAGTCTTTGCACAAGCTGATCAGTGTGAGTTCATGAATACTCAGACTTGAGAGTTCTGAGAAAAGCTTTGCCATTTCTCTGGAGCTTGGGTCATATGGACAATGGCTTTGCCACTTTCCCATGGGCCAATTGGTCTGGAAGTCCTGCTGTGCTCATATTCAAAATGCACATTCCACTCACTGATTCTTACACTCCCCACACTTGAGGGCAGAGTCTACTTGAAGTGCTGGCTATCTTGTTTTCCTCTGGATTTGAGCTTTCTTCTCAGATGTGGAAAACCTAAAGGGTCATCTTGTTTCTTGCGGGTCACTCATTGACAGGGATTCACACCTAGCCACTGTCAAGGGAGGGAACTGCCTTAGGGAAGGTGGGGAATCTCGCCACCCTCCCAATGGTTAAACTCGATCAGCTGTTTTTCTTGATTTCTAACCAGGCACCAATTTTCTCCTGAGTCCCTCTTGCCCAGTGTTTTTTCTCAAGGAGTGCTAGTTGGACTCCTCAAGAATTAATTAATTCATTAATAATTAATGACAATAAAACAATTGCCTGTCCTCCCTGTTCCCATTGTCACCCTTGTGGCGAACTGGAATCAACTGGGACAATCTGGAAAGCCACTGTTCGATCCAAACTTTTTCCCACATCAGATTCATCCTTACCTTCATGGCCAGGAAGACTTCTATGAACATTCAGAATCTACCATTTTGAGGCCCTTCTCTAGGACCAGCAAGGATCCTCTTGCCTACTACTACATCTTAATTCCTTCAGGCAGGATTTAAGACCTGAATTTGATTTTGCAGCTCCAGCTGTTGAGACACCCTCCCACTCTTCACACCCCCTTCCCCCGCCCCAACCAGGACACCTTCTGGCATAGCAATATCCTTTCTGAAGGGACACTAGTCCACTCCAGCATGTGGCTCTGGCAGGCCTTGCCCTTCCCCCCATTCCCTCTGCCTTTCTAAAAATCATTAGGTTATGTTCCTAAAGCTAGCCACCAAGATCTGTTCCCTTATTTGGTCACTTCCTCCTCCTGAGGCTGACTACCAAGGTCCAGCAATCAGAAGCCCCCTTTGGTTCACCTAATTAGCATGCCCAATTAAAATTAAACACCTCATCCTAACACAGGGTTTCTTGTGTTATAAACTGCTATTTGCCTGTGTGATGTGTGCTAGGATTCTGGCCACTCCATGTGCAGTTCAGTAGCTAAGTAAGGGGTCTTACATCATCAGTGCACTTCGTGATTGCACAAATGTGTGCAGCACAGTCATGCAATCTGTGTATGCATGGCATAACTCTGTAAGAGCACCTGCGCATGTGCAAGGGAATCCTTAAAAAGCCAGTCACAGACTCCTCCTCTCTCTTCTGCTCTTTCCCTCTAACTTTCTCTCTCTGCACGTGCTTCTTCCCAGGCCTGGTTACTCTCTTCTGTCCCCCACTGCTGTGGGATTGTCTGTATGTCAAATGTGTTGCTCTGATTGATTAATAAATAAAACACTGATTGGCCAGTAGCCAGGCAGGAGGAAGTATAGGCGGGACAAGGAGGTGAAGAATTCTGGGAAGTGAAAGGCTGAGTCAGAGAGACACTGCCAGCCGCCACCATGACAAGCAACATGTGAAGATGCTGGTAAGACACGAGCCATGTGGCAAGGTATAGATTAATAGAAATGGGTTAATTTAAGATATAAGAACAGTTAGCAAGAAGCCTGTCATGGCCATACAGTTTGTAAGCAATATAAGTCTCTGTGTTTACTTGGTTGGGTCTGAGTGGCTGTGGGACTGGCAGGTGACAGAGATTTGTCCTGACTGAGGGCCAGGCAGGAAAACTCTAGCTACACCCCACCTCACATAAAGCTCTGATACTGGGTTTTGTCATGGTTCATGACCTTTCCTGGTATGGCAACAAGTGCCGCATTTAAAACCAACACCGTGCCTGTCTCCTCTCTAACCAGAGGCTGCCCTTTGTCCCTCCAGGACAAATACGTGCCTGTCTCCTCTTGCCAGGCTGCCTTTGTCCCTCAAGGACAAATACCCCTCCCCCTTCTCCCTGGTCCCCTATCTCCTTTACCACCACATCCTAGCCCTTTCTAACACAGACCTCCCCTTCTTCTCTTAAAAATTATACCTGCAACGTGAGTCAGAAAACAGCCACTTCAGATTTTCTTCCCTGCTTAAGGATCTCTCTATGAAAATAGGTGTTTGGGTGTGGTTTGTGCTTAATCCAGGGTCTAGGAGGAAGCCCCCACTGTGAAGGGTTGGGGGTCTCCTTCCCTTTCTGATTAGGGCTGTTCTGGTCTCCACCCCTCGGCTGGCCCTTGTCCTGCTTCCCCACCCATGGGATGGGGAAGGAATGCCTTCCTTCCCATTCAGGTCCTCCAAACAGTTCCATCTATTAAACCTGAGACTCACAAGAGAAAGACCAGTTCCACTTTCGAGCCAATTTTGAAGCAAGCTTTAACTAAATACTGACCAGGAAGATTGACTCTGGCCAGGTTCATTCCGGGTTTCCAGAACCCAGGTGGCAAGTTACGTTTTTGCAGAGGCTTATAAAAGCATAAGGTGACCGTATTTCTAGTTAGGTCCAAACAGGGGCAAGCATATATTCTGACATATCTCCAGTCAGGGGCAAGCATACATCCTGACGTATTTCCTGCCCACATACTTCCTGCCTACATGGATCAAGCACATCCAGTGCAGTTGAGTCAAACAAACTTGTTTAGGGTAGCGAAAGCACGTGGTTTGTTATCTCCCATAAACAATAGCCTCCAGCATTTCAAAAATAAAATCTGTCCTTGGGTAAGGGGCTTACAGGTTAGAGGCATTTTTATTCCTTGGATCTCTTAAGCAATTAAATAATTAAATTAAAACGAAAAACACAACTCTGGTTCTCACATATCCTATGGAGCCAAATTAAACTTCCCTTTTCAAGAAAGTCTCTAAATCTTTCAGTCTCTGACAGCCTCTCTCTTCCCACCCATTGGCAGTCAGCATTAGATGATAAATCAATAACTTACTGTCCTATGAGCAATGGAAATAAATAGACAATTTTGAATGCTCCCAAAACATAGAAAATGTAGATGTTTAAAGAGATGAACATGCAGCCAGGCAGCGGTAGTGCATACCTTTAATCCCAGCACTCGGAAGGCAGAGCCAGGTGGATCTCTGTGAGTTTGAGGCCAGCCTGGTCTACAGAGCAAGATCCAGGACAGCCACCAAAACTACACAGAGAAACCCTGTCTGGAAAAACCAAGAGAGAGAGAGAGAGAAAGAAAGAGAGAGAGAGAGAGAGAGAGAGAGAGAGAGAGAGAGGAACATGCTATTTGCTATAATTTTATTACACATTTTATACACGTATTAAATCATCCCATTAAATGCCTCATTAATATGTACAAAGCATATGTGACAATTAACATAAAGGCCAGCTAAGTAACTTGGGAATAAGGACATATAACTTACAGCTCTTTGTTCAATCTATCCTGGGAAGGTGCCTTATGTTATGTCGATATTCTCCACATCACAGTGGGGGGACACTGGAGTCTTGATGGCTATAGAGTGGCACTGAAATCTTGGTTTTCCTCTGGATGGGCATCAGCTCAAAGCCACATTCACATTCTTTCCCCAACCCTAACCTTCACATCACACCCTCGGCAAATGCAAATACAAATCTACGTGGTTGCTCCACAGAAAGGCTTCTTCAAATTCATTCAGTGTTACCCGGAATTTACTATTTGCCTCTGGCAGCTTTTCACTACTCTCTCAGAAATGTGCAATGGATTTGTGATCCATGCCCTATTTAAAGTGTGATTACCTAAAGAGAATAATTGACTGATGGGGTGCTTATGGCTATAGAAGCTTTGAGATTTGGCCATTCCCAAATCTTCAATGTCTGCAGCTAGCCCAAACTAAATCCATGTGCTTTAATGAAAGCCCCTCTGCGACACCAAAGGGCACCACTGCTTTATGTCAGTTTGAGGAGAGACACAAACAGAAATGACACTTGAGGTTCCAGGTTTAACTCTTGAGGCCCCACTCCCAAGGCTCTTCTTCAATGCGCTGAACTCTTTCTTCAATCATTTCCAGCATTAGAATTAGCTTCTCCCTTGATTTTTATTCTAAGTGTTAATTATACATTAACAGAGGAACCAGAAATAAACAGCATTTTTATTTTTGGTTTTCTGGGATTATTTAGGTCTCTGTCTTCAGAGTGAAATCATTTCCTTCCTGCCTCATCAGAAGATGGCTGTAGACCTGAGCTAGATCTCAAAAGAGAAGCGCCACTTCACAGCTGACTCTGTGTGTCCCTGTTGCCTTTACCCAGACTTCTTAGCGGAGCGCTAGCCCTGTGATTCTTGGAAACCGTGTGTCCATTCTTTAAAACCAAGTTCAACTCCCCTTCCCTCTGTTAAGCCCTCCCTGGCACTCTGACTCTAGTGCCCCTCTTCACATAACAGCACTTGTGTGGTTCTTTGAAGTGACGAATATTTATTGAACACCTGCTTTTCATAGTAACCCCATACCCTTGACATAATGTGGCATGTGGACATTATCTGCTGGCCTTTCAACCTCTTGTCTTTCTAGGCTTCAATAAGCCCCCGTTCCACATCTCTCACAGAGTGGAGGCCTGGTAGAATGATTGACACCATCAGCCACAGGAAGTTTGCCATTCTAAGCAGCTGCTCCAGGGGTGGATTGATTCTTCGGGTCTGCGGTTTTAAAAGGGAAATTCATTGAAGCTTCTGGACCCTGGCAATTGGGAAAATGAATATCACGGGAAGATGCGTTTAGTGGTCTAGAGTCCAACCTTTCAACTGCAATAATCTACATAGTTGCTGACTTTGACTTCTCCTACCTCTCTGTTACCTTTGACTCATGTGCTCCCAGTTCCTCCTGATAATATCGAAGTTGGTCTGCCTGACTCTATGTACAGTTTTCTTTCTTTCTTGTCTACTCTGATCTGTCTTTAACATGACCCCCAGCTTCACCTTTCTCTGTGCATAAAAATCTTTCAATGATTTTCCTCTCTGTCTCTCTGTGTGTCTCTGTCTCTATCCTCTCTCTCTCTGTCTCTATTCTCTCTCTCTCTCTCTCTCTCTCTCTCTCTCTCTCTCTCTCTCTCTCTCAAGCTACTCTCTCTCTGGCTACTCAAGCAGAAAGAATAATTGGTGAAAAGAAGTTTGTTTCCCTGTGGTTGGAACAGAAAACATGAGATTAGACAAAGCATTTTTATTAATGAAGTACTGGGCCACAGCCACTGTTGGGGTTCCTCCAGGTTAGGTCACATTTCTCATCCCAGACATGTCCTGGGTCTAAGCACAGGAAGTCACCCCTGGGGAAGCCAAACTGAAAAATGGTGGCTCTGATTTACTTACACGGCAGTGTGCCTGGAGATTTCTATTTAAAGTAATCACCCAGATTCTCTCCCAGGAAAAATAAAAATAAAAAACCCAGTTAATTTGATGCTCTTTGGCCTGATTGGAAACTCAGAATCAATGGAGATATTATGAATTCAGTTGGAGGGATGAGAGGCCCAATTTTGGAAATGTGAATATTTTAGATGTCATAATGAATATCTATGGATGTTTTCCTTGCCTGTTAAAATTAGTAACTTCCTACTAAAGGATTCCAGACTAGCCTACAATGTTCTTACAGAAGGAAACCTGGCCTTTGAGCATTTATGTGACCTATGTGACAGAACTGTCTGCAGCATGAAAGTCCCAGTTCTCTCTGGAGAGGTTCTCACTCCTTAGAACACCCTGCAGGTTTCTCACACCCACAGTAGAGATAGGTTCTCTATCACACCATTTCCTAGTCTCTAACTGCATGCAACCCTGCTATACCATTCTGAGCACCCAAAGTAGAGCTAGTCTGAATTGAGATGTGCCAGAAATGTAAAATATATATCCCTAGATTTCTAAACCCCAAAAGCAAAGTATTTCAATAGTAATTTTTATATCAGTTGCATGTTTTATGATAAACCCCTGCCATCTGATGATATATTTGGGTTAAACAACATACAGGGCTAACGTTAGCTCATCTAGTTCTCTTTCAATGGTCCCTAGAAAATGCAGAAGTACATGTGTCTAGTTCTGTTAGACAGTGTTCCCCTGTATCTGGGAAGCCCACCCCTCTCCCTAACAAGCAGGGGTGCCAGATTTGAAAGCTTGAGCTAAAACCTGAGTTTTTGAATGCAGAGTTGAATGGTCACACATAAGAGGATTTCCCTGGATGAGCAATATGGTAAGCAAAGAGACAGAGAGCCACCAAAATACATGTCAGAGGGAAGGGAGCAGTGGTCCTCCAGAGTCATTATCTTTATCTCAGAGAAAATTAGGTGTGCTGATCTCCAGAGCCCATCTTCCTCCTGCAGAATCAGAAACTCAGGAGGTGGGGACACTGGTGATCCCCTTTCTAATGAGTCTCGGAGTATCTCAGTA